>NC_132922.1:9870000-10200204 GCF_047675955.1 Chlorocebus sabaeus | reverse complement strand
CCCAATGTTGGAGGATTGCACTCCAGCCTGGGCAACAAGAGCAAAACTCCATCTCAAAAAAAAAAAAAGAAAAGGAAAGAAAAAAAGGTATGTGGCACCTTCCCCCTTCGCTTGTTTCCTCTTGTTCCTGCCATGTAAGATGACCCTGCTTCCTCTCCACTTTCCAACATGATTTTAAGTTGCTGAGACTTCCCCAGCCACACTTCCTGCACAGTCTGCAGAGCCGTGAGCCAATTAAACCTCTTTGCTTTATAAGTTACCCAGTCTCAAGGAGTTCCTTATAGCAGTGTAAGAACCGACTAATACACCAGTGTCATGTCCAGGCACAACAAAGTTCAAAGGGGGCAAAAGAGACAATCTCTTCTTGTATCTTCTTTGCAAGAACAAGGAAATCTTTACCAAATGCCTCTCACCACAACACTCCTCTCCTTTACTGTCACTGGTAAGAATAAATCACGTGCTGCTTTAGCCTCAGGTTCCCAGAAAACAGAGTCTGAGACAAAGGGGGTGTGTTGGTATTTTACTGGGAAGTGCAATCCTAGGAATCAGGATTCTAGGATCAGAATCCTAGGAAGGAGGGTAGAGGAGCAAAGCAGGGAAGCAGATAGTAACAAAGCAATGATTTCCAGTTGGCCAGGGCTAAAAGTGTTTGATTGCTCTAACCTACGGGACTGCTGGGAAGCTACATGAAATATACCTCAGGATGGTATATCCGGGGGGATTTTGGGGAAAGCATCTATCCATGGCTTCCACCCCACACTGGTCAAAGGTTCCTCTAAGGAGTGTTAACTCTCCCTGCACTTCTGGGTTGTTCATGCGAGGGCACTCTGTGGATTCCCAGATTCTAAGATGTAGCAGCAACAGAGAAGACCCAAGACAGAGGGTAAAAGGCACACAGCACTGTGAGGTCACAGCTATATCTGCACCTGTACCTGGACTTGGTCAGAGACTGTGCCAGAGCAGGTTGATGGATGAACTATGAGCTAGGTGTGGTGAAGAGGACCTGAAGAGATGCACACGGGTGTCCAGTAGAGACGTTCACCCCGAAAACAGTCACTGGCAAGAGGAATGAGATTGCTGTTGATTCACCGGTTTAATCATTTGTAGTAGAATGGGTGTTGAGCATGCTACCCGAACTCTTCAAAGAGAATGTCCTTAACTCCCTCTCCAAAAGGCCGCTTCAGCTTCACTCTCATCACCCTGTTCATTTCCTCAGTGACACTTACAACAGTCAGTAATCAGCCTGTGTAGCTGGCACTGTGGATTGCCTTGCTCAGTGTTCACTCCTCCCAACTTCACTCCTAGCATTCAAAGGCCAGAGAGATCAGACCCACCCCTCTCTGCTTCCCTTGCTGCTCAGTCTTGGTTTAAATTCCTCTAACCAGGCTCAGTCATTTTGGTAGTGCAGATAATGGCAGGGATGACCTAACTCCAGAGCCATGATCTTGTAACTACCTAAATCCCTTTGTGATTAAGTTACATGGATTTTTCTGGATTTGAATCCTGAAAAGGACACCTCGTTCACTTATTAGCTTGCTTGTCATTATTTGTCTCTTCCCACTTTAGTTGAAGCTCCCTAATACCAGGCACTTGCTCGTTTTTCCTCACTGTGTCCACAGAGCCTAGCACAGTGCCTGGTATGTAGTATATGCTGTGTAATGATTTGTCTGATGGATGGAGGAGTGAATGGAGATGGGAAGACGGTGGCATGTGGAAGAGGAGGAGATACTGGACAGTAATGCTCATTTTCCCAAACTGTAAACTTTGGAATGCCCAGGAGCTCAGTCCTCACAACACCTTTATTCACACTTACTCCCTAGGTAAGCTCATCCAGTCTCAGTTTAAATTTATATCTCTGTGAGCTTTTGAAATTGCTAAACAAAATATAAATTTTAAAATTTGTATCTTCAGGCACGACTTCTCCCCTGAACATTTTTTTTTTTTTTTTTTTTTTTTTTTTTTTTTTTTTGAGCCGGAGTCTCGCTCTGTCGCCCAGGCTGGAGTGCAATGGTGCAATTTTCGGCTCACGGCAACCTCCGTCTCCCAGGTTCAAACAATTCTCCTGACTCAGCCTCTTGAGTGGCTGGGGTTACAGGCATGCACCACCACGCCCGGCTAAAACTTCTGACTCTTATATCCAATTACTAACCACCACTTCCCTTAGGAAGTGAATAGGCATCTTAAATGTAGCATGTCTAAAGGAGAACTTTTTTTTTTTGAGATGGAGTCTCACTCTGTTGCCCAGGCTGGAGTGCAGTGGTGCGATCTCAGCTCACTGCAAGCTCTGTCTCCCGGGTTCATGCCATTCTCCTGCCTCAGCCCCCTGAGTAGCTGGGACTACAGGTGCTTATCACCACGCCCGGCTAATTTTTTGTATTTTTTTTAGTAGAGACAAGGTTTCACCATGTTAGCCAGGATGGTCTCGATCTCCTGACATAGTGATCCACCCGCCTTGGCTCCCAAAGTGGTGGGATTACAGGTGTGAGCCACTGTGTCTGGCCTAAAACGGAACTTTTTTGTTGTTGTTGAGACAGAGTCTTGCTCTATTGCCCAGGCTGGAGTGCAGTGGCACCTTTCTGGCTCACTGCAACCTCTGCCTCCTAGAGGTGGTTCTCATGCTTCAGCTACCCAAGAAAAAGGGAGGAGGTCCCAGACTTTCTTCTTTTTTTTTTTTTTAAGAGACAGAGTCTCACTCTGTTGCCCAGGCTGGAGTGCAGCGGTGCAATCTTGGCTCACTGCAACCTCCACCTCCCGGGTTCTAGCGATTCTTCTGCCTCAGCCTCTGGAGTAGCTGGACTACAGGCGCACGCTGCTACATCTGGCAAATTTTTTGTATTTTAGTAGACACAGGTTTCACCGTGTTGCCTAGGCTGGTCTGGAATTCCTGAGCTCAGGCAATCCACCCACCTCGGCCTCCCAAAATGCTAGGATTACAGGTGTGAGCCACTGTGCCCAGTTGAGACCCATTCTTAAACTTCCTAGGAGGGCCTGGACAAATTGAGCCCCCATTGCCCACAGCAGCAAACTTGGCAACGTACCCTTATCCTGGCTTTTCCTTCTTCCCTGACTCCCTCTGTTCCCTGACACCTGCTCCTTAAAATCACATCTAAAATAAACTACTGCACACAAGTCCTTGTTTCAAGCACTGCTTTTAGAGAAAACCAAATTAAGAAAATTGGTACCAGGAGTGACAGTAGAAAGAAGGGGACCTCCCCGACAACTCCATCCAATTGAGTTTCTGGAATATATCAATTACCAGTCAGAAGCCAACAAGGATTCCATTGCTGGTGGCAAATAGGGGGCTCAACAACCCTGGCCTGGTGTGTGCAGTAGCATCACATTGACACTCTTACCTGTGGTTGGTTGAAAGGAGGTATAAGTGGAAGAGGAAACATTGAACTATGCAGTAGCTCTAGATGTGAACAGTGTGGAAGCTGTGGTCATTATAAGGACTATGGAGTTAGCTGGTTTTTGTTAACTGCTTTGGAAGCCTTGAAGAAAAAAAAAAAGGCAGACTCTGCGTGCAGTGGCTCACACCTGTAATCTCAGCACTTTGGGAGGCCAAGATGGGCAGATCAGTTGAGGCCAGAAGTTCAAGACCAGCCTGGCCAACATGGTGAAACACCGTCTCTACTAAAAATACAAAAATTAGCTGGGTATCTGGCATGTGCCTGTAATCCCAGGTACTCAGGAGGCTGAGGCACAAAAATCACTTGAGCCTGGGAGGTGGAGGTTGCAGTGAGCTGAGATCGGGCCATTGCACTCCAGCCTGGGTGACAGAGGGAGACTCTGTCTCAAAAAAAAAAAAAAAAAAAAGAACAGATAAGAGAGAGAAAAAAAAAAAAAAAAAGGCAGAGTCAGATAGCCAACTGTCAATTCAGGACATACAACAAAAGCCAGAAGGCCTTCAAAGCAACAATTGGAGACTCTCATCTTCTGCAGCAATAAGGCAGACATTGCTGAGAATAAGACCCAGATTCTAATTGTAAGAGTTGCAGAGTTGCAAGAAAGATGGAATATGAGCAGCCCTAACGCATCACCAATGCCAAAGTCAAGCCTCTCATAGGAAAGGATCGGAACCCTGATGCCTAGGAGGGGACATCTGGGTGTACTTGAGAACATTGAACCCCTAGATTTCTCTGAACCCCCTGAACATTCCAGGCCAGCAAAAGTAACTCTCTCTCCCTTGCTAGAGGAGAGCAGCCTGCCCTTGTCCGGAAGTCATGCTAGGATTCAACTGATTTGCAAGAGGATATTTGTCCTCAGATATGCTCCTTATTTCCTCTCACTGCTTCTTCTCCTGACTCTTAACAGTCAGAAGTACAGGGGACTTTTTTTTTGGGCAAGGTATAGGGGACTTTATTGATGGCACATGATAAGGTGGGTCTCCGTAGGCCCCACCCTCTTCAGGGGTCTGACATGGAAACTGTGTTGAGGGGAGATGCTCAGTATGGTGGGGGCTGAGTGCAGCAGGGCTCCCCAGCAGCTGAGGGCCCCTCTCTTCCTCTTGTGCTCTCACTGGGATTGGTGGCCTGGGGCTCTTACTCCTTGGAGGCCATGTGGACCATGAAGTTCACCACCCTGTTGCTGTAGCCAAATTCACTGTCATACCAGGAAATGAGCTTGACGAAGTTGTTGTTGAGGGCAATGCCAGGCCCACCATTGAAGGTGGAAGAATGGGTGTCACTGTCAAAGTCAGAGGAGACAACCTGGTGCTCAGTGTAGCCCAGGATGCCCTTGAGGAGCCCCCTCAATGCCTGCTTCACCATCGTCTTGAGGTCACTGTATTTGGCAGGTTTCTCCAGATGGCAGGTCAGGTCCATGACCAACATGTTGGTGGTGGGGACATGGAAGGCCATGCCAGTGAGCTTCCCATTCAGCTCGGGGATGACTTTGCCTACAGGCTTGGCAAGAATGATGTTCTAGAGAGCACTGTAGCCATCACACTACAATTTCCCAGAGGTACCATCAGGAGTCTTCTGAGTGGCAGTGAAGGCATGAACGGCGGTCATGAGTCCTTCCACGGTGTCAAAGTTGTCATGGATGACCTTGGCCAGGGGGGGTTAAGCAACTGGTGGTGCAGGAGGCATTGCTGATAATCTTGAGGCTGTTTCCATACTTCTCATGGTTCATGCCCATCACAAACATGGGGGCATCAGAAGGGGCAGAGATGGTGACTCTTTTGGCTCCCCCATCTAAGCAAGTCCCAGCCTTCTCCATGGTAGTGAAGACACTGGTGAGTCCATAACATAATCAGCACCAGCATCACCCTCTTTGATTTTGGTGGGATCTCATTCCTGGAAGATGGTGATGGGATTTCCATTGGTGACAAGCTTCCCGTTTTCAGCCTGATGGTGCTGTGGAACTTACCATGGATGGAATCATACTCAAATATGTAGACCATGTAGCTGAGGACAATGAAGGAGTTATTGATGGCAACAATATCCATTTTGCTAGAGTTAAAAGCAGCCCTGGTGACCAGGCACCCAGTATGTCCAAATCTGTTTACTCCAGCCTTCCCTTTTACCTTGGTGCCTCAGGGACACAATTGGCACCGCAAGAGAAGATGCAGCTGTCAGTCGAACAGGAGGAGCAGAGAGCCTGTCATTGCTTCAGACTCAATAACCGGGGTCAGATCTCAGTGTTGTAGCTTGGGATGGGAAATACAGCTTCTGCTTTTGGATAAAATAGTCCACCCATGAAGACCAGGACCAGCTAATAAGGACTGGGAGAAATAAAGGGACTATGTATGGGAGTGGATTTTTTTTTTTTCTTGGAGAGAGGGCCTTGCTTTGTCACCCATGCTGAAGTGCCATGGTGTAAACACTTCTCTCTACAGCCTCAATCTCCTGGGTTCAAGCAATCCTCCTGCCTCAGACTCCCAAGTAGCTAGAACTATAGTCGCATGCCACCATGCCTGGCTAATTTTTAATTTTTTGTAGAGAGGGCCTTACTGTGTTACCCAGGCTGGTCTTGAACTCCTAGGCTCAAGTGATTCTCTGGCCTCCACCTCCCACAGTGCTGGGTTACAGGCGAGAGCCACCCCACCCAGCCAGAAGTGGATCTTGAGGGTGCTAGACCATGATGCAAATATAAGGTTGAAAGGAGATAGTTTTGGCCAGGTGTGGTGGCTTATGCTTGTAATACCAGCACCTCAAGAGGCCGAGGCAGTAGGATCCCTTGAGCTCGGGAGTTCAAGACCAGCTTGGGCAACATAGCGACACCTCATCTCTACAAAAAATTTTAAAAAACAAAATAAGTTGGGCATCGTGGCTTGTACCTATAGTACCAGCTACTAGGGAGGCCGGGGTAGGAGGATCACTTGAACCAGGGAGTCAGAAGTTGCAGTGAGCTGAAATTTCACCACTGCACTCCAGCCTGGATGACAGAGTGAGCCCCTGTCTCAAATAAAATGAATAGGTGAGGTGTGGTGCCTCACGCCTGTAATACCAGTATTTTGGGAGGCTGAGGCGGGTGGATCACTGGAGGCCAGGAGTTTAAGACCAGCCTGGGCAACATAGTGAGACTCTATTTCTAGTAAAATTAGCTGGGCATGGTGGCACATGCTTATAATCCCAGCTACTCTGGAGGCTGAAGCCAGAGAATCACTTGAACCAGGAGGCGGAGGTTGCAGTGAGCTGAGATCACACCACTGCACACCAGCCTGGATGACAGAGCCAGACTCTGTCTCAAATCAAAAAATAAATAAATTAATAAATTAATTTAAAAAGAAAGGAGATAGTTTATTGACAGGGGAGCACTCTTCTGTAACACAGGATGTAGCTGGAGCCAGTTCTAACATGCTTCTGGGATAGCTCCACGAAATGGTCTATGATAATAAGGTGGGGATGCTGGGATGGCCATTGCAGAGTTTTGGGATTTTTTGTGCATGGTAAAATACACATAAAATTTGTCTCTTCACTTTAGATATTGTGGTACAATATACGTAACGTAAAATTTACCATTTTAGCCACTTTTAAGTGTCCAGTTTAGCGGCATTAAGTACTTTCACCATGTTGTGCAGCCATTATCACTGTTCATTTCTAGAACTTTTTTTTTTTTTTTTTTTAAAGACGGATTTTCTCTATTGTTGCCCAGGCTGGAGTGCAATGGCGTGATCTCGGCTCACTGCAACCTCTGCCTCCTGGGTTCAAGCGATTCTCCTGCTTCAGCCTCCCGAGTAGCTGGGACTACAGGCACGTGCCACCATGTCTGGCTAATTTTTGTATCTTTAGTAGAGACGGGGATTCACCATGCCAGCCAGGCTTGTTTCAAACTCCTGACCTCAGGTGATCCGCCTGCCTCGGCCTCTCAAAGTGCTGGGATTATAGGCATGAGCCACCACACCTGGCCAGCTATACACTTTTAAACAACAAGATCTCATGACCACTCTCTCATTATCACAAAAACAGCAAGGGAGAAATCTGCTCCCAAGATCCAATCACCTCCCACCAAACATGCTTCCTCACTTCCTTCAGGACTTTTCTTTTCTGGAAGTGCTTCTCAGTGAGGCCTTCCTTGACCGCAAAAAGCTTCTTTTTTTTTTTTTTTTTTTTTCTGAGACAGAGTCTCGTTCTGTCACCCAGGCTGGAGTACAATGGCACAATCTCAGCTCACTGCAACCTCTGCCTCCTGGGTTCAAGCAGTTCTCATGCCTCAGCCTCCCAAGTAGCTGGGATTACAGGTGCTTGCCACCACGCCTGGCTAATTTGTGTATATTTAGTAGAGACAGGGTTTCACCATGTTGGCCAGGCTGGTCTCGAACTCCTGACCTCAGTCAATCCTCCTGCCTCAGCCTCCCAAAGTGCTGGGATTACAGGCATGAGCCACTGCGCCCGGCCCAGACTGATCAAAACATGTCTGATCATGTCTTTTCTCAGCTGAAAACCCCCTAGTGACTCCCATTTCCCCGAAAGGAAAAGCCAAAGTGCTTACACTGGCTGGCAAGCCTGGCAGAATCTTCCCTGCCTGCTCCTTCCTCTCTGATGTCAGCTCCTGCTAATCTCTGCTACAGCCACAGTGCTCTCCAGAGTCACCCTGCGTACTCCTGCCACAGGGCCTCTGCACTGGCAATTTCCATGGCCGGGAATGCTGGTCCTCCAGAATATTTCTAAGCATGCTTCCTCACTTCCTTCAGGACTTTTCTCAGACAGGCCTTCCTTGATGATCAATCCTCTACCAGAGTAAGCTCTCCCTCTCCTGGTATTCGCAGGCCCGCTCACCCTGCTTTAAGTTTTTTACAGCAATTGCCAATATCATAAGTTATCGTTATGCGAAGTATATTTTCTTTTTCCTGAGACAGGGTCTTTCTGTGTCACCCACGCTGGAGTGCAGTGGCCCAATTTCAGCTCACTGCAATCTCTGCCTCCTGGATTCAAGCGATTCTCCTGCTTCAGCTGCTTAAGTAGCTGGAATTACAGGCACCTGCCACCATGCCTGGCTAATTTTTGTAGAGACAGAGTTTCACAGTGTTGTCCAGGCTGGTTTTGAACTCCTGAGCTCAAGCAATCCGCCTGCCTTGGCCTCGAAAAGTGCTGGGATCACAGGCGGAGTCACTGCACCTGGCCCGACGCTGTTCTCCAGAGTCACCCTGCGCGCTCCGGCCACACAGCCTTTGCATCGGCGATTTCCACAGCCAGGAATGCTGGTCCTCCAGAATATTTCTAAGCATGCTTCCTCACTTCCTTCAGGACTTTTCTGGAAGTGCTTCTCAGTGAGGCCTTCCTCGATGATCAATCCTATATAAAATAGCAACCTCCATCTCTGCTGGTATTCAGGGGCCGGCTCGCCCTGCTGTAAGTTTTTCATAGTAATCGCCAACATCATGAATTGTCTTTGAGGGGTTTTCTGTCTCCCCACAACTTGAACGCAATCTTCATGAGGACAGGGACTTTATCACCCACCCCCGGTTTTTTTTTTACTGCAAAACCTAGAACAGTGCTTGGCGGGTAGTAAGTACTCAATAAATGTTTGTTGGATGAATCCAATAAGTAAACAAGACAGAGGACACATGTAGGGATCCGTCTGTGAACCTTGAGCCCCTGGCTCCTGAGTCCGGCAGTGGGTGCAGTGGCAGCTCCTGTCTGTGAGGGCCCCAGAGGCCGGCAACAGGATGCCTCCTTGGAAAATTCACTCAACGCCTTTGCCGCTGAGGCTGTTCCTCTGGGATGATCTCTTTGGGGGATCATGCTTGGATATTTGTCTCAAAGAGTCCCAGGCCAAACCTCAGGGACCTCAGAGCATTTAGAAAATTAACACCTCTGCAAGCCTGGTCCAGGCAGATCCCGTGCAGACGGGAGTTTGTCCCCTTCCGGTCCCCGAGGTCCTGGCTATGGCCAGCATGGAGTGACCTGCGTGACCTCTGAGTGCCAGGCAAGGGTTCAGCAGCCAACTCCTCAACTACTTCTGCAGGATGCTGGCAGCATAGCCAGCGAGATGGTTGGAAGCCGTCAGGGCACAGAGAAGGGGCCGAGGGTGCCCTGAGTGTGCGTGGGGGGCAGCCCTGCTGCAGTCCAAGCCTTTGATTCCCAAGCTCTGTGCAGTTCCCCCTGGACCCTGCCATGTGGCCCAGCCACCCATACCTGGGATAGGGGCAAAGCCAAGCTACTGTCTCCTCCACAGGGAGGCAGCCTGTTTGCTTTGTCCGTTTGCCTTTGCAGAGACCTCGATCCTCATGCAAGACAAGCAGCGGCCCTTGTAGGCACACGAGACAATCCCAAGTGCCAGTGGGAAGGAGATCCCTTTCCTGATGGGGCTGCCTCTGCCCGGTCCCTCCCAGCTTCCCCAGGGCCCTGGGGCTCTGCAGGCATTCAGAAGTGGAAGCCAGCCACAGCCCGGGACTGAAGAGGTTAATGTGCAGCTGCCTCCGAATGTTAATGTGTCTAGGTGATGTCAGTGAGAGCCGCAAAGGAGGGAGTAGGGAGGGCAGTTGGGCTTGGAGGCGGCAGCGGCTGCCAGGCTGCTGAGGAAGACCCCCTTCCCGACTGCGGGGCTTGCGCTCCTGGACAAGGTGGCAGGCGCTGGAGGCTGCCGCAGCCTGCGTGGGTGGAAGGGAGCTCAGCTTGGTTGTGGGAGCCGGCGACCGGCACTGGCTGGATGGACCTGGAAGCCTCGCTGCTGCCCACTGGTCCCAATACCAGCAACACCTCTGATGGCCCCGATAACCTCACCTCGGCAGGTGAGTTGACTGGGAGTCCTCCCTCCTCTGGGCTGTGGGTGGAAAATGGGAAGGTTTCACCCCTGAGCCAAACTGCTTGGGAAACTTTATCACAGTTCTTGGGGACAAGATCTGTGGTCTACTTTGCTCAGAGGGGCAGGGGAGAAGGGGGCAAGGGTCCGCAGGGGCAGACGGGTAGGAGCAGAGCAGGGGACGAAGGCATGTTCAGAATGGCAAGGAAGTGGGGCCAGCCGCGAGGCAGCAGGGGAAGCTCGCAGCTAGGTTCCAAAGAGGCTTGGCAGAAAAAATTCCAGGCTGGAAAAGCAAGCGAGAGAAGCTAGAGGGTGGTATGTGGGAGACAGCTGGGGGCTCACTGTTAGCCTCAGCTTTTTACTCGCACTTGGGTGATGAGGTCTGAGACATCCTCACTGCCACCTGGGAGAGGCCCTGGGAAGGGAAGACTTCACGGAGCCATGAGGGGATTAACTTTTCTGGTGAATTAAGCTTCCTGACATTTCCAGAGCTGCGGTGCCCTGGGATTCCAGCTTTGAAGGAGAAGGGAAGGAAGGAAAAGAGGAAAGGCTTATGTGGATAATTTTTTCAAGCTGCTAAGCTTCAACACACAGCTTCTGTCTCTGCTTCACTCGAGAAACCCAGGCTCAGAAGATACCAAGCAAGGAAATCCCTGCTAGGAAGCCTGGGGTAGGGAGGGTTGCTGACTTGACCAGGGCACAGCCGGCAAAAGCCTCTACAAGACAGTCGCCCAGAGATGCCCAAGAATCAGTACTCCGTTTCCAACCAGAGACCTCCAAAATAAAGCACTCAGGGCTACACATAGGAAAAGCACGTGCACACACACATACACACACACTTACTTCTGTGTCCTTCTGGCTATTTTGATGAGGTTTCCTGGTGAAGCCCAGGGCGCACAGAGTAATCTCTGCAGACAGCTGTGGTTCTTGCCTCTGGTGCCTGCAGGAGGCAGGCTTCTTGTGTCCTTGCAAGACGGGTGGCTCAGGGGACTCTGGTAGGATTCACCAGGAAATCCATGGAGGAGGGAAAAGGGACAAGATTAGCAACAGTCAAGGCAGGGAGAATGGTGGGAGAGGATTCCAGATGAACGGTGGGTCGCTGGAGGCTGAGCATGCCAGCAGGATGTCAGTTCTCAGAGCAAAGCCCATGTCAAACGGCCGACGCTTGCTCCTTCTGTCCCCAGGATCACCTCCTCGCTCAGGGAGCGTCTCCTACATCAACATCATCATGCCTTCGGTGTTCGGCACCATCTGCCTCCTGGGCATCATCGGGAACTCCATGGTCATCTTCGCGGTCGTGAAGAAGTCCAAGCTGCACTGGTGCAACAATGTCCCCGACATCTTCATCATCAACCTCTCAGTGGTGGATCTCCTCTTTCTCCTGGGCATGCCCTTCATGATCCACCAGCTCATGGGCAATGGGGTGTGGCACTTTGGGGAGACCATGTGCACCCTCATCACAGCCATGGATGCCAATAGTCAGTTCACCAGCACCTACATCCTGACCGCCATGGCCATTGACCGCTACCTGGCCACCGTCCACCCCATCTCTTCCACAAAGTTCCGGAAGCCCTCTGTGGCCACCCTGGTGATCTGCCTCCTGTGGGCCCTCTCCTTTATCAGCATCACCCCCGTGTGGTTGTATGCCAGACTCATCCCCTTCCCAGGAGGTGCAGTGGGTTGCGGCATCCGCCTGCCCAACCCGAACACTGACCTTTACTGGTTCACCCTGTACCAGTTTTTCCTGGCCTTTGCCCTGCCCTTCGTGGTCATCACGGCCGCATACGTGAGGATCCTGCAGCGCATGACGTCCTCAGTGGCCCCTGCCTCCCAGCGCAGCATCCGGCTGCGGACAAAGAGGGTGACCCGCACAGCCATCGCCATCTGCCTGGTCTTCTTTGTGTGCTGGGCACCCTACTATGTGCTACAGCTGACCCAGTTGTCCATCAGCCGCCCGACCCTCACCTTTGTCTACCTGTACAATGCGGCCATCAGCTTGGGCTATGCCAACAGCTGCCTCAACCCCTTTGTGTACATCGTGCTCTGCGAGACGTTCCGCAAACGCTTGGTCCTTTCGGTGAAGCCTGCAGCCCAGGGGCAGCTTCGCGCTGTCAGCAATGCTCAGACGGCTGACGAGGAGAGGACAGAAAGCAAAGGTACCTGACACTTCCCCTGCCGCCCTGGACACCTCCAAGTCAGAACACCACAGCAAGCCGTGGGGAGAGATGCCGAGAGAAACCCAAGACCGCTCTGGGGCAATGCAGGAAGGTCAGGTGGTGAGGGTTGTTGCAATGAAATAAATACATTCCATGGGTCCCACACATTGCTGGGGAGGCCTGGAGTCAGGTTTGGGGGTTTCAGACATCAGAAATCCCTTTGGGGGAGCAGGATTAGACCTTTGGATAGAACAGAAGCTGAGCAAGAGAAGATGTTGGTTTGGATCATCGGTTGCACTGTATCTGCGAGCTCTCAAATGTCTTCTTCTCAAGGCAAGAGGTGGAAGGCTACTGACTCGGTTTGTTTCAAGTCAGGCAGGGCTGGAGTGTGAGCAGCCGGGACCATGTTGCACAAGGCCTGAGAGACGGGAAAGGGCCCGATAGCTCTTTCCCCCCTCTCACTGGTGTGATGGAAGGCGGCCTTTCTCCCAAGCTGGTGGATAATGAAAAATGAAGCATCCCATCTCTCGGCATTCCAGCAGCCTGTCCATTTCCCTTTTGCTCTAGAGGATGCGTGTTTATTTGAGGGGATGTGGTACTGAGCCCACAGGAGTAAAAGCCCAGTTTCCTAGGAAGTCTGCTTACTGAGAATGACAGGGAGATCTGGGGTGGGTGTGGTTGGGGGGGTCTTAAAACTAATAAAAGTTGGTGGCGGGGGGCTTTTGCAGCTTTGGTGACATTCTCTCCACGGGGCACATTTGCTCAGTCGCTAATCCAGCGTGAGTGTCCGTGTGTTCTGCATGTGCAGGGGCCATTCTAGTGCCCGGTGTGTTGGCATCATCTTCTTGCTCTAGCCCTTCCTCTCCAAAATAAAAACAAATAAAGGAAAATCTCCACCCACATCACTCTGTTCTTGTGGACTTGGGGGTGGGTGTGGGGTCAGGGGGAAGGTGGGTAGCAGAAAAGAGGAAGAGGGGTCACTTCATTGTGGAATTTAGACCTTGGTTCGCGCTGCATTTTTAGGAAGCACGAAGCAGGAATCTGTTTTTCTGAACCCACAGGGAGGATTCAGTGGCATGAATGGAATTACTGGGGATTCATTCGATTGCAGTTCCGCTGCTAGGCTTGTTCTTGGGACTCAGCTTCCTGTCTTCTGCACAAAATCCCCTAGACTTTGTTGTCACCAGTGCTGGCCCCTCAGGCCCCAAGTCCCAACCCCCACTTCCCCCCAACCCCCACCCCTGCTGAGTCACCAGCCGCAGAACCAGTTCTTGGGGCAGCTGAAGCCTGTCTGCTTTCTACAGCCGAGATCTGGTGTGGGCACCTTGAACAGAAGATTACAGCCGGGGCCGCTGGGAGGCAGCCGCGACTGCTGCTTGGCTGCTGCTTCTTGACGTCTTCACTGAGAGGGGACTGGGAGCCGTCAGTGCAGTGCTCAGCAGACCTTACTGAGATAGCAGGAGAAAGCTGCAAGCATCCTTAAAGCAGGGACACCAGCACAGCCTGACAGCCTGTTCCTCTTCAGAGTTGCAGCAGGGATCCTCTTTAGAAAACTTCTGGGCAGCTTCCTTGGGTCCTGGGGACTTTTTTTTTTTTTTTTTTTTTTTTTGACACAGGGCCTTGCCATGTTGCCCAGACTGGTCTCAAACTCCTGGGCTCAAGCAGTCCTCCCACCTTGGCCTCCTGAAAGTTGGGATTATAGGTTTGAGCTGCCACATCCAGCCCCTGGGGAGCTCTTTATCCCCATCATTAGTATTTCCTGGCCTGTGTTCCTCTCCGCCGAGCACCTGCGGGGTAAAGAAGCTGATGGTTATTTTCCTTACTCACTAACAGTAGGGTCTCCAGCTGCCACCGGTAACTTGAAATCTCTTTTAGACACACACTCAATAAAAGAAAGAAGATTCTGGCTCACACCTGTAATCCCAGCACTTTGGGATGCCAAGGTGGGCGGATCACCTGAGGTCAGGAGTTCAAGACCAGCCTGGCCAACATGGTGAAACCCTGTCTCTACTAAAAATACAAAAATTAGCTGGGCGTGGTGGGCGCCTGTCGTCCCAGCTACGTGGGAGGCTGAGGCAGGAGAATCACTTGAACCCGGGAGGCAGAGGTTGCAGTGAGCCTAGAGTGCACCATTGCCCTCCAGCCTGGGTAACAAGAGCGAAAACTCCATCTCAAAAAAAAAAAAAAAAAAAAAGGAAAGAAAAGAAAAAAGGATTCTTAGGGAAGCCTTGAGGCAAATCCAAGAAGCCCCAACTCCTAGCCACAAACGTGATAAAAGGAGGTCTTCCTGCATCAGGGTTATCTACTGGAAGGCTTCCCTGGGTGTCTATCAGCCCCAGCCCCTGCCTGCTCGTCACTCCCTCTCACCTTCCAGCACTCCAAGGAGGAATCCCAGAGAGGAAACAAGGGAGACGGCCTCTCCCAGAGAATGCACATCACCAGATCAACAGCTCACGGTGGCTGGGTGGGCACATGCCCAGCAGCTCCCGGGAAAGGGGGCATCCTGTCCTTCAGCTCTTAACCCCACGCTGAAACAACTAAAATGGAAGCAGAGTGGGTGGAGTCATGAAAGTGGGTGGATAGCAATGTAAACCTCCCAGAGAGGAGAGGCGGAGGGGAGAGATGAGTTAGGGAGAACAGGCGGTCGAGGGGAGAAGTGGGGCAGGGAGGCTTGAAGGGTGGGGGATTACGATGGGAGCTGCCACCAGCACACCTCTCCCCAGCCTGATCCCGCAGTTACCTGGACACACTCGCGATGTGGATGAGAGTAAGACCAGGCAGAGGTGAGCGCTGGATTGCTGGCTGGCAAGGCATTTTCCTGACATCACTGGTGGGAATGGTGGACCGAGTGCAGGGCTGGGATCTGAGGCATGAGGGGAACTTTCTTTTCCTCTTCCTTAAGCCTAGGGATGTGGCCAGAACCTTGGAGAGCCGTGGGGGCTACTGTGAGCTGCAGACAGAGTCCAAGAAGAGGGTGAAGGCCCTGCGGTCCATCTCTTTGCTCCTTTCCCCCTTCCTACATTTAACAGTCAGTTTCTCCCACAGGGGCCCCATCAGGTTATCTCCTCAAACCCGGCCAGTCCTTCATCCACTGCTGCCTTATCTTTTCCCCAGAAAATACTTCCTCTCCAACTGTGAGGATTATGCTCCGAAACTGCCCCCCCAGCACCCGGCAGAATTTCACAGCTGAGAGACGTTGACCTCAAAATTTAGGTTGCAAGTGAGTCCGCAGAACCACTTCCGCACATTGCTGTTCACAAGAGAAGCAAGCAGAGCACCAAACACGGCGACTGGCATTGGGTTTGTGTTTGCTTGTTCCTTTCTGAATCATCAGTTTTCATTTAATTAATTTATTTTTATTTATCTATTTATTTTGAGACAAGGTCGGGCTCTGTTGCCCAGGCTGGAGTACAGTGGTGCGATCTCAGCTCACTGAAGCCTTGGCCTCCTGAACTCAAGCAATCCTCCCCCAACTTCGGCCTTCCGAGTAGCTGGGACTACCGGTGCATGTCACCATGCCCAGCTATTTTTTGTTTTGTTTTGGTGGAGACAGAGTTCCACCATGTTGCCCAGGCTGGTCCTGAACTCCTGGGCTCAAGTGATCTGCCTGTCAGGCCTCTGAGCCCAAGCCAAGCCATCGCATCCCCTGTGACTTGCACGTATAGGCCCAGATGATCTGAAGTAACTGAAGAATCACAAAAGAAGTGCAAATGCCCTGCCTCGCTTTAACTGATGACATTCCACCACAGGAAAAGTGAAAACGGCCGGTCCTTGCCTTAAGCGATGATATTGTCTTGTGAAATTCCTTTTCCTGGCTCATCCTGGCTCAAAAAGCTCCCCCACTGAGCACCTTGTGACCCCCACTCCTGCCCGCCAGAGAACAACCCCCCTTTGACTGTAATTTTCCTTTACCTACCCAAATCCTATAAAACAGTCCCGCCCTTATCTCCCTTTGCTGACTCTTTTCGGACTCAGCCCGCCTGCACCCAGGTGAAATAAACAGCCATGTTGCTCACACAAAGCCTGTTTGGTGGTCTCTTCACATGGATGCGCATGACACTGCCCACCTCAGACTCCCAACCCACGCTGGAGTGCAGTGGTGCGATTTCGGCTCACTACAATCTCCGCCTCCAGGGTTCAAGTGATTCTCCTGCCTCAGCCTCCTGAGGAGCTGGGACTACAGGCATGCGACACCACGCCCGGCTAATTTTTGTATTTTTAGTAGAGATGGGGTTTCACCATGTTGGCCAGGCTGGTCTCGAACTCCTGACCTCAGGTGATCCACCCACCTCAGCATCCCAAAGTGCTGGGATTACAGGCAAGAGCCACCACGCCTAGCCTCTTTTTTATTGTAAAATACACATAACATAAAATTTACTCTTTTAACAATTTCAAGTGTAGAATGCAGTGGCATGAAATACATTCACATTATTGTGCAGCCCTCACCACCATCTACCTCCAGAAATTTTCCATCTTCCCAAACTGAAACTCCACACCAACTAAACACCAACCGACCATTGCTCCGTCCCCATAACTCCTGGCAACCACCGGGTTACGTTCTGTCTCTGTGGATTTGACTGCTCTAGGAACCTCGTATAAGTAGAATCAACCAGATTTTGTTCTTGCGTTGAGGGAAGAGTAGACCCTCTATATTGTTTATGTTGTTTTATACTCAGAAAAGAAAAGAGAAGCGAAACTAAAGGCAGGTAGCCCAGCGCCCAGGAACCAGACCCGAAACCAGGCCTGGGCCTGCCTGACCTAAGCCTGGTAGTTAAAATTCGACCCCTGACCTAGCAACTGTTGTTATGTACAGATTCCAGACATTGTATGGAAGGACACCGTGAAACCTCCCATTCTGTTTCACTCTGACCACTGGTGCTTGCAGCCCCTGTCAGGTAACCCCTGGCTCGCTCAATCAATCATGACCCTGTCACACGGACCCCCTTAGAGTTGTGAGCCCTTGAAATGGACAGAAGCCTGCTGATGCTCCCGGCTAATTAAAGCCACTCCCTTCACTATCTCGGTGTCTGAGGGGTTTTGTCCTGCTACATCATGACTGGCTTATTTCACTTAGCATAATGTCCTCAAGGTTCATCCACGTTGTCATATGTGTCAGAATCTTCCTCCTTTTAAACGATGAATGATATTGCATTGTATGTGTATATCACATTTTGTTTAACCATTCATCTGTTGTTTCTACCTTTTGGCTATTGTGAACCTGAGTGCACAAATACCTGTTGGAGTCAGTGCTTTCCATTCTTTTTGGCATATACCCATAAGAATTGCCAGATCAGGCCGGGTGCTGTGGCTCACGCCTGTAATCCCAGCACTTTGGGAGGCTGAGGCGGGCAGATCACGAGATCAGGAGATCGAGACCATCCTGGCTAACATGGTGAAACCACGTCTCTACTAAAAAATACAAAAAATTAGCCGGGCGCAGTGGTGGGCGCCTGTAGTCCCAGCTACTTGGGAGATTGAGTCAGGAGAATGGTGTGAACCTGGGAGGCGGAGGTTGTAGTGAGCCCAGATCGCGCCACCGCACTCCAGCCTGGGTGACAGAGTGAGACTCCATCTCAAAAAAAAAAAAAAAAAAAAATGAATTGCCAGATCAGGCCGGGTGCGGTGGCTAAAAATACAAAAATTAGCCACGTGTGGTGGTGTGCACCTGTGGTCCCAGCTACTCGGGAGGCTGCGGCAGGAGAATCACTTGAATCCAGGAGGTGGAGGTTGCAGTGAGCCAAGATTGTGCCATTGTACTCCACCCTGGGCAACAGAGTGAGACTCCATCTCAAAAAAAAAAAAAAAAAAAAAAAGCCAGATCGGAGCTGGGCACAGTGGCTTATGCCTGTAATCCCAGCACTTTGGGAGGCCAAGGCGGGAGGATCACCTAAGCTCAGGGGTTCCAGACCAGCCTGGCCAACATGGTGAAACCTCATCTCTACTAAAAATACAAAAATTAGCCAGGCATGGCGGCACATGCGATCCCAACTACTTTGGAGGCTGAGGCAGGAGAATCACTTGAATCTGGGAGGTGGAGTTTGCAGTAAACAGAGATCACACCACTGCATACTAGCCTGGGCCACAGAGTGAGACTCCATCTCAAAAAAAAAAAAAGAAAAAAAAGAATTGCTGTATCATATGGTAGTTCTATTTTTAATTTTTTGAGAAACTGCCATAGTGGCTGTTCCATGTTACATTCTCACCAGCAATGTGCAAGTGTTCCCATTTCTCCACATCCTCATCAACACTTATTTTCTTTTTAAAATAAAAGACATTCTAATGCGCCTAAAGTGGTTTCATTGTGATTTTGATTTACATTTCCCTAATAATTAGCAATGTTGAGCATCTCCTCATGTGCTTCCTGACTATTTGTATTTCTTCTTTGGAGAAATGTCTATTCAAGTTTTTTGCCCATTTTTTAAATTGGGTTGTTCTTTTGTTATTGTTAGCAACTATATTTTCCTCAATTCAAACTAGTAATAATTGGTTCTGCATGACTTGTTACTAAGAAAAAAACCAAATGTTAAAAAATTAAGCTCCTTCTCCTCTGCAGTTCAATAAAATACTTTTTTTTTTTTTTTTAATTGAGCCCTGGGATGGAGAACCACTTGTTCCTCAAACCTCTTCTTCCTCGCATGCCTATGATCTGTAATAAGTCAAACTGACCCAGTAGCTTGAGCTGAGGAGATCAGAAAAAAGCAAGGCAGCAAAACAGTGATGGACGACTGTTCCCGGACCAAACTAAGGGTTGGGCTGCTTATTCTTGAAGCCCAATAACGAGATGCGATGAAATGGGAAAGAAGGAAGTTTTTATTTCTGTAACCAGTTTTAGGAAGAGGCCTGAAAAATATTGCCAGACCAACTCTAAATTACAAAGCTTTCCAGAGCCTATGTACCCTCTAAGCTATATGTCTACGTGTAAGTGTGCATTCATCTACAAACATATACAGTGATTAACTTTTTTTTTTTTGAGACGGAGTTTCGCTCTTGTCTCCCAGGCTGAGTGCAGTGGAGAGATCTCGGCTCACTGCAACCTCCACCTCCTGGGTTCAAGCAGTTCTCCTGCCTCAGCCTCCTGAGTAGCTGGGATTACAAGCATGTGGTACCATGCCCGGTTTTTTTTTTGTATTTTTACTGGAGATGGAGTTTCACCGTGTTGATCAGGCTGGTCTTGAACTCCTGACCTCATGATTCGCTAGCCTCGGCCTCCCAAAATGCTGGGATTGCAGGCGTGAGCCACCGTGCCCAGCCCTGATTAACTTCTTTTAATCTATAACTAAGGTCTGAGTCCTGAAGACCTTCCTCTGCAGCCTCAGTAAATTTACTTAATCTAAATGGGTCCAGCTGTGAGGTGATTACTCTTACCTTGTCTCCTGCTAAATCAAGGAGGTTTGGGGCGTTCCTTCAGACCCCCAGTAAACTTGTTTGTGGAAGCCTGGGGTGTTTCTTCAGACCTGCAATAAAATTTGTTTAATCCTAAATGGGTCCTGTTAAGAATTCCTTCGTTATTTTGTCATGCTTTAAGGCCCAGAAAAAGCCTGGGCAAAACTCTTGGTGAACTTTTGTTACATTCCAGCCTTTGTATAAGCACACTGGCTCTTTCAGCCCTTTTTTTTTTTTTTTTTTTTTTTTTTTTGAGATGGAAGCTTGCTCTGTCACCCACAGCTGGAGTACAATGGTGAGGAGATCTTGGTTCACTGCAATCGCTGCCTCCCAGGTTCAAGAGATTCTCCTGCCTCAGCCTCTGGAGTAGCTGAGATTACAGGTGCACATCACTACGCCCAGCTAATTTTTATATTTTTAGTAGAGACAGGGTTTCACTATGTTGGCCGGGCTGGTCTTGAACTCCTGACCTCAGGTGATCCACCAGCCTTGGCCTCCCAAAGTGCTGGGATTGCAGGTGTGAGCTACCACGCCCGGCCAGCTTTTAATATTTAACTTAACCACTCAGTCAGTACTGAAGCAGTTGTTATGGAGGCCTGCGTGAGTAAGACCTGGCCCGCCACACCACCTCACCGGGGTACACCAACCTCAGATCTAATCCTGAGGACTGTTGAGGGAGGAACTTTCCAGATGATCAGAGACGGGCTGGATAAGCCACTCACTTAATTCTCTGCAAAGCTGTCTCCTCCACTTGTGATGAATCATGGCGATCTCAGACTACACAGAAGGGCAACACCTGAAAGAAAAGGGTCACTGCTGCCTTTTGAATCCGTCAAAGCAGATTGGTCTTCCATCCCTCGGCTGCCTCTCTTTGAAGCTTCCTCCTCTCAGGGCTCTCCCCATCAGAGATCCTGTGCCCCTTTCTCTCCCCCAGAAGGGCAGGGAAATCCCTAGTCTTGCACCTCCATATCACCTAGCTCTGGGGGTAAAATCAGGATGATTAAATGAGATGTTGCAAATGCAACCCAAGTGCTCTCCAGAGACACCTTAACGGGGAACTAACATTCATATAAACCCACTGAAGTCTCCATCCTGCGAGGCGGTGGGCCAGCAAGTGCCTTCCCAAATACCCCTGTGTGGTCACCTGCTGCCTCGGGCTCAGGGCGTTGCTCAGCTGGTCACTACCTCTCCAGGCTGCTCTACCTCCCTGCAGGTGGCTTCCCCCTGAGGCAGCCAGTGCTAGCGCAAGCCTGAGGCTGGGGCTCAGGGATTGTCAAAGCAGAGAAGGAGGGAGCGGGTGAGAGTCCAGAATAGGACTGGAGTTGGCTGGGAGTCCTCACAATCCCTGCAGTCTGCCTGTTGCATTCTGTCATTGTGGAGAGAGGCCTTCCTGCTCTCCCCGGCCTGGCCTGCTATCCCACGTCTGAGCCACAGACACTGGGCAAGACCCCTTTTCCCATTTCCCATTTCCTCTCTCCTCCCAGTTCCAGGATCTCCAAATCTCCCCTCTTCTGGCTAACCTGGAGAAATCCACAATTCAGTGTAAAAGGCAAAATAGTTCATGCCAAGGAAGACGCCCCTTCACTCTTATGCAGCGCAGCTTATTCCTCTGTGCCTCCGTCTCTCTCACTGGGGAAAGGGGGAGAAGAGACGCTTCATCTTTGCACACCACCCTCAAAAAAACCTGTTAAATGCTTGTCAAACAAAAGTATTAATAATTTTTCTGGCTGAGCATGGTGGCTCACTCCTGTAATCCCGGCACTTTGGGAGGCTGAGATGGGTGGATTACATAAGTTCAGGAGTTCAAGATCAGTCTGGGCAACATGGCAAAAACCCCGTCTCTACAAAAAATACAAAAATTAGTTAGGCATGGTGGGAGCATGCCTGTAGACCCAGCTACTTGGGAGGCTGAGGTGGGGGGAGGATCACTTGAGCCCAGGAGATAAAGGCTGCAGTGAGCTGAGATTGCACTGCCGCATTCCAGCCTAGGCAACAGAGTGAGAGCCTGTATCAAACAAAAAATATATATATTAGTAATCTTCTAACAGAAGTTCTGTCCAGGATCTTTAGAGTATAGAGTAGAATCCAATGTTTGGCTGCTGAGAAGCTCATCCGACCCACAGATGTGGTGTTTTGTTTTTCTCTTGCATGGTATAAAAAAGATTGTGAATTAGTTGCCAGCTTTTGAATCCATTGCTTTACTTAAAAATCTGGGTGACCAGCTTCTCTTGAAACATCAGAAGATCTGGCTATAGGGTCTACCTTCCCATGTGCCAACAGTCTGCTGGATGCATGAAGCTACACTCTTACACTCTTAGGCAGTCACGCACTCCCCAGTTTGCCACAGTCTCCACTCCTCCCTATCTTCCCCTTGACTCAGTCAGCTTCATTTATTTACGTCACTTGCTTGCACCATACTGACATTTAATTTCATATCCCTGGGCCCAGCTCATCAAATAGAGCTTTGTGAACCACACCAATGATTTTGGATTTTATACCAAAGCCAAGAGAAATCATCAAAAGGCTTTTAACAGGAATGATATTGTTACTGGATAGAAGGTCTTGACTGTGAATTGTCCAGGTTCCTGGCACATTGAACAAAGAATTAAACAAAACACACAAAGCAATGAAAGAATGAAGCAACAAAAGAAGAAATAAGCAAAGAAAGCGCAGATTTATTGAAGTGAAAGTACAGAGCGGGAGCCAGCTCAAGCGTCCCGATTACAATTTTCTTTCGGGTTTTTATTAAGCTAAAGAATTTGGTGGCTGGGCGCAGTGGCTCACTCCTGTAATCCCAGCACTTTGGGAGGCCAAGGTGGGTGGATCACCTGAGGTTGGGAGTTCAAGACCAGCCTGGCCAACATGGCGAAACCCAGTCTCTACTAAAAACACAAAATTAGCTGGGTCTGGTGTTGCATGCCTGTAATCCCAGCTACTTGGTAGGCTGAGGCAGGAGAATCGCTTGAACCCGGGAGGCAGAAGTTGTGGTGAGCCAATATCTCGCCACTGCACTCCAGCCTGGGCAACAAGAGCGAAACTCCATCTCAAAAAAAAAAAAACAAAACAAAAAACAGAAAAGAAAAAAAGAATTTGGTAACACCCCTAGGTGCCCTTTAGAGGCATCCAATTGGCTACACCCTATGAAGGATTGGCCCCGGACCAATCAGAGGCTGAAATGGAAACTTCTGTCTTGTTATCATAGGAGTGAGGGTATGGCCTGTGTGCAGCCCAGTCTTGCCTAGAACTGGCTGCACCTGCTGTTCTTTTACTTATGCCTTAAACCATGGTTACTCTAATTCCCTATCATCCTGCCTCAATATGATTAGATTTTCATCCTTAAATCATCATTATAGATTCTGTGTAGAGAATGGGATAGAAGCAGGTGGAAAATGAAAGGAGACCCAGCGACCCTGGAGACCAGGCGACCCTGCACAGCATCAATGGTAATGGCCTGGATGAGGGTGGTGGCAGTGGAGGCGGCAAGAGGTGGACACATATGAGATGTCTTTGTAAAGCAGAAGCCACAGCCATTGGGAGGAGCTGGATGTGGAGGGTGAAGGGGAATGTGTTGATGGCACGTGTGGAGGATGGAGGCGCCATTGATTGAAGTAGGGAAACTGAAGGGGAATCAGATTTGTGGGAGGAGTTTTTTGTGTTTTTTTTGAGACGAAGTCTCACTCTTGTCCCCAAGGCTACAGTGCAATGGCACAATCTCTGCTCACTGCAACCTCCGCCTCCCAGGTTCAAGTGATTGTCCTGCCTCAGCCTCGCAAGT
The DNA here is from genome assembly GCF_047675955.1 of Chlorocebus sabaeus. Classification (NCBI taxonomy): domain Eukaryota; kingdom Metazoa; phylum Chordata; class Mammalia; order Primates; family Cercopithecidae; genus Chlorocebus; species Chlorocebus sabaeus. The sequence goes on along the minus strand of NC_132922.1, from coordinate 10,176,702 downwards.
GGCTAGGATTACAGGCATGCACTACCAGGCCCAGCTAATTTTGTTATTTTTAGTAGAGACGAGGTTTCACCATGTTGGCCAGGTTGTCCTCGAACTCCTGACCTCAGGTGATCCGCCTGCCTCGGCCTCCCAAAGTGCTGGGATTTCAGGAGTGAGCCACCGGGCCCGGCCGAAGAGATTTTAAAAAGTCCATTTGGGGTTCGTTTATATGTGAGATACTCAAGTATCCTCCGGGCTTCAGACAAACCAGGCTGAAATAGAAATGTGGGAGTCATCAGCCTACAGAGAGATGAGATGGCCTAGGAAGAGAGTGGGTGCAGGGTCACATGACAAGAGGGCTTGAGCCCTGGAAAGTTCGACCACTCAAAGGCTGAACGGGAGAACAGTTAGTAAAGCAAACTGTAAAAGAATGCCCAGAGAGGCAGAAGGAAAACCAATAAAGTGTGGCATCCTGGAAGCAAGAAAACAAAGTGGTTCCAGGAGGGGAAGTCTGCCGAGGAGGTCAGGTCGGCAAGACAGGGAAGCATTCATTGGATTTAAGATCCCAGTGGTCAGTGGGGACACAACTGGTTGGATGGAGGAGCAACTGCCTCTTTTAGGGGAAGCAAATGCTCCCTAGTTTGCCACAGTCCCCACCACTCCCTATGGTAACACTTGGCCTGAATCACTCTTATCCTTGTCTAACATTTATACTTGCGATTTTGGCCTGGAGCAATGAGTACTATTTTGTAGCATGATTTTAAAAGGGTGATTTTTTGGCCGGGCGCGGTGGCTCAAGCCTGTAATCCCAGCACTTTGGGAGGCCGAGACGGGCGGATCACGAGGTCAAGAGATCGAGACCATCCTGGTTAACACGGTGAAACCCCGTCTCTACTAAAAAATACAAAAAACTAGCCGGGCGAGGTGGTGGGCGCCTGTAGTCCCAGCTACTCGAGAGGCTGAGGCCGGAGAATGGCGTGAACCCGGGAGGCGGAGCTTGCAGTGAGCTGAGATCCGGCCACTGCACTCCAGCCTGGGCGACAGAGCTACACTCCGCCTCAAAAAAAAAAAAAAAAAAAAAAAAAAAAAAAAAAAAAGGGTGATTTTTTTTCTCCCTACTAAACATGGACAGCACTTAACACTATACCGAGCACTTAATAAATGTTAGCTTTTTATGTTTATCTGTGCTTTGTTTTGGTTTTTCTTTTTTTTTTTTTTGGAGATGGAGTCTTGCTCTGTCACCCAGGCTAGAGTGCAATGGCTCGATCTCAGATCACTGCAACCTCTGCCTCCTGGGTTCAAGTGATTCTTCTGCCTCAGCCTCCTGAGTAGCTGCTATTACAGTCACCTGCCACTACGCCCGGCTAATTTTTGTATTTTCAGTAGAGACAGGGTTTCGCCATGTTGGCCAGGCCAGTCTCGAATTTCTGACCTCAAGTGATCCTCCCACTTCGGCCTCCCAAAGTGCTGAGATTACAGGTGTGAGCCACTGCGCCTGGCCTAAATGCTAGTTTTTAATTGTATCTCTCTTTCCAGGCCTGTCCTCCATTAACCCCCATGGGATGTTCTGGAATCTTTTCCTTCTTCTCTGGTTGATTGTAAATAACTTAAAAACCCTGTCCCAACCCTGCGGTTTTTTTCCACCTGACTTGGCTTCCACTCTGCTGGCCTCCTTGAGTCCTCCCCACCCTTCCACTCCAGCTTGGTTCTCTGCCTCTCCATGAAGCCCTCCCAGTCTCATCTATCCTAGTCTCTGCTAACTCCATCGTGAGCTTGTGGTTAGGGAGGTATATTTCTTCATATCTCAGCAGCTTTCACACATTGCTCTGAACATGGAAGGTACTCACTACATAGTGGTTGATTGATACCTTGTTCACACCTCCTTAGAACTGGACACCTGGCCGGGCGCAGTGGCTCAAGCCTGTAATCCCAGCACTTTGGGAGGCCAAGATGGGTGGATCACGAGGTCAGGAGATCGAGACCATCCTGGCTAACATGGTGAAACCCCGTCTCTACTAAAAAAAAAAATACAAAAGACTAGCCGGGCGAGGCGGCGGGCGCCTGTAGTCCCAGCTATTCGGGAGGCTGAGGCAGGAGAATGGCGTGAACCCGGGAGGCGGAGCTTGCAGTGAGCTGAGGTCCAACTACTGCACTCCAGCCTGGGCGACAGAGTGAGACTCCATCTCAAAAAAAAAAAAAAAAAAAAAAGAACTGGACACCTATTGTCTTGCCTGCCAAGCCCTTCTTCCTTCTCTGGAAGCTGTTCCCTGTCTCTCCACCCCGCCCTTCCCCATGCTCATTATGACGACGGAAGCCTTACTTCTCTACTGTGGACAGCCCCCGCCCTGCCATGCGCATCTCTCTGAGCTTCAGAGTGGAAGCTACAGTGTCTCACCGAGCTCTTGGAGGAGAGCAGCAGTTATAGCCCACATTTATTGAACATGTGCCAGAGACTGTTCCAGATGGTGCATAAACTCTTCATTCAAGCTCATTAAACCCTGACAAGATCCCTATAAGGTAGGCAATATTTTTATCCCCGTTTTACAGAGGAGGAGACCAAGGCAGAGGCCTCCTGGCTGCTGCGTCTCCCATGCAGTACATAGGCTTATCACACTCCAATTTCTCTTATTCTGTCACTATCAAATCTCCACTTTATTCTCCTCCCAGCCACTTCCACAGCACAGTCCAGATTGTTTCCCAGCTCCGTGGCTTTCCTTGAGCAGTTCCACTCGCCTGGGAACACTATGCCCGTTTTTACTGACTTGAGTGACTCCTACTTAATCTTTAAGACTTAGCTCAGGTGTTGTCTCTTCCAGGAAGCCCTCCTTGAACAACCTCTTGCCTCTCAGGTGGGGGAATCGATACCATCTCTCCATCAAACTTTATTTATTATTTTTTCTTTCTTTTTTTGTTTTTGAAATGGAGTCTCGCCTTGTCACCCAGCCTGGAGTGCAACAGTGTGATCTCGGCTCACTGCAAACTCCGCCTCCCGAGTTCAAATGATTCTCCTCCTCCAGCCTCCCGAGTAGCTGAGTCTACAGGTGCCCACCACCATGCCAAGCTAATTTTTGTATTTTTAGTAGAGAGGGGGTTTCACCATGTTGGCAAGGCTGGTCTCGAACTCCTGACCTCGTGATCCACCTGTCTTGGTCTCCCAAAGTATTGGGATTACAGATGTGAGCCACCGTGTGTGGCCTATTTATTATTTATTTATTTATTTATTTTTGAGACAGTCTTGCTCTGTCATTCAGGCTGGAGTGCAGTGGCGTGGCATGATCTCAGCTCACTGCAACCTCTGCCTTCCGGGTTCAAGCAATTCTCCTGCCTCAGGTGTGCATCACCATGCCTGGCTTTTTGTTTTGTTTTGTTTTTTCAGTACAGGCAGGGTTTCACCATGTTCGCCAGGTTGATCTCGGACTGACCTCAGGTGATCTGCCCGCTTCGGACTCTCAAAGTGCTGGGATTACAGGCGTGAGCCACTGTGCCCAAACCCGTTTTTTTTGTTTTGTTTGTTTTGTTTTGTTTTTTGTTTTTGTTTTTGAGATGGAATCTCGCTCTGTCTCCCAGGCTGGAGTGCAGTGGCATGATCTTGTCTCACTGCAACCTGGGCCTCCCAAAGTGCTGGGATTACAGGCATGAGCCACCTGTAATCTCAACCCATCACACTTTAATAATAATGCCCTGGGCTTCCCTCTGGAAGTCGTGCTCACCGCATTGCAATTGAACACTTTGTTGACTTATTTGTGCCTCCATAGACTCCAGGCTCCATGAAGACATGGACTTCAGGGCTCAGCCCCCAGCCTGATGCATAGGAAGCTCAGAGTCCTTCCAAAATCCAGTGTCCCAGCTGATGCTGCCAGTGGAGAAACCATGCCTCTTATGCCAGCCTCAAAAAACCTGAGGGAAGCCAGAGCCCTAGAGAGCTTCCATCCAACAAACCAAATACCGATGAGGCACACAGTCACTGGTAGAAAAGGGGCAGCATTGGACAGACAATGGCAAGTGTTGTCAGGGATGTGCAGAAATTGGAACCCTCAGACAGTGCTCATGGGAATGTCAAATAGCGCGGCCACTGTAGAAAACAGTTCAGCAGTTTCAAAATGCTAAATATAGAGCTACCATAGAACGTAGCACTTCCACTCCTAGATATATACTTGAGAGAACTGAAAATATATCCACACAACAACTTGTACACAAAGGTTTATAGAAGCATTATTCATAATAACCAAAAGGTGGAGACGGCCGGGCGCAGTGGCTCACTCCTGTAATCCCAGCACTTTGGGAGGCCAAGGCAGGTGGATCACGAGGTCAGGAGTTTGAGACCAGCCTGGCCAACATGGTGAAACCCCAAAAATACAAAAATTAGCTGGGTGTGGTGGCACATGCCTGTAATCCCAGCTACTCGGGAGGATGAGGCATGAGAGTCACTTGAATCTAGGAGGCAGAGGTTGCAGTGAGCCGAGATCACGTCACTGCACTTAAGCCTAGTGACAGAGCAAGACTGTCTCAAAAAAAAAAAAAAAAAGGTGGAGGCATCTACAAGTCCCTCAACTAATTAACAAATAAAATGCAGTCAATCTATGCAATGGAATTTTTCAGCCACAAAATAGAATAAAGTACTGATACATGCTGCAGCACGCATGAACCTTGAAAATATGCTAAATAAAAGTCAGTTACAAAAGATCTCATATTGTGTAATTCCATGTACATAAAATGTCCAGAACAGGCTGGGCATGGTGGCTCACGCCTGTAATCTCAGAAGTTTGGGAGGCTGAGGTAGGAGGATCACTTCTGGCCAGGAGTTTGAGACCATCTCAGGCAACATAGCAAAACCCCATCTCTACAAAAAAATGTAAAAATTGGCCGGGTGTGGTGGTGCACACTTGTAGTCCCAACTCCTTGGGAGGCTGGAGCACAGAGGACCGCTGGAATTCTGGAGTTTGAGGCTGCAGTGAGCTATGATCATACCACTGTACTTCCAGCCTGGGTGACAGAGCAAGACCCAGTCTTTCTCTCTCTATAAAAAAAAACAAAAAACAAAAAAAAACTCCAGAATAAGCAAATTCATACCGACATCAAGTAGGTTAGTGGTTGCCAGAAGCTGAGGGGAGGGAGAGATGGGGAGCAACTGCTGACAGGTACAGGGTTTCTTGCGGGGGTGATAAAAATGTTCTGGAACGAGATAGTGGTGATGGTTGTACATCTTTGTGAATATACCAAAAATCACTGAATCATACACTTTAAAAGGTATGTGAATAAAGAATTCACATACTTTATGGTATGTGAATTTTATCGCCATTTTAAAAAGTGTCAGAGCATGCAGAGCTGAGGAAGGCAGGGACTGTGAGGGAGGCGATGGGGCGAGGAGAGCAGTAATGACCATAATAACCAGGATGGCTAACAGTCAGCAAGTGCTGGCTATACATCAGGCACCAGGCTAAGTAGTTTACACAAATTATCCTACTTAATCCCCACAACAACTCTCTGAGGCAGGATCTAATATTACCCTCATTTTATAGATGGGGAAATTGAGACCCTAGAGAGGGTAAGTGACCTATCAAAGGTGCACCTGCAAAGTGGCTGAACCAAAGGTGGTCTATGCCCAAAGCTGCGCCACAGCACAACGCTGCCTCGTGCAAATGACCACACACAGGACAGAATGTAAAAGCCAGAGTCAAGGTTACAAGGTGCTGGGAGAGGCGGAAGCAGTCTTCATATCCCACTGGGGATCCAGGACATTGGAAAAGGATTTCGAAGGGTAGATAGGACTTGGACAAGCAGAGATAGAGAAGAGCAAGTTTTAGACAAGTGGCAATAACTTGAGCAAGCAGGTAAAAGTGGGAAGGTTGGGTATATTTATACCAGGTGCCATGGCTCATGCTTGTAATCTCAGCACTTTGGGAGGCCAAGGTGGGCAGATCACCTAAGCCCAAGAGTTTGAGACCCGCCTGGGCAACAAAGCAAGATCCAGTTTCTACGAAAGAAAAAAAGTAAAATTTAACCAGGTGTGGTGGCACAGGCCTGTGGTCCCAGCTACTTGGGAGGCTGAGGCGGGAGGATTGCTTGAGCCTGGGAGGTGGAGGCTGCAGCAAGCTGTGATTGTAACATTGTACTCCAGCCGGGGTGACAGAGTGAGACCTTATGTCAAAAAACAAAACAAAACAAAAAACAAACAAACAAAAAAACACTTTTTTTCACCAAAAAATGTAGGACATTATGGGTGGCCACCTAACATGCATGCCCCCTTTCTCTTGACTACCAGAACCCCTAGGCGATGGACCATGAGTAGTCTAAGCCCTATCAGGACAATCCGGCTTCCAGGGTTCCCTGCGTTCATTGCAACTAAGAGTGATCCACAGTACTGAAGCAGAGAACTACTGTGGGAACTTCTGGAAAAAGGTTTTCTTTTTTCTTTTTTCTTTTTTTTTTTTTTTTTGAGATGGAGTTTCGCTCTTGTTGCCCAGGCTGGAGTGCAATGGCATGATCTCGGCTCACTGCAACCTCCGCCTTCCAGGTTCAAGTGATTCTCCTGCCTCAGCCTCCCAAGTAGTTGGGATTACAGGCATGCACCACCACACCTGGCTAATTTTTTTTTGTATTTTTAGTAGCTACAAGGGTTTTACCATGTTGGCCAGACTGGTCTTGAACTACTGACCTCAGGTGGTCCGCCTGCCTCGGCCTCCCAAAGTGCTGGGATTACAAGCATGAGCCACCGTGCCCATCCCAGAAAAAGGTTTTCTTTCTTCATAAAAGGAAACAGGTAAGGTTGGTACTAGCCGGGCTCTTCCTCCCTTCTCCCTGTCTTGAATGCAGATGCAGTGTCTGAAACCGCACACACTGTCTTGGGACCCTAAGAATACAAACCAAAATGCTAAGGTTGATGAGGCAACAATGCAAAGAACAGGGGCACTGGCCGGGGATGGTGGCTCACACCTGTAATCCCAGCACTTTGGGAGGCCAAGGCGGGTGGATCATGAGGTCAGGAGTTTGAGACCAGCCTGACCAACATGGTGAAACCCTGTCTCTACTAAAAATACAAAAATTAGCTGGGCATTGTGGCTCACGCCTGTAATCCCAACTATTCTGGAGGCTGAGGCAGGAGAACCACTTGAACCCAGCAGGCACAGGTTGCAGTGAGCCAAGATCACGCCACTGCACTCCAGCCTGGGCAACAGTTTGAGACTTTGTCTCAAAAGAAAAAGAAAAAGAAAACGGTGGAGAAAATGTGGTTTCAGAAAGGGTGAGCTGACCTGTCTCTTCCTTATGCAGTAAGCCATAAAGATTCCTCTGGAAGGGATACACTCCCCTTATCAGGGGGGTGAAAATATCCCTTATCATCAGAAACTGGAAATTGGGGGCTGCAGTGCAGTGGACCTGAACAACTGTACTTCCTGAAGCAACCTTTCTCAGCCAGACTGGAGTGTAATGACACAAACTCGGCTTACTGCAACCTCTGCCTCCTGCGTTCAAGTTCTCCTGCCTCAGCCTCCCGCATAGCTGGGATTACTGGTATGCACAAACAGGCCTGGCTAATTTTTGTACTTTTAGTAGAGAAAGGGTTTCACCATGTGGGCCAGGCTGGTCTTGAACTCCTGACCTCAGGTGATCTCCTGCTTTGACCTGCCAAAGTGCTGGGATTACAGGTGTGAGCCACTGCACCTGGCCCCCAAAGTGACCCTTCTATTCTGCTAGTTGTATACCCTCCCATATGTCTCCTGGTGACCCCCTTAGAAATTTACTGCCTGTAACCAGATCCCTTTTGTCCTGTTATTTCTTCTCAAATCTATTGTTCTTTGTCTAAAAAGTACAAAAGCATCTTACTTTGGCCACTTCTTCAGACTTCACTTTCTTATGAAGATCCCTGTGTACACAGAAAACTGATAAAGCTTATATGCTTTTATCTTGCTACTCTGCCTTGTGTCAGTTTGGTCTCTAGATACAGCTGAGAGCCTACATAAGAGGTGTGTGAGGTTGGAGGTGATCTCTCACTCTGCTGCAAAACAAAGCCCTAACCCCCAAATGTGTTAGTATTTGGAGACGGGGCCTTTGGGAAGTGATCCGGTTTAGATGAAGTCTTGAGGGTGTGGCCCTTATAAGAAGAGACATCAGAAGGCTTGCTTCGCCTCTGCCACTCTCCACCTGCACACACGGAGGAAAGGCCGTGTGAGGACACAGAAAGCAGATGGCTGCAAGCCAGAAAGAGTCATTTATTTATTTATTTATTATTTATGGGACGGAGTCTCACTCTGTCACCCAGGCTGGAGTGCAGTGGCACGATTCAGCTCACTATACTTTCTGAAGTAACCTTTTTTTTTTTTTTTTTTTTTTTTTGAGACGGAGTCTCGCTGTGTTGCCCAGGCTGGAGTCCAGTGGCCGGATCTCAGCTCACTGCAAGCTCCGCCTCTCGGGTTTATGCCATTCTCCTGTCTCAGCCTCCCAAGTAGCTGGGACTACAGGTGCCGGCCACCTCACCCGGCTAGTTTTTTGTATTTTTTAGTAGAGACGGAGTTTCACCGGGTTAGCCAGGATGGTCTCGATCTCCTGACCTTGTGATCCGCCCGTCTCAGCCTCCCAAAGTGCTGGGATTACAGGCTTGAGCCACCGCGCCCGGCCTTTTTTTTTTTTTTTTTTTTTGGAGACAGAATCTCACTCTTTTGCCCAGGCTGGAGGGCAATGGCGCAATCTTGGCTTACTGCAGCCGCCACCTCCCGGGTTCAAGCAATTCTCCTGCCTCAGCCACCCGAGTAGCTGGGATTATAGGTGTGCACTACCAAGCCTGGCTAAATTTTTTATTTTTAGTAGAGATAGGGTTTCACCATGTTGGCCAGGCTGGTCTTGAACTCCTGACCTCAGGTGATCCCCCCACCTCGGCCTCCCAAAGTGCTGATATTACAGGCATGAGCCGTCGAACCCAGCCAAGTCTGGCCAGGAAGAGAATCCTCACCAGGAACACAACTGGCTGGCACCTTGATCTGGGACTTCCCAGACTCCAGAATCACCAGAAATAAATGCCTGTTGTCTAAGCCACCCAGTATTTTATTATATCAGCCTGAGCTAAGATGATTTGTGAGAGCTTTTTGTTGTTGTTGTAAATGTTAGAAATTTAACTCTAATTTGAGCAAAAAGGGGGAATGTATTGGCTTACTAAATGGAAACGCTGAGGACTAGATCTGGCTTTAAGTCATGACTGGATCCAAGGGCTCAAGGCCATCGGGACAGACATTCCTTTTCTCTCTTCCTCACATTTAATTTAATTAATTTATTTACTTATTTATTTTTTGAGACGGAGTCTCGCTTGGTCGCCCAGGCTGGAGAGCAGTGGTGCAATCTCAGCTCACTGCAACCTCCACCTCCAGGGTTCAAGCAATTCTCTACCCCAGCCTCCCGAGTAGTTGGGATTACAGGCCCTCGCCACCACGCCTGGCTCATTTTCTTGTGTGTGTTTTTAGTAGAGACAGGGTTTCACCATCTTGGCCAGGCTGGTCTTGACCTCCTGACCTTGTGATCCACCCACCTCGGCCTCCCAAAGTGCTGAGATTACAGGCATGAGCCACCGCGCCTGGCGTCTTCCTCACATTTTATCTTTCCTCACTGTCTGGCTCAGTTTTCCTCTCTGTTGGCTTCCTTTTCATAGGGGACGTTCTCCCATGGGGTAGCAAAGATGGTGTCCAGCAAGCATGTAAACTTGCCTTGTTCCTACTGGCAGCAGCTCCAGGAATTAGCATATCTTCTTTCCTGCTACCCAGTACTCCTTGCCACCTTTCTCCCCAGTGTCTGTTTCAAACCCCGAAAAAGCCTCTGATTGGTCCTGTATGAGTTACATATCTTCCCCCTTCCACCCAATCAAGCATGAAAACCAGGGAAGTGGGACACACTTATTGGCTAGTGTCAGTCACATGGTATCCCCCACTGTGTCCTTGTCTGTGTCTCAGCTTGATGCATTCTGTGTTCTCACATCCTCCTGGGGTCTGTTTTGCAACATGTGACAAGAAAGTAATCTGGGTTTGTTGCAGTGGCTCACGCCTGTAACGTCAACACTTTGTGAGACCAAGGCAGGAGGATCACTTGAGCCCAGGAGTTTGAGACCAGCCTGGACAACATAGGAAGACCCCATCTCCATTAGAAAGAAAGAAAGTTTAAAGTAGATTTAGAGGTTCGAAAAAAAAAAAAGAAGAAAGAAAGTAATCTAGTTGCAATTACGTTGTTGTAACAGCAGCCTGGAGACAAACCCATTCATTGCAAAAGTTAAAAACAAGAGAGTTCGGTTCATAGCAGTTCTGCTGTCTCTCTATCCTAGTCAGTCCTGGGTCTCACCAGAGAAAACGGCCCAAAAGCTAAATGCCGGCAACATTACCAACACTGGACAAAACTCTGACTCGCCAGACAAATGGACTTTGGGCACACACTGCCTGGCACCTTTGCCTTGTATGGTGTCCCCTCAGGCCAGCCCACCCTCCCTGCACTAACCATCTGAGACCAGCTGGCTGGCACGGCAGGCCCACCCGAGCCTAGAGAGTGGCTGCCCCGCCTTAGCCCGGCCGCCCGCCAGTAAGAGCTTTGCCAGAGCTTATACATTTCTGGTGGCCTCCCCAACTCTCCTTCCTTCCTTCCTTGGGAAATGGAGTAAAGAGCAAGAAACCAGAAATTAAGAAAAATCTTCTGAAGGAAACGGGGAAGGAAATCTTAAATGCCATCCATCTTTTAAGTAAAGCACTCCTAAAAGTGAACAGTCCCCTGCTGTCTCCATCTCCTTGACCACTCAGTCGACCACTCTCTACATTGATTGATTGATTGATTGATTGATTGATTGAGACAGAGTCTCATTTTGTTTCCCAGGCTGGAGTGCAGTGCCACAATCTTGGCTCACTGCAACCTCCAACTCCCTGGTTCAAGCAATTCTCCTGCTTCAGCCTCCCAAGTAGCTGGGACCACAGGCACGTATCACCACACCTGGCTTATATATATATATGTGTGTGTGTGTGTGTGTGTGTATATATATGTGTGTGTGTGTGTGTGTGTGTGTATATATATATATATATTTTTTTTTTTTTAGTAGAGACAGAGTTTCACCATATTGGCCAGGCTGGCCTCAAACTCCTGGCCTCAAGTGATCCTCCCACCTTGGCCTCCCAAAGTGCCGAGATTACAGACATGAGCCATCTCTTTGCTAATGCCACTCAAATCCTTATCTCCCTTTCCGACCCTCCGGTTCAATATTTCCATCTGTTCACATGACATCTCTATCATTCCCGACTCAATAAAGTGAAACCATTTTCCATTATCTTTCTACCACTTACCATCCACACTAATTTCTCTCTAAAATTCCCCATTTCTAGGCTGAGAACAGTGGCTCATACCTGTAATCCCAGCGCTTTGGGAGGCCGAAGCAAGCAGATTGCTTTGAGCTCAGGAGTTTGAGACCAGCCTGGCCAATATAGCAAAACCCCATCTCCACAAAAAACCAAAAATTAGCTGGGCATTGGTGGCTTGTGCCTGTAGACCCAGCTACTTGGGAGGCTGAGGCTGGAGAATCACTCGAGCCTGGGAAGTGGAGGTTGCAGTGAGTTGAGATCACACCACTGCACTCCAGCCGGGGTGACAGAGTGAGACTCTGTCTCAAAAGAATAAAATTAAAAACAAAAAAAATCCCCCATTTCCATTCAGAACATTCTGTCCCTCGCTCTTCATTCCTAAAAAGAACTAACTATTCTGCTCTACACATTCACTGCAGTTTCTCTACCACACTTTGCTTCTGACACCAAATTTGTAAGAAGTTCTCCCACATCAAAAAATGCTCCAATTATCTGAGGATGCTGACCAGGTGTCTTACAATTAAACTCGATTCTGACACTAAGCGCCTGGAGTTAGTGGAGACCCCACAGGTGAATCGCTTGAACCTGGGAGGCAGAGGTTGCGGTGAGCCAAGATCGTGCCATTGCACTCCAGCCTGGGTGACAGAGCAAGACTCCATCTCTAACAAAACAAAACAAAACAACAGAGTATTGAGTCTACAGAGACTTGAGTCGTAGAGAGGCTATCTAAACCGAGAGAAGCTGCAGTGCGGTGATCAGGCTTTCTTTCCACTTCCCCAGGCTCACGGCTCAGCAGATGAGCTGCAGGAAACAGAGAAACATCATCTCTTCGTGCACCTTTCCTTGTATATTAACCTGTGATCCTGCTACACATGCCACTGTCACCCAGGCTGTGCTACGAAGCCTGGGGAGAACAGGGCAAGGTTTCCGAGGCCTGGCTGGAGGCAACAGGTACGTAGAAAAGACGTATGGGGTCTGGAAGGTGAAGAGTAAATGTGTGAGTGGGGCGAGACTCCCCTAGGAATGACTTGAGGCACAGTTGCCTCTAGGATGGGATGTAGAGAAATAAAATTCAAGGGTACAGTTCAATATCTTTATATACCCTGGGGGCGACAGAAGGAAGCTTTTTGTAGGAGAACCCAGAAAAGAGAGCTCAGAAGGAGAAAAGCCTCCTAAGCTTCTGGGTAGAGATGGCTGTTTGAGTTTTTTTTTTTTTTTTTGAGACAGAGTCTTGCTCTATCACCCAGGCTGGAGTGCAGTGGCACGATCTCTGCTCACTGCAATTTCTACCTCCTGGGTTCAAGTGATTCTCCTGCCTCAGCCTCCTGAGTAGCTATAATTACAGGAGTTTGCCGCCACGCCCAGCTAATTTTTTTGTACTTTTAGTAGCGATGGGGTTTCACCACAATGGCCAGGCTAGTCTCAAACTCCTGACCTCAAGTGATCCTTCCACTCCGGCCTCCCGAAGTGCAGGAATTACAGGTGTGAGCCACTGCGCCTGGCCTGGGCTAGTTGAATTTAATATAAAACGCAAGGATCCTTCTCCTCGGTTCACTTAGTCCTACCCACAGCCCTCGGCGTTCTTTCTCTTTTTTTTTTTTTTTTTTTTTTTCAGTCGAGGTCTTGCTCTGTCGCCCAGGCTGGACTGGAGAACAGTGTTGCCATCATGGTTCACTACCTCCCTGGCTCAAGTGAACCTCCCACCTCAGCCTCCAGAGTAGCTGGGACCACAGGCACATGCTACCATGTCTGGCTAATTTTGTTTATTGTTTTGTAGAGATGTGGTCTTGCCATGTTGCCCAGGCTGGCCTCGAACTCCTGGGCTCAAGGAGTTCCACCCACCTCAGTCTCCCAAAGTACTGGGATTATGGGCATGAGCCACCGCCCCTGGCAGTCCTCAGCATTCTTCAAACAAAACAAGGGCTGGGCATGGTGGCTCATGCCTGTAATCCCAGTTCCTTGGGAGGCTGAGGTGGGAGGATCACTTGAGCCCAGGAGTTTGATTAGCCTCAGCAACATAGTGAGACCCTGTCTTTACAAGAAAAAATAAAACAACAGAGTTGCTGTTTTCCTGCAATTCTATAGCAAGGACGAAATCAGGGTGTCCACAGTGCTCATGGATTTAAATCTAGGTCTATCTGGCTCCACACTATGCTTTCCCTGCTATACCCCACTGCCTGGTTGAAGGAGGGAGGTAGGAGTTCTGAGGACAGGGGGACCTTCAGGTAAGGCTGGAGGTCCAGTCCCTAAAGCCTTCCTTGCTTAGGGGGAGATTTAATGATTGGCCGCCATCATGTCAAGAGAAGAGACGATCCCTCTCCTGCCTGCTTTGCTTGACCAAACGACCTCACTGTGGCAGGTAGTGGTGGAGGGACATGACCTTGAGATGAGGTGAAGCTGGGTTCATATTCCTGCACTGAGATCTTAGGCAAAACACTTAAGCTTGTGGAGCCAGAGCCTTAGATTTCATTCTTATAAAAATGGGATAACAATTTCCACCTCACTGAGCTGTGAAAAGCATTACATGAAGGGGAATGTAAATTGTGTGCCTACCACAGAGCCTGATGCAGAGAACAGGTGAAAAGAATTGAATTTAACTCTACCCACCCATCTGTCGTCCCTCCTGCAGCTCTCTATTCCAATCAGTATTTTCTTTCTCTTTTCTTTCTTTTTTCTTTCTTTCTCTTTTTCTTTCTTTGCTTCCTTCCCTTTCTCTCTTTTTTTTTTTTTTTTTTGAGACGGAGTCTTGCTCTTGTTGCCCAGAGTGGAGCGAAATGGCACAATCTTGGCTCACTGCAACCTCTGCCTCCCAGGTTCAAGTGATTCTCCTGCCTCAGCCTCTTAAGGAGCTGGGATTACAGGTGCCTGCCACTATGCCCAGCTAATTTCTGTATTTTTAGTAGAGACAGGGTTTCACCATGTTGGCCAGCCTGGTCTCAAATGCCTGACCTCAGGTGATCCGCTCCCCTCGGTCTCCCAAAGTGCTGGGATTACAGGTGTGAGCCACCATGCCCCACCTCAATCGGCATTTTCAAAGTTAAATGCCCTGGAAGCAGCCAGTCAAAATGACTTAAAAGCTGAGCAGGTTTAAGAGGCTTGCTCAAGCAAGCTCACTGGGCCCTTGAACTTTGGTGGTGGTTTTTTGTTTTTTTTTTAATTTTAATTTTTTGTAGAGACAGGGCCTTATTATGTTGCCCAGGCTGGTCTTGAACTCCTGGCCTCAAGCAATCCTCCCACCTCTGCCTCCTGAAATTCTGGAATGACAGGCATGAACCACAGCACCTGGTCAGAACTTTGGCATTTTTTTTTTTTTTTTTTTTTTTTTTTTTTTTTTTTTTTGAGAAGGAGTCTTGCTCTGTAGCCCAGGCTGGACTGCAGTGGCCGGATCTCAGCTCACTGCAAGCTCCGCCTCCCGGGTTTACGCCATTCTCCTGCCTCAGCCTCCGGAGTAGCTGGGACTACAGGCGCCCACCACCTTGCCCGGCTAGTTTTTTGTATTTTTAGTAGAGACGGGGTTTCACCGTGTTAGCCAGGATGGTCTCGATCTCCTGACCTCGTGATCCGCCCGTCTCGGCCTCCCAAAGTGCTGGGATTACAGGCTTGAGCCACCGCGCCCGGCCTTGGCATTCTTAAATATCTAGAAAAGCTTTTCTTCTAAAGGAAACAGAACAGTCTCCTTGGGGGCGTGGCCTTCCTGGCACCTCAGGGGAGTATCAGAAAAGGCGGCCGGGGCTGCTGTGGCCCATCACATTGGTGTCATAGTCCACCCACCACGGGACAGGGCTTGGCCAGGTCTGCACCTGTCGGGGGCACATGCTCTCTCAGTGACGGTTGGCCACTGACAGAAATGGTGCACTGACCTCAGTAAAAGAATGCCAAACTCTGTCTTTCTTTCTCAAGTAATGTGGAGGAAAGGGAGCTCCTGCTAGGTGCAGAAGAAAGAAGAAAACCCGTTCTTGGCAGCAGGGGAATCGGGTTGCCACAGCAACGAGCTTCTTCCAAGTCCACTCATTATGTGGCTTTTGAATTAGACTTGCTCCTGTGAGTACATCTCGCTGCACTGTTTCTCTTGCCTTTGGCCAGCTCATTTCCTGAGCTTTTCCCAGGGAAATCACCACAGAGGGGAGTCACTGACCCCCTCCTTTCAAGGCTTGGTCCTGCTTGTCCCTGGGATGACACAATATTTACTTGTTGGTTTACACTGGGAAGAACCTGATCGCCGTACAGAACGAAGAGCCCCTTTCTCCTCTGTGGGTGGGAGCATGGACTGGTACAACTTATTTGAGCAGCAATTTGGCCCAATACAAGTGCATACCCTTTGATCTCACGGTTCTGGGGCTTAACCCTGGCATGACAGCATTTTTGTATAGTAACAACAAAAAGCTGGAAACGACTTTCACATCACCGATGGGAGATGGGTTAAATATCAGCTAAGCCACTAGACAGCTGAAGGAATGATGAGCTAGAGCTTATGCACCCGTATGGAAAGATGTACTGTTAAGTTAAAAAAAGCAAGTTGTTCAAACTCATAGAAATGGAAAGGAGAAGGGTGGCTGCCAGGGGCTGGGGGGAGGGAAGAAAGAGGGGTTGTTTAATGGGTATAGAGTTTCAGCTTTGCATGATGAAAAAGTTATGGAAATTGGTTGTACAACAGTGTGAATATAACTACTGAATTCTAAAGTTAAAAATGATTAAGGCCAGGTGCAGTGGCTCATGCCTGTAATCCCAGCACTTTGGGAGGCCGAGGTGGGAGGATCACGAGGTCGGGAGATCAAGACCATCCTGGCCAACATGATGAAACCCCATCTCTACTAAAAATACAAAAATTAGCTGGGTGTGGTGGCACACGCCTGTAGTCCCAGCAACTTGGGAGGCTGAGGCAGGAGAATTGCTTGAACCCAGGGGGCAGAAGTGGAGGTTGCAGTGAGCGCAGATTGCACCACTGCACTCCAGTCAGGGACAAAGCAAGACTCTGTCTCAAAAAAAAAAAAAAAAAAAATTAAGATGGTAACTTTGTTATATGTTCTTTACCACACAAAAAAAGTCAAGTTGCAGAATGGAATTAATACTTATCGTATTTGTGTGTGTGTGTGTGTGTGTGTGTTTTAAAAGGGTAAAAACGATTTTTTTGAGGAGACAAAATAAGCTGTTATCAGTGCTTACCTTTGCAGTTGAGGGGCATTAAAGGGAAAATATGTTACTTTTCATTTTATTCCCTTCTAGAGAGGCTGAGGGAGGAGAATCACTTGAGCCCAGGAGGCAGAGGTTGGAGTGAGCCGAGATAGTGCCGTTGCACTCCAGCCTGGGTGACAAGAGCAAGAATCCATCTCTAAAAAAATAAAAATAGAATCACCATATGATCCAGCAATTCCGCTTCTGAAAGCAGAGACTTGAACAGATATTTGTACACTCATGTTCATAGCAGTATTATTCACAACAACCGAAAGATAGAAGGAACCCAAGCATCCATCAACAGACGTGGATAAACGCAGTACAGTGTATACACTGGAATAGTATTCAGCCTTCAAAGAGAAAGAAATTCTGACACACACAATGTAGGTAAACCTTGAGGACATTATCTAAATGAAATAAACCAGTCAGAAAAGGACACATAGTGCATGATTCCACTTACATGAGGGACTTAGAGTAGTCAAGTTCATTGAGACAGAAATAGAATGGTGGTTACCGCAGGCTAGTGGTGGGAGGCAGTGGGAAGTGATTGTTTAATGGGTGTAGAGTTTCCGTTTGGGAAGGTGAAAAAAGTTCTAGAGATGGATGGTGGTGATAATAGCACAACAATATGAATGTACTTTAAAGCCACTGAACTATGTATTTTAAAATGATTAAAATGGTAAATTTCATGTTTTATATATTTTATCACAATTTTAAAAATCTGTTCACTGTTTATCTTTGGCCATCATTCCTGCCTGTTAAGGCCTTTAGGATCTGGGAGATGCACCCCAAACCCTATTTTAGTATCAGAGTCCCCTGCATGATCCTTTCCTCCCATTTTTTTTTTCTATTTATCTATTTATTTTTTAGTTTTTTGAGATGCAGTCTCGTTCTGTCACCCAGGCTGGAGTGCAGTGGCACGATCACTGCCACCTCCGCCTCCCAGGTTCAAGTGATTCTCCTGCCTCAGCCTCCTGCATAGCTGGGATTACAGGCACCCGCCACCACGCCCGGCTAATTTTTGCATTTTTAGTAGAGATGGGATTTCACCATGTTGGCCAGGTTGGTCTTGAACTGCTGACCTCAACTGATCCATCCACCTCAGCCTCCCAACCTGCTGGGATTACAGGTGTGAGCCACCATGCCCGGCCCCCCGCCCCGCCTTTTTTTTCTTTTTTTTTTTTTTTTTTTGAGATGGAGTCTTGCTCTGTCACCCAGGCTGGAGTGCAGGGGTGCAACCTTAGCTCCCGCAACCTCTGCCTTCCGGGTTCAATCAATTCTCCTGCCTCAGCCTCCCGAGTAGCTGGGATTACAGATGCTCGCCACCATACCTGGCTACTTTTTTGTATTTTTAGTAGAGACAGGGTTTCACTGTGTTGGCCAGGCTGGTCTCGAACTCCTGACCTCAGATGATCCACCCACCTTGGCCTCCCACCCACCTTGGCCTCCCAGAGTGCTGGGATTACAGGCATGAGCCACTGTGCCCTGCCGCTTTTCTTTTCTTTTTTTTTTTTGCTGGGAACCCTTTCTCAATAAATCCCTTGCACAAAGATCTCTGACTCAGGTTCTGCTTCTATGCGGCTGATGACGACACGTCATTTGCTTTCTTTCTTTATAAAATCATGGGGTGTAAAGGGTCCCTCCAGGCAGGAGTCTGGCTTCCTCCTGGGTAGGAGTCTGCGCCATTTTTGAAGCTTTCCAAGCAGCATCCCCCTTCTCCACATCACCGTGGACAACTATCTTACCATGTGCGCAGGAGGGCTCCAGAGGACACGTGAGCATGGATGTTGTGATCCTGCCTTCCCAAGTAGCTCTGGCCATGTCATGTCTGCAGGGCGACATCAACGGGAAAACCACAGGTTCAGCAGGCCAAAGTCTGAATCCCACCTGTATTTGTTTTCCAGGGCTGCAGTAACAACGTGTCACAAACTGGGTTACTTAAAATGACAGAAATGTGTTGCCTCACAGTTCTGGAGGCTGGAAGTCCAAAATGAAGGTGTTGGCAGTGTCATGCTCTTCCCAAAACCTGTAGGTAAGGAAAATCCTTCCTTCAATCTTTCAGCTTCTGGTGTTTGCCAGGGATTCTGGTTTCCCTAGCGAGTAGGAATTGCATCGCTGCTATCTGCCTCCATTGTCACATAGCTATCTGCCCCGGTGTGTCTCCTCTCTTCTTCCTTCCTTCCTCCTCCTCCTCCTCCTTCTAGACAGGGTCTTACTCTGTCACCCAGGCTGGAGTGCAGCGACGCAATCAAGGCTCACTGCAGCCCCCACTTCCCAGATTTAAGTGATCCTCCCACCTCAGCCTCTCAAGTAGCTGGGACTACAGAAGTATGCCACCACACTTAACTTAAAATTTTTTGTCGAGACAGGATCTCACTACATTGCCCAGACTTGTCTCGAGCTCCTGGGCTCAAGCAATCCTCCCACCTTGGCCTCCAAAAGTGCTGGGAGTACAGATGCGAGCCACTGCCTGGCCCCTTACTTTTTTTTTTTTTTTGAGATGGAGTTTTGCCCTTGTTGCCCTGGCTGGAGTGCAGTGGCATGATCTAAGCTCTCCGTAACCTGTGCCTTCTGGGTTCAGACAATTCTCCTGCCTCAGCCTCACAAGTAGCTGGGATTATAGGCATGCACCACCATATCCAGCTAATTTTTTTTTTTTTTGTATTTAGTAGAGATGGGGTTTCACCATGTTGGTCAGGCTGGTCTCAAACTCCTAACCTCAGGTGATCCACCTGCCTTGGCCTTCCAAAGTGCTGGGATTACAGGCACACGCCACCGTGCCTGGCTGGCCCCCCACTTCTTATAAGGACACCAATCATCTTTGATTAAAGGCTCCACTCACTCCAGTATGATCTCATCTTAACTAACTGCGTCTGTAATGACCCAGTTTCCAAATAGGGTTATAGTCTGAGACTTCAGCATAGCATTTTTGGGGGACAAAATTCAACCCATATCAGCATCTCTGCCATTAGTTAGCAGTGGGATGCCTCAAGTCATGTAACCTCTGCTTCAGTTTTTTCAGCTGTAGGAATGAGAATACCAAGGTGATACGGCTAGGGAGTGGAACATGTGGGATCATGAACTTTCCACTGTGGTACCTGGCCCAGGGAGCCAGATGTACATCAACAGTGATGCTCTCCTTAGCAGCATTCTCCTGGGTGCCCAAAGGCTATCATTACAGCCCCCTCATCCTTCCCCCACCCCACCAAGCTTCCCCCACACTCACTGCTCTGTAGGAGAGCTTAGCTCTTCCCTAGAGACTAGTTTGTATTAATAAAAGACGGCCGGGCGCGGTGGCTCAAGCCTGTAATCCCAGCACTTTGGGAGGCCGAGACAGGCAGATCACGAGGTCAGGAGATCGAGACCATCCTGGCTAACACGGTGAAACCCCGTCTCTACTAAAAAATACAAAAAAAAAAACTAGCCGGGCAAGGTGGCAGGCACCTGTAGTCCCAGCTACTCGGGAGGCTGAGGCAGGAGAATGGCATAAACCCAGGAGGCGGAGCTTGCAGTGAGCTGAGATCGCGCCACTGCACTCCAGCCTGGGCGACAGAGCGAGACTCCGTCATAAATAAATAAATAAATAAACAAACAAACAAACAACCGGAGCCTTTCAGAAGGTTAGGCTTAAGTGTCCATTATTTAAGTACCACTGCCTGTGACGACTCTATGAGGAGTAGGAGTGCTAAGTGCACATTGGGCGGGACAACCCAGGTGAGTCGAACATGCAGAAAAGGCTCAGCACACAGCCCTTTCTGACCTCACAGTGACTTTGCACTAAGTGCCCATCAATCTTCCCGAGGCAATTTCCTGTTGCCAGGACAGAGCTGTCTCCCCTCTTCTCACCCTCCTGCTGCTGTGCTCCTGCTTCATGCTGGTTCCGACAAAGGGGTGAGTGTTCAACATTTCTCTTAATTGATGCTGTGACAGGTCCTTTTGCTGACATATCCTGGCATCTGTCTGCCTTATTCACCGCAGCACAGCATCGATCTGAAACTGTCAGCTGTTTCCAGAATAATAGGATCTCTTCCAGATCTAAGCCTCAAAGTTTGCACTGATTTTATTCATTCTAGGAAGTCAGTAGGTTATTTCAATTATTTTTAATTTTTATTTTAGAGACAGAGTTTTGCTCTGCCACCCAGGATGGAGTGCAATGACATGATCTTGGCTCACTGCACCCTCCGCCTCCTGAATTCAAGTAATTCTCCTGCCTCAGCCTCCCAAGTAGCTGGGATTACAAGCGTGCACCACCACGCCTGGCTTTTAGTAGAGATGGGGTTTCGCCATGTTGGCCAGGCTGGTCTCGAACTCTTAACCTCTAGTGATCTGCCTGCCGTGGCTTCCAAAAGCGCTAGGGTTACAGGTATGAGCCACTATGCTCAGCCTACAGTAGGTCATTTCAATTGGCTGTCCTCACCCACCCTCACCCCAAGCTCTCCCAAACTAAGGCAATGAAAAGTATGTGACCTTTGAAATCTCTTGTCCCCTCACCTTGCTGACGCTTCTCTTCAGTATTCAGTGCTTCTCAAATTTTAAAGTGCAAACAAGGCAGGGAGCGGTGACTCACGCCTGTAATCCCAGCCTTTGCCAGGCCGAGGCAGGCGGATCATCTGAGGTCAGGAGTTGAAGACCAGCCTGATCAACATGGAGAAACCCTGTCTCTACTAAAAATACAAAATTAGCCGGGCATGGTGGCGCATGCCATAATCCCAGCTACTCGGGAGGCTGAGGCAGGAGAATCGCTTGAACCTGGGAAGTGGAGTTACTGGTGAGCCGATATTGCGCCGTTACCCTCCAGTCTGGGCATCAAGAGTGAAACTCCGTCTCAAAAAAAAAAAAAAAAAAAAAAAAACCAACTAACTAAACAAAGTGCAAACAAATCACTTGGGACCTTGTTAAATGCAAATTAAATTTATTTATTTATTTATTTATTTTTTGACACTGGGTCTCTGTTGCCCAGGCTGGAGTGCAGTGGCACAATCATAGCTCATTGCAACCTCCACCTTTGGTGACTCAATTGATTATCCCACCTCAGCCTCCTGAGTAGCTGGGACTACAGGCATGTACCACCATGCCCAGCTAATTTTTGCATTTTTCTGTAGAGACGAGGTTTCACCATGTTGCCCAGGCTGGTCTCGAACTCTTCCTGCCTCGGCCTCCCAAAGTGCTGGGATGACAGAAGTGAGCCACCGCGCCTGGCCAGATGTTGTCTTCCTAACAAGCCCTCATGTGCTGCTGAAGCTGTGGGTCCACAGGTCTCACCTTGCATGGCCACACCTACGTGTTTCCTCTCCTCAAAGTTGATGTGCCAGGTAATGTGACCAAGGTTTGCCCTGGTGCTAGAGGAGCCGGAGGGGGCAACCACCTAACTGCCCAGGGGAGGTAAAGGAGACCTCCCTGAAAGGTAAGCCACCGGGAACAGAGCCAGCACGATCTTTGCTTCTAGAAAAATCACTCTGGGGCCGGGCATGGTGGCTCATGCCTGTAGTCCCTGCAATTAGGGAGGCCAAGGAGGGTGGATCATCTGAGGTCAGAAGTTTTGAGACCAGCCTGGCCAACATGGTGGGACCCTGTCTCTACCAAAAATACAAAAATTAGCTGGTCTTGGTGGCGTGCCCCTGTAATCCAAGCTACTTGGGAGGCTGAAGCAGAAGAATTGATTGAACCTGGCAGATGGAGGTTGCGGTGAGCCGAGAACGTGCCACTGCACTCCAACCTGGGCAACAAGAGCGAAACTCTGTCTCAAAAAAAGAAAAAAAAAAAAAACCCTCTGGGAACGGCCTGCTGTGTGGAGAAGTGTGGAGAAGGAAAGGAGGGCCTAGACTGAAGGCAGAGGGGGGCCGAGGAGGCTCTTGTAATATCAAGATCAAGCGTGATAAGGTCTGAAGTGGGACCGAGGCGGTGGGGCTGGAGAAGAGGGTGGGGCTGGAGAAGAGGGTGGGGCTGGAGAAGAGGGTGGGGCGAGGGAGGCTTCATGTGGGAGGCAGAACAGAGGGGCAGTCAGCTGGTTGTGGGAGGTGTTGGAGGAGGAGGCAAACCGCACCTCCAGACTTCTAGGTCTGAAAAGTGTGAATGAGAAATAGCCTCCCAAGAGAGATACGGGGGCAGTGTTCTAAGGGAAGAATGAGAGAGCATTCAGGGAGTAGAATGAGGAATGAGGTTTCCCACTGAAAGGGATTCCAATGAGAAGGGTTCAGAAGAGGCTCCGGGCGGAAGGGAGGTGGGAAAAGATGCAATGGGCAGCATTCGGACGGTGGGGGGGCCCTGGTGGGTGGGAGCACATTAATATGATGGTAACCATCTTTTTTTTTTGTATGCAATGATAGGATTCTTTTTTATGTATACTTGCTTCACGAATTGCCCCTAAAACTCTTAGGTGAGGGCCACAGGTAGGTCTTCCTCTTTTAGGATACCTAATATTGTATAAATCAGTGTAGCCTGGCCTGGCGGTTCATCCATGGCAACAGCTAGCAACAGATACGCGGTGTCCAGGACACCCACCGTATGTTAAAAAACAACAGCCTGGGTAATCATAGGCACAAAGATTTTTTAAAATTTAAAATAAACAAGAATTTTATAATTTAAAAAAAAAGTGGCCGGGCGCTAGTGGCTCATGCCTGTAATCCCAGCACTTTGGGAGGCCGAGACGGGTGGATCACCTGAAGACAGGAGTTTGAGACCAACCTGGCCACCATGGCAAAATCCCATCTCTACTGAAAATACAAAAATTAGCTGAGTGTGGTGGCGGGCGCCTGTAACCTTCTCTTACTGCAACCTCCGCCTCCTGGGTTCAAGCAATCCTCCTACCTCAGCCACCCAAGTAGCTGGAATTACAGGTGCACACCACCACAGCCAGCTAATTTTTCTATTTTTAGTAGAGACAGGGTTTTGCCATGTTGCCCAGGCTGGTCTCGAACTCCTGACCTCATGTGATCCACCTGCTTCGACCTCCCAAAATCTCTCATTAACCTTTAAGCCTTTCTTCTATAAGCATTTAAGGCTGTACCTTTCCCTTTAAGTATGACCTTTTAGGCATCTCACAAGTTTTGATATGAGGCATATTATCACTTAATTCTAAATAATTTAAATATCCATTATGATTTCTCCTTCCACCCATGAGTTATTGAGAGAAGTGTTTCTAAAGTTTCAAACATATGTTTTAAACACATATATCTTTTGTGTTTTAAGGCTGAGCCATGATCGTGCCAGTATACTATATCCTGGGCAAAAGAGCAAGACACTGTCTCAAGAAAAAAAACATGTATTTGTCTTTGTGTTATTTATTTCATTTATTTATTTGTTTACTTATTTATTTATTTATTTTGAGACAGAGTCTCGCTTAGTCGCCCAAGATGGAGTGCAGTGGCATGATCTCAGCTCACTGTAACCTCCACCTCCTGGGTTCAAGCGATTCTTCTGCCTCAGTCTCCCAAGTAGTTGTGACTACAGGCACGCACCACCACGCCTGGCTAGTTTTTGTATTTTCAGTAAAAATGGGGTTTCACCATGTTGGTCAAGCTGGTCTTGAACTCCTGATCTCGTGATCTGCCCTCTTTGGCCTCCCAAAGTGCTGGGATTACAGGCGTGCGTCACTGCACCCAGCTGTTTGTTATTTATTTCTAACTTATTTGAATGGCGGACAGAGAATAAAGTTTGGCCAGCCACGGTAGCTCAAGCCTGTAATTCCAGCATTTTGGGAGGCTGAGGTGGGAGGATTCCTTGAGCCCAGGAGTTCAAGACAAGCCTGGGGAACATGGTGAGACCCTGTATCTACCAAAAAAAAAAAAAAAAAAGTAGCCTGGTGTGGAGATGCATACCTGTAGTCGCAGCTACTCAGGAGGCTGAATTGCCTGTAGTCACAATTACTTGGGAGGCTGAAGCAGAAGAATCGCTTGAATGGAGTCTTGCTCTGTCACCCAGGCTGGAGTGCAGTGGTGTGCTCTCAGCTCACTGCGACCTCTGCCTCCCGGGTTCAAGCAATTCTTCTGCCTCAGCCTCCCAAGTAGCTGGGATTATAGTTGCCCACCACCACACCCGGCTACTTTTTGTATTTTTAGTAGAGAGGGGGTTTACACCACATTGGTCACACTGGTCTTGAACTCCTGACCTCAGGTGATCTGCCCACCTCAGCCTCCCTACGTGCTGGGATTACAGGCGTGAGCCACCACACCCAGCCCCATCTGTACTTGAAAGAATGCGTATTCTCTCATTGTTGGGATAGAGTTCTGCATATTCATTATTTTACAATCCTGCACTCATTCTCTTTCTCCAACAGCACCACAGACAATGAAGTCCAAACTGAGATTTTTTTTTTTTTAGATGGAGTCTTGCACTGTCACCCAGGCTGGAGTGCAGTGGCATGGTCTCGGCTCACTACAACCTCTGCCTCCCGGGTTCAAACAATTTTCCTGCTTCAGCCTCCCCAGTAGCTGGGATTACAGGCGTCCGCCACCACGTCCCAGCTAATTTTTTGTATTTTTTAGTAGAGACGGGGTTTCACTGTGTTAGCCAGGATGGTCTCGATCTCCTGATCTCGTGATCCGCCCATCTCGGCCTCCCAAAGTGCTGGGATTACAGGCTTGAGCCACCGCGCCCAGCCCCTTCCCCCATCCTTAACTTGCCATCTGCGCCATGGAAAGGACTCAGTCCAGGTGGAGCAATGGCTGGCCCCTGGCCCTGAGGCTTCTGGTGAGGTTGGGACCAGGTGTCACCATGAAGCCTTTCATTGTTGCATCTTGAAAACTGGTCCAATCCCAGCCAACCAGGTCAACAAGAGATGTCAGAATTCACCAAGGTCAGAGCCATAAAAATGTTTTTTTCAAAATGAGTAATTTACCTATTATACTAAATATGGGCCTCCAGATGTCACCGTATCACAGTGCAAGTTAAGTCTTTGTTTTTTTATTTTATTTTTATGTATTTATTTTTTGAGACAGAGTCTCGCTCTGTCGCCCAGACTGGAGTACAGTGGTGCGATCTCGGCTCACTGCAACCTCCGTCTCCCAGGCTCAAGCAATTCTTCTGCCTCAGCCTCCCGAGTAGCTGGGATTATAGGCGTGTGCCACCACACCTGGCTAATTTTTGTATTTTTAGTAGCGACGAGGCTTCACCATGTTGGCCAGGCTGGCCTCAGACTCCTGACCTCAGGTAATCCGCCTGCCTCGGCCTTCCAAAGTGCTGGGATTACAGGCGTGAGCCACCGTGCCGGGCCAATTAAGTCTGTTTTTTTTTTTTGTTTTTTGTTTGAGACGAAGTCCCTGTCACCCAGGCTGGAG
Organism: Chlorocebus sabaeus; assembly: GCF_047675955.1. Lineage (NCBI taxonomy): Eukaryota > Metazoa > Chordata > Mammalia > Primates > Cercopithecidae > Chlorocebus > Chlorocebus sabaeus. Next base: position 10,150,964 of record NC_132922.1, on the reverse strand, counting down.
TGCGGTGGCGCGATCTCGGCTCACTGCAAGCTCCGCCTCCCAGGTTCCCACCATTCTCCTGCCTCAGCCTCCTGAGTAGCTGGGACTACAGGCGCCCGCCACCATGCCTGGCTAATTTTTTTGTATATTTTAGTAGAGACGGGGTTTCACCGTGGTCTCCATCTCCTGACCTTGTGATCCGCCCGCCTCGGCCTCCCAAAGTGCTGGGATGACAGGCGTGAGCCACGGCGCCCGGCCTAAGTCTTTGTTTTAAACATGCAATTGGTACGACCGTAATAATCTTTTTTTTTTTTTTTTTTTTTGGTAGCTGGGACTACAGGTGCCCGCCAGCACGCCCAGCTGATTTTTTGTATTTTCAGTAGAGACGGGGTTTCACCGTGTTAGCCAGGATGGTCTCCATCTCCTGACCTCGTGATCCGCCCACCTTGACCTCCCAAAGTGCTGGGATTACAGGCGTGAGCCACCGCGCCCGGCCAGATCTTTTTTTTTGTGTATACTTGTATCATGAATTATTCCTAAATCCCTTAGGTGAGGGCCACAGGGAAGTCTCCCTCTTTTAGGAAACCTAAAATTGTATAAATCAAGACTTCTAACCACGCCAAGGTAAACCATTAGGACTGCTTAATTTTGCAAGTGTGTTAAAGGTATGGGCTGGGGAAGAAAATACTTTCCCAGCTGGTCACGGTGGCTTACGCCTATAATTTCAGCACTTTGGGAGGCAAAGGTGGGTGGATCACCTGAGGTCAGGAGTTCAAGACCAGCCTGGCCAACATGGTGAAACCTTGGTCTCCACTAAAAATAGAAAAATTAGCCAGGCATGGTGGCACGCACCTGTGATCCCAGGTACTCGAGAGGCTGAGGTGGGAGAATAGCTTGAGCCCAGGAGGCGGAGGTTGCAAGGTGGCAGTGAGCTGAGATAGCACCACTGTACTCCAGCCTGGGCAACAGAGACTCTGTCTCAAAAAAGAAAAAAAAACTTTCCGTTTTTTTTCCTACTCATGTGAAAGAGACCGTGAAAGTGAAACGAAAAGAAGATAGTCCAATCTCAAGATAAGCAGGCCATGTAGACAAAGCAGACAGTTCAGCTACTAATGCAGTGTGGAAGGAGAGACCTGGAGGCCAAACGCGAGTAATAAACTCAACACTTTCTGAAATTGCTAGGGTCTGAATGAAGAACAATTGTGAGTGAAGAAGCCAGTGTGCCATTCAGAGATAAGTGATTTTTTATTTTTATTTTTTTGAGATAGAGTCTCGCTCTGTCACCCAGGCTGGAGTGCAATGGCTCAATCTCAGCTCACTGCAACCTCTACCTCCTGGGTTCAAGCGATTCTCCTGCCTCAGCCTCCCGAGTAGCTAGGATTACAAACATGCACCACCACGCCCAGCTAATTTTTTGTATTTTTAGTAGAGATGGGGGTTTCTCCATGTTGGTCAGGCTGGTCTTGAACTCCGGGCCTCAGGTGATTCACCCGCCTCAGCCTCGCAAAGTGCTGGTATTACAGGCGTGAGCCACTGCGCCTTGCTGCCAAGTGATTATAAACTAAGACATGCTCTTAAATTCCTTCGAAGCAAGGGAAGCAGTGACTGTTTTAAGAACAAATACTGTCTTTGAAATTTGAAATACAGGACAGGGGCTCCTTAAACCTAGTAATCCTTTCCTCTCTCTCGGTCCATCTCAACCACAAACATGCACATGCTTGTCAAAAACAAGTCAGTTATTTTGAAAATCAATTAAAGTATTCATACCCTTTGAAATTTCAAAGGAAAGTAGAGAGAGAGAGGTGTCACGGGTATTAAAGTGCTTATGAGTTAAATCAGGTTCTTTGTCTCTCTACTTTGCTAGTGGCTGGGCTTTTGACTTTTCTGAGGATCAACCCTGGCTATCAAGTGAGATGCCACGGGGCCTGGTTTGTTCATATTCTTCTGAGTGACATTTTCCGCATTCTAATAGCCTAAAAGCATAATGAGGTAAATGAATCACAGGTAATAATGATTTTTTTAAAAATCTAGGCAGGAACAAAACTGGCTCATTACCATGAAGAGGTAGCATTCTGATGAGGAAAGGAAATCACTGAGGAACAGGAGAGAATACATAAACTACCACTTATGTGTATTGCTAATAATATGCCAGACACGATTCTAAGCACTTACATGACAGTCTCATTTAATACCAATGCAAAGATTCTACAAATGAAGAAATGAGGGCTCAGAGAGATTAAGTAGTTTGCTTAAGGTCACACAGCTAGGAATGACCAAATTGGCATTTAAATGAGACAGGCTGGCTCAAACCTGGACTGCCTCTGCATTTTTTTTTTTTTGAGTTAGGGTCTCACTCTGTCACCCAGGTGATCACGGCTCATTGCAGGCTCAACCTCCCAGGCTCAGGTGATCCTCCCACTTCAGCCTCCCAAGTAGCTGGGACTACAGAAGCACTACCATGCCTGGATCAATTTTTTTTTTTTTTTTTTTGAGATGGGGTTTTGCTATATTGCCCAGTCTGGTCTCAAACTCCTGGGGTCAAGTGATCTGTCCACCTTGGCCTCCCAAATTGCTAGGATTGCAGGCACGAGCCACTGTGTGCAGCCTGCCTCTGTCCTTCTGAAAAAAAGGAAATGGCAAGGCATGGGGAAAAATTAAACATATTTAAAGAAAAGGCTATAAATACTTCCATATGCATGTTGATTCATGTATTAGTTTCCTAGCACTGCTGTAACAACCATAACCAAGTGGCACTGGTGGTATAGTAGCGAGCATAGTTGCCTTCCAAATAATCATAACTTTGGTGGGTTGTTTTTTTTTTTTTTGAAACAGTTTTGCTCTTGTAGCCCAGGCTGGTGTGCAGTGGTGTGATCTTGGCTCACTGCAACCTCCTTCTCCCAGGTTCAAGCGATTCTCCTGCCTCAACCTCTCGAGTAGCTGGGATCACAGGTGCCTGCCACCACACTCGGCTAATTTTTGTATTTTTAGTAGAGACGGGGTTTCGCCATGTTAGCCAGGCTGGTCTCGAAAGACTGACTTCAGGTGATCCACCCTGTTGGGGTGATCAGACCCTAACACCAGGCTGTGTGGGTAACGAAGTCCGGTGGAATCAAAGGAATGAGACAAGTTAAGAGTGAAAGTGGGAGTGGGGACCAGCGCTAGTATGGAGGCTGTGACGGCCCTGAGCTCTGGGAGCACACGCCATTTATTGGTGTTCAAAGAAGCAGGTGGTGAGGGTGTGGGGGTTGAAAGAAAACAGTGCATCAGGCACATGATCTACAGCTGTGACAGTTTAGCATTTTCTTTGCAGCATATGGAACATGTTCTGCTACTTGAGATAATGGGAGCCTGTAAGCAAGAAGCCAGCAAGTCTAGACACATTCCAGAGGCCATGAGGGGCTTTATGCCCTGAGTCCTGGATTCCATCCAAGCCACGAGGGGTTTTATGCCCTGGGCTTAGATTGTGGTGTGGCAGGGCAGCCTTCCACCCTTTAGCACAGAGCTTGGTGTTCCAAAGGCCACGAGGGATTTTAGACCCTGGACCCCGGACATATTCCAAGACTCTCTTACATTATGTCAGACACGCAAGCCCTGCCTCAGCTTTTTTCCCAACACTCAGCTTTTACCCAACATATCCGCCTCAGCCTCAGTCTCCCAAAAGAGCTGGGATGACAGGCGGGACCCACTGCGCCCAGTCCCACTTCAGTGGTTTAAAAGAGCAGATATTTTCTGTCTCACAATTCTGGAGGCAGGAAGTCTACAATCAAGGTATCAGCGGGGATATACCTTAGGGGAGGAACCTTCCCTGCCTCTCCCAGCTTCTGGTGGCTCCAAGTGTCCCTTGGCTTGTGGCTGCATCACACCCGTCTCTGTCTCCATCTTTACGTGGGCTTCGCTTGGTGTGTCTCTCCTCCATGTGTCTCTTATAAAAATACTTGTCATTGGATATAGGGCCCACCTGTATAATCCAGGGTGCACTCATCTCAAGATCCTTAACTTAATTAGATCTAAAAAGACAAGTCTGGGAGGCACGGTGGCTCACGCCTATAATCCCAGCGCTTTTGGAGGCCGAGGGCTCACTTGAGCCTAGGAGTTTGAGACCAGCTTGGCTAACATGGTGAGACCCCAACTCTATTTTATTAAAAAAAAAAAAGACACCTTTTCCAAAAAAAAGTCACATTCACAGATTCCAGGGGTTGAGATGTGGATATATATTTTGGGTGACCACCACTCAACCAATTATAAACAGTCAGGATTTATGTTTTAAGAAACAGAAAACTCATATGGGGCCAGGCACGGTGGCTCATGCCTGCAATCCCAGCACTTTGGGAGACTGAGGCAGGTGGATCACCTGAGGTCAGGAGTTTGAGACCAGCCTGACCAACATGGTGAAACCCCATCTCTACTAAAAATACAAAAATTATCTGGGCATGGTGGCACACGCCTGTAATCCCAGCTACTTGGGAGGCTAAAGCAGGAGAATCACTTGAACCCAGGAGGCGGAGGTTGCAGTGCGTTGAGATTGCACCATTGCACTCCAGCCTCGCCTGGGTGACAGAGCAAGACTGTCTCAAAAAAAAAAAAAAAAAAAATAGAAAACTCATGGAATTGTCTGACTGAACAGTCCATGGGTAGCTCCAGCTTCAAGGTGAGCTTGAGCCAAGGCTCAAAAGTATAACCAGGACTTGGTCTCTCTCTGTCTCTTTCTCTCTCTTTTTGTTTTTGTTTTTGTTTTGAGACTGAGTCTCGCTCTGTCCCCCAGGCTGGAGTGCAGTGGCGCGATCTCAGCTCACTGCAAGCTCCGCCTCCCGGGTTCACGCCATTCTCCTGCCTCAGCCTCATGAGTAGCTGGGACTACAGGCGCCTGCCGCCACGCCCGGCTAATTTTTTGTATTTTTAGTAGAGATGGGGTTTCACTGTGTTAAGCAGGATGGTCTCGATCTCCTGACCTCGTGATCTGCCTGGGAGGATCTTTTGCACTGACTCTACCAACTCATAACGCTAATTTCTTCTGGAAACATCATCACAGGCCTACCCAGGAACACTATTTTGCCAGACATCTGGACATCCCTTAGCTCAGTCAAGTTGACACATAAAATTAACCATCACACGACCATCCCTTGTCAACTTGTTATCCACCAGATACCAGGTCCTGCTGGGCATGGTGGCTCATGCCTGTAATCCCAGCACTTTGGAAGGCCGAGGCGGGAGGATCATTTGAGGTCAGGAGTTCAAGACCAGCCTGGCCAACACAGTGAAGCCCCATCTCTACTAAAAATACAAAAAGTAGCCAGGCGTGGTGGCATGTGCTTGTAATCACAGCTACACAGGAGGCTGAGGCAGGAGAATCGCTCCAACCTGGGAGGCGGAGGTTGCAGTGAGCCAAGACTACACCACTGCACTCCAGCCTGGGTGACAGAATGAGACCGTGTCTCAAAAATAAAAATAAAAAATCTTCTGAGTTTTACATCTAATGCTACAGAAGGGCCAAAGACAAAGTGGGGGCAGTAGGGGAAGGGGAACCAGCTTTCAGTTATTTTGGCAATATCCTGAGGTATTTTGAATCACAGTGAAGAAGAAAGAAATCAACAAAATCAGCGCTACCCCTGCCACACCATTGGCCACACAAGGTTACAGTTTCTATAGCTACGAGCCTGTCTCTTAGGGAACGCAACACACCACAGAGCGGCCTCCTTAAAAAGGCCACTGAGTCATGTGAGACGTAGATCTCTGCTGAAACAGAGATGTTTTCCTTTGGAGCTTACAATTAATAAAGTGATGCTCAGTAGTGCAAACATGACAGAACGGGATACAATAAGAGAATGAGTCTGCTTCCCTCAGATGGAAATAAACAGGCTGGACTGTGATGAAAGCCAATAGAAAACACACAGCCTGGCCGGGCGTTATGGCTCACACCTGTAATCCCAGCGCTTTGGGAGGCTGAGGCAGGAGGATCACTTGAGCCCAGGAGTTCAAGACCAGCTTGGGCAACAAAGTGAGACCCTGTCTCTACAAAAAATCAAAAAATTAGCTGGGTGTGGTGGCACATACCACTAGTCCCAGCTACTCAGGAGGCTAAGGTGAGAGGATCACTTCAGCCCAAGAGTTCAAGGTGCAGTGAGCTGGGATTACACCACTGCACTCCAGCCCAGGTGACAAAGCAACACCCTGTCTTAAAAAACAAATTAAAAAAGCAACAACAACAACAACAAAAAAAGAGAAAACTAAACTTCAAAGATGTGACACAATTACCAGACATTCAAGTAAAGAACAAAAGAACAAAGGAAATAACTAACTAGGACCTGACCCCAGCCAGGTCTCCTGAGGCCACACCCAGGGAGCTTGCTACTTGAACCAGTGACAATTTAAAAAATAACTCAGCTGGGCGCGGTGGCTCACGCCTGTAATCCCAGCACTTTGGGAGGCTGAGGTGGGCAGATCACGAGGTCAGGAGATCAAGACCTCCCTGGCCAACATGGATGGTAAAACCCCGTCTCTACTAAAAATACAAAAAATTAGCTGGGCGTGGTGGTGGGCACCTGTAATCCCAGCTACTCAGGAGGCCGAGGCAGGAGAATTGCTTGAACCTGTGAGGGAGAGGCTACAGTGAGCCAGGATCACACCACTGCACTCCAGCTGGGGTGACAGAGCTAGACTCTGCCTCAAAAAAAAAAAAAAAGAAGAACTCACATTCCTTTCTGACCCCTTGGAAGAGCAACTTGGATGAAATTATTTTTCTAGTAAGCAAAGATGTTGGGTGTAATCACAGAGCTCACATGGAGGACCACGGGAGAGGCGTTTACAAACCTCAGGGCCCTGGGAAAACTCTCTGAACCATTTATCAAGAGGAATCAGGCTTTTGGCATTTTTGAGGAAAAAAGTAATAAATGACATGCTAAGTTTATGAGAAGGTATTTTTTTTCCCTGAGTTTATTCTCTTTCCCTTCAGAATTAAATTCTAATATTCATACAGAAGCAACACATTTGTTCCTAAGTCAAATAAAGAACCCCATCTAAAGGTATAAAAAACTGTCGAATTATAGCAGAGGCACACAAAATAAAAATTTTATAGTTCCCCCAACCTCACCGGAGGACCTTTGCCATAGCTAGGAAAAATAGCCAACACTTTCAGAGCACTTAGCTAGGCTGGGTCCTGGTCTGTGCACGAATTTTAACTCTTTTTTTGACACGGAGTCTCGCTCTGTCACCCAGGCTGGTGTGCAATGGCGTGATCTCAGCTCACTGCAACCTCCACCTCCCACGTCCAAGCAATTATCCTGCCTCAGCCTCCCAAGTACCTGGGATTACAGGTGTGTGCCACCACGCCTGGCTATTTTTTTGTATTTTTAGTAGAGATGGGGTTTCACCATGTTGGCCAGGCTGGTCTCGAATTCCTGACCTCAGGTGATCCCCCCACCTCAGCCTCCCAAAGTGTTGGGATTACAGGCGTGAGCCACTGTGCCTGGCCTGAATTTTAACTCACTTAATCTTTCCAAAAACCCTACAAGGAAGGAACCTTTACCATCTTGACTTTACAGATGGGAAAAATAAAGGGATACAGCTTGCCTGAGGTCACACTGCCAGTAAGTGGTGGAGACCCGGGCCTGCGCAGCCTTGGGGCCAGTCCCCGCCCCGGACCACTAGACCGAGTCTGAGATGACTTTGATCCTTCTTCCTGAGGGTAACCATTTGGGCAGAAGAATTCTGGGTTTTCTCCCTAACCTCCGCCCCACTCAAGCTCCTGATGTGTGAGATCTAGAGATCCCCAGCGTTCACTGGGCTACACCAGCAATGAGGAACGTTCAACACCACTAGTCATTAGGGAAATGCAGATCAAACCCACAATGAGCTACGCCTCACACCATCAGAATGGCCTTCATTTATTTATTTGTTTGTTTATTTATTTATTTATTTTTAAGATGGTGTCTTACTCTGTTGCCCAGGCTGGTGTGGCTCACTGCAACCTCCGCCTCCCGGGTTTAAGCCGATTCTCCTGCCTCATCCTCCCAAATAGCTGGGATTACAGGCTCCTGCCACCACACCTGGCTAATTTTTGTATTTTTTAGTAGAGATGGAGTTTCACCATGTTGGCCAGGCTGGTCTCGAACTCCTGACCTCAAGTGATCTGCCCGCCTCGGCCTCCCAAAGTGCTGGGATTAAAGGCATGAGCCACCGTGTCTGGCCAGAATGGCCATTATTAAAAAGTCAAAAAATAATAGATGCTGTGGCCGGGCGCGGTGGCTCAAGCCTGTAATCCCAGCACTTTGGGAGACCGAGACGGGTGGATCACAAGGTCAGGAGATCGAGAGCATCCTGGCTAACCCGGTGAAACCTCGTCTCTACTAAAAAATACAAAAAAAAAAACTAGCCGGGCAAGGTGGTGGGAGCCTGTAGTCCCAACTACGGGAGGCTGAGGCAGGAGAATGACGTAAACCCGGGAGGCGGAGCTTGCAGTGAGCTGAGATCCGGCCACTGCACTCTAGCCTGGGTGACAGAGCGAGACTCCGTCTCAAAAAAAAAAAAAAAATAATAATAATAGATGCTGGCAAGGTTGCAGAGAAAGGGAAATGCTTATATACCATTGGTGGGAATGCAGATTAGTTCAGCCACTGTGTAAACAGTCTGGAGATTTCACAAGGAACTTAAAATACAACTACCATTCAACCCAGGACTCCCACTACTGGGTATAAATACAAAGGAATATAAATCATTCTACCATTAAGACACATGCACGCATATGTTCATGGCAGCACTGTTTACAGTAGCAAAGACATGGAATCAACCTAGATTTCCATCAGTGGTGAACTGGATAAAGAAAACATGGTGGCCGGGGGCGGTGGCTCAAGCCTGTAATCCCAGCACTTTGGGAGGCCAAGACGGGCGGATCACGAGGTCAGGAGATCGAGACCATCCTGGCTAACACGGTGAAACCCTGTCTCTACTAAAAAAAAATACAAAAAACTAGCCGGGCGAGGTGGCAGGAGCCTGTAGTCCCAGCTGCTCGGGAGGCTGAGGCAGGAGAATGGCGTAAAACCCAGGAGGTGGAGCCTGCAGTGAGCTGAGATCCCACCACTGCACTCCAGCCTGGGAGACGGAGCGAGACTCCATCTCAAAAAAAAAAAAAAAAAAAAAAAAGAGAAAACATGGTATGGGCCAGGCATGGTGACTCACTCCTGTAGTTGCAGCACTTTGGAAGGCCGAGGCGGGTGGATCACTTGAGGTCAGGAGTTCGAGACCAGCCTGGCCGATGTGGTGAAATCCCACCCCTACAAAAACACAAAAATTAACTGGGTGTGGTGGTGCGCCCCTGTAGTCCCAGCTACTTGGGAGGCTGAGACAGGAGAATCACTTGAACCTGGGAGGTCGAGATTGCAGTGAGCCAAAATTGCGCCATTGCACTCCAGCCTGGGTGACAGAGTGAGACTCCGTCTCAAAAAAAAACAAAAAAAAAAAAAAAAAAAAAGAGGAAAGAAAGAAAGAGAAAGAAAGAAAGAAAACATGGTACATATACACTTTGGAATACTACACAGCCATAAAAAGAATGAAATCATGTTCTTTGCAGCAACGTGGGTGGAGCTGGAGGCTATTATCCTAAGTGAATTAACTCAGGAACAGAAAACCAAACACCACATGTTCTCACTTATAAGTGGGAGCTAAACATTAAGCACACATTGACACAAAGAAAGGAACAACAGACCTACTTGTGGGTGACGGGCAGGATGAGAGTGAGAATTGAAAAACTACCTACGGGTATCATGTTGATTATCTGGGTGACAAAATTCTCTGTATACCAAACCCCCATGCCACACAATTTACCCGTGTAACAAACCCGCACATGAGGCCGGGTGCAGTGGCTCACACCAGTAATCCCAGCACTTTGGGAGGCCGAGATGGGAAGATCACTTGCGGCCAGGAGTTTGAGACCAGTCTGGCCAAAATGGCAAAAACCAGTCTCTACTAAAAAAAAAAAAAAAAAAAAAATGAAAGTTAGCCAGGTGCGGTGGCACATGCCTGTAGTCTCAGTTACTCAGGAGGCTGAAGCATGAGAACTGCTTGAGCCTGGAAAGCAGAGGTTGTAGTGTGCCGAGATCGTGCCACTGTACTGCAGCCTGGGCAACAGAGCAGGACTTTGTCTCAAATAAATGAATAAATAAATAAATAAAAGTTGGAAAGAAAATAATTATGCTTTCAAAGCCACTTCACAACATGGGGAGCTGGATATGTTCTGATGTAGAATAACAAAAACAGGATGAAAATGTGCTTATTACACTGATTTAAATGACGTACATCACAATCGTGATTTTACAGACATACACTATGCACAGACAAATAAATGAGGAACACATTAAATATTAACAGTTGTCGTTTGGAGGTGGGAGAACTCTGGGTGATATTTTCTTCATCCATTTATCTAATTGATCCAAGTTTTCTTCAATAAGGAAACTTGCATAAATCAGGGCATACAGGCCGGGCGCGGTGGCTCACGCCTGTAATCCCAGCACTTTGGGAGGCCGAAACAGATTGCTTGAGTCCAGGAATTCGAGACCAGCCCAGACAACATGGTGAAACCCCATCTCTGCAAAAAATACAAAAATTAGTTGAGTGTAGTGGTGTGCGCTTGTAGTCCCCGATACTTGAGAGGCTGAGGTAGGAGTATTGCTTGAGCCTGGGAGGTGGAGGTTGCAGTGAGCTGAGATTGCGCCACTCACTGCACTCCAGCCTGGGTGACAGAGACCCTGTCTCAAAAAAAAAAAAAAAGGCAACACATTTAAGTCATGTCACAATTGGGAGTAATTTAGGCAAAACTTGCCTGGGAACAGGGAGTATAGACTAGAAAATTTTTCCAAGTTCATGTTTTTGTAACAAGGGCCGGTTCTAGAATTTGGCATCAGATGAGCAGCAGCTTTGGAAGAAAGCATGAGAAAGGGACACATGAGGACTCCACACAGCCCTGATTGTCACTTTCTACCACCAGACATCCTCTTTAATTCTGAGAGTATTCAAAATAGTTTAACGGTTCAGCGGATGATACAGTGATCACAGTGGCATAGCCAGTTGTCCTGTTGACAGCCATCACATGTGACCCTGGGGAGCCCAGGCTTCTTTTGTGGTCAGACCTAGACCTGCGGAGAGAGGGTGGTTTCACATGTCACTGACAGAGCACATCTCTAGCTCTCTGTGCGGAATCCAAGTTTTCCTTTCGCCTTTCTGCCTCATTGCGTTCTGCCCATTTGCTTGGAGCCAGAAAGGGAAAACGAAGAACCCAAGACATCTTCACCCCTCTGCAACTGACCCAGTTCTGTCTACAACGCCTCCTGACAGTGCACAGAAATCCTCACATTAAACCACTGGCCCCGATGCGATTTCTTTTCCAAATATGCTCATAGAGCATTGCAGAGACAATATGAAGTTCGAGAACATTATCATCTGTATAACTCAGTCTCATCTTCAACCATAACTCAGAGCTTCCATGTAGGAATATGCGCTGAAACACAGGCTACTGTCTGTGTTCTCATGGAGCTTACGATTTAGCTGCACTGATAAGATATTTACACATGGCCGGGCACGGTGGCTCAAGCCTGTAATCCCAGCACTTTGGGAGGCCGAGACGGGCGGATCACGAGGTCAGGAGATCGAGACCATCCTGGCTAACATGGTGAAACCCCGTCTCTACTAAAAAAATACAAAAAAACTAGCCGGGCGAGGTGGCAGGTGCCTGTAGTCCCAGCTACTCGGGAGGCTGAGGCAGGAGAATGGCGTGAACCCGGGAGGCAGAGCTTGCAGTAAGCTGAGATCCGGCCACTACACTCCAGCCTGGGCAACACAGCGAGACTCTGTCCCCAAAAAAAAAAAAAAAAGATATTTACACATGAAGAAATAACAATGTAAGAAGATTCATAGATATTAATTTTTAGGAACACAAAAACAATCTTTTTTTTTTTTTTTTTTTTTTTTTCAGACAGAGTTTCTTTCTTGTTGCTCAGCCTGGAGTGCAATGGCGCGGTCTCAGCTCACTGCAACCTTCGCCTCCCAGCTTCAAGCAATTCTCATGCCTCACCCTCCCACATAGCTGGGATTATAGGCACCTGCCACCACGCCCAGCTAATTTTGTTGTGTTTTTAGTAGAAACACAGTTTCACCATGTTGGCCAGACTGGTCTCAAACTCCTGACCTCAGGTGATCTGCCCACCTCGGCCTCCCAAATTGCTGGGATTACAGGCACGAGCACCCCGCTCCCGGACACAATCTTGTATGGATGGCTATCTTCCAAAATAATTGCAAACTTCCTGTGGGGGCTGGGATTTCTTCATATTCCTCCATTCACCCCTCAGGCTCCCAACAATGCCTTGAACACCATAATGCTCTGGTAAATGTTTTGGACTGGAAATTAAATGTCATTCTAAGTCCACAGTCCTTGCTTAGTTAGCCAGTGGTGCTTCTATCCTAACGAAGGTGAGTCTTCCTCTCTGCAGATGATACAGTGAAGATGACCTAACTCTAACCTGCCTACTAGAGGACCAAGGAGAAAAATAAACTTCTACCACACTTTTGAAAACAAGCGTTCAAACTCAGGAGATACTGGATTGAAGTTGAAAGAGTGGGCCGGGCGCGGTGGCTCAAGCCTGTAATCCCAGCACTTTGGGAGGCCGAGACGGGCGGATCACGAGGTCAGGAGATCGAGACCATCCTGGCTAACACAGTGAAACCCCGTCTCTACTAAAAAATACAAAAAACTAGCCGGGCGAGGTGGCGGGCGCCTGTAGTCCCAGCTACTCAGGAGGCTGAGGCAGGAGAATGGCGTAAACCCAGGAGGCGGAGCTTGCAGTGAGCCGAGATCCGGCCACTGCACTCCAGCCTGGGCGACAGAGCAAGACTCTGCCTCAAAAAAAAAAAAAAAAAAAAAAAGAAGTTGAAAGAGTGGTGCAGTCCCCAAGGCAGTACCCTCATGAATGGGATTAGTGTCCTTTAATAAAAGAGACCCAAGAGAGGTCCCTTGCTCCTTCCAGCATGTGAGATTACAGCAAAAAGATGCTGTCTGTGAACCAGAAAGTGGGTCCTCACCAGACACTGAATCTGTTGGCACCTTGATCTTGGATTTCCCAGCTTCCAGAAGTGGGAGAAATAAATTTCTCTTGTAAATAGGATAAACAGTTTATGATATTTTATTATAGCAGCCTGAAAGGACTAAGACAGAAATCCAGTTGTACACTGGATGGTTGTAACATGTTCAGTGGAATGAAAAACTTATGTCTTGGCGTGGTGCAGTGGCTCATGCCTGTAATCCCAACACTTTGGGAGGCTGAAGTGGGAGGGTCACTTGAGGCCAGGAGTTCAAGACTAGCCTGGGCAACATAAGGAGATGTCCAGATAGCCAGCAAAACAGTGTTCCTGGGTAAGCCTGTGATGGTGTTTCCAGAAGAAATTAGTGCTCTGAGTCGGCAGAGTGAGTGAAAAAGAGTCTCTTAAAAAAAAAAAAAAAAAAGGTTGGCTGGGTACGGTGGCTCACGCCTGTAATCCCAGTACTTTGGGAGGCCGAGGCAAGTGGATCACTTGGGGTCAGATGTTCGAGACCAGCCTGGCCAACATGGTGAAATCCTGTCTCTACTAAAAAATATAAAAATTAGCCAGGCATGGTGGCACGCACCTGTAGTCCCAGTTACTCAGGAGGCTGAGGCAGGAAGATTGCCTGAGCCCAGGAGGTTGAGGCTGCAGCACTCCAGCCTGGGCAACAGAGTGAGATCTGGTCTCCAAAAAAAACCTTGTGTCTTCATGTGGAGATTAAGTATGGTTTAAGGAGATGTGTATGGATCACAAGTTGACAAGGGATGGTCGTGTGATGTGTCAACTAAGCTAAGGGATGTCCAGATGTCTGGCAAAACAGTGTTCCTGGGTAGGCCTGTGATGATGTTTCCAGAAGAAATTAGCGTTATGAGTTGGTAGAGTGAGTGCAAAGATCCTCCCAGGTGGATCACGAGGTCAGGAGATCGAGACCATCCTGGCTAACACAATGAAACCCCTGTCTCTACTAAAAATACAAAAATTAGCCGGGCGTGGTGGCGGGCGCCTGTAGTCCCAGCTACTCAGGAGGCTGAGGCTGGAGAATGGCATGAACCTGGGAGGCGGAGCTTGCAGTGAGCTGAGATCGCGCCACTGCACTCCAGCCCGGGTGACAGAGCGAGACTCCGTCTCAAAAAGAAGGAAAAGAGAAAGATCTTCCCCATCCGTGTGGGTGGGTATCGTCCACTGTTGAGTGGACAAAAGGTGGAGGAGGGGCAAATCTGCTCTTCCTGGGCCCACATCCATTTTCTCTTGCCCTGGGAGGTCGGTGCTCCTAGCTCTTGCTTTTGGACTCAGACTGGGACTTACACCATTGTCCCTCTGGTCCTCAGTCTTCAGATTCAGGCTGAATTATACCACCAGCTTTCCTGGTTTTCAGCTTGCTGATGGCAGATCCTGGGACTTCTTGGCCTCCATAACTGCGTGAGCCAATTCCCATAATAAATCTACACTTGATCTTAGCTGAAAGGCAGAGAAGCGATCAATTCCTATAATAAATCTCTCTTATAATATCCTGTTGGTTCTGTTTCTCTGGAGAGCCCTGACTAATACACCTGTTTTTTTCCTTTTTTTCTTTTTTCTTTTTTTTTTTTTGTTTGAGACAGTCTTGCTCTGTTGCCCAGGCTAGAGTACAGTGGTGCCATCACAGCTCACTACAACCTCCACCTCCCAGGTTCAAATGATTCTCCTGCCTCAGCCTCCCGAGAAGCTGGGATTACAGGCACCTGCCACTACACCTGGCTAATTTTTGTATTTTTAGTACAAATGGGGTTTCACCATGTTGGCCAGGCTGGTCTCAAACTCTTGACCTCAAGTGATCTGCCCGCCTCAGCCTCCCAAAGTGCTGCAGCTACAGGCATGAGCTACTACTGCGCTTGGCCCTAATACACCTTTTAACCTAACATTTCAGGATATTCTTTACTTAGAAAATTTTATATATATTTATTTATTTTATTATTATTATTATTATTATTTTTGGAGACAGAGTCTTGCTCTGTCCCCCAGGCTGGAGTGCAGTGGCCGATCTCAGCTCACTACAACCTCTGCCTCCCAGATTCAAGGGATTCTCCTGCCTCAGCCTCCTGAGTAACAGGGATTACAAGTATGTGCCACCATGCCCGGCTAATTTTTGCATTTTTTGTAGCGACAGGGTTTCACCACCAGGCTGGTCTTGAACTCCTGACCTCAACTGATCACCTGCCTCTGCCTCCTAAAGTGCTAAGATAGCCACTGTGCCCGGTCAGAATATATTTTTTAAATGTGCCTTAACATTTCTCAATACAAAAAGGCTCAATGAACATTATCTAGAAAATAAAGAATAAAAAAAATTAAGATTACTAGGTAGAAAATAAACCGATTTAAATTCATAGAAAGGGATTGGAAGATTATATACCAAACTTTTTTTTTTTTTTTTTTTTTTTGAGACAAGGTCTCACTCTGTTGCCCAGGCTGGAGTGCAGTGGCACAATCACTAACTGCAGACTTGACCTCCTGTGCTCAAATGATCTTCCCGCCTCGGCCTCCCAAATAGTTACAACCAGAGGTACGCACCACCATGCCAGGCTAATCTTTTATTTTTTATATTTTGTAGAGACGGGGTCTCCCTATGTTGCCCAGGCTGGTATACCAAACTGTTGATGGTGGTCATTTCTGGGAGAAGGGCAAGCAAAAGGTGTACGTTTGTATTGTTTGAAGCCTGTACAACCAGAATGTATTCATGCATAACTTTTTCCAATTAAGACAGAGGGGAAGGAGAAACCACTGTCACCTGTAAGGTTAAGGAATATGTTACTTAACTGGGTACATAGTCATGATCCAACAATACAGGGTTCTGTTGCTAATGAGGAAGGAGGAAATGGACATTAACAAGCAACTAAGCAGCCTCTCTGCTGGGGAAGAAAAAATGTACAGAGAGGCCGGGCGAGGTGGCTCACGCCTGTAATCCCAGCACTTTGGGGGGCCAAGGCGGGTGGATCACTTGAGGTCAGGGGTTTGAGCCTAGCCTGGGGAACATAGCAAAACCCCGTCTCTACTAAAAATACAAAAATTAGCCGGATATGGTGGCATGACCCTGTCATCCCAGGTACTGGGGAGGCTGAGGCACAAGAATTGCTTGAACCCAGGAGGTTGCAGTGAGCCAAGACTGCACCACTACACTCCAACCGGGGTGACAGAGTGAGACTCTGTCTCCAAAAATAAGAAGAAAGAAAGAGAAAGAGAGAGAGAGAGAAACAAACAAACAGAGACAAAATTAATATAAGTAGCATTTTGTTGTTGTTGTTGCTGTTTTCTTCCCGAGACGGAGTTTCAATCTTTTTTTTTTTTTTTTTTTTTTTTTTTTTTTTTTGAGACGGAGTCTCGGTCTGTCGCCCAGGCTGGAGTGCAGTGGCGCGATCCCGGCTCACTGCAAGCTCCGCCTCCCAGGTTCACGCCATTCTCCTGCCTCAGCCTCCCGAGTAGCTGGGACTACAGGCGCCTGCCACCTCGCCCGGCTAGTTTTTTTGTATTTTTCAGTAGAGACGGGGTTTCACCGTGTTAGCCAGGATGGTCTCGATCTCCTGACCTCATGATCCGCCCGTCTCGGCCTCCCAAAGTGCTGGCGGGAGTTTCAATCTTACACCCAGGCTGGAGTGAAGTGGTGCAATCTCTGCTCACTGCAACCTCCGCCCCCAGGGTTCAAGTGATTCTCCTGCCTCAGCCTCCAGAGTAGCTGGGATTCCAGGTGCCCGCCACAATGCCCAGCTAATTTTGTAGTTTTAGTAGAGACAGGGTTTCGCTACGTTGGCCAGGCTGGCCTCGAACTCCTGACCTCAGGCGATCTACCTACCTCGACCTCCCAAAGTGCTAGGATTACAGGCGTGAGCCACTGTGCCCAGCCTTGGTTTTTTGTTTGTTTGTTTGTTTTTTAACTAGGGTTTGTTTGGGCCAAATTTGAAGACTGCAACCCAGAAGACAAGTTGCCCTGCCCTGAATATATGCTCCGATTAGCAGCAGTTATACATGGGTTTTTAAAGGAAAAAAGAAGGGGTAGTTCTTACATTGGTTCATTAAAATAACTACATTGTTTTTTTGTATCACAAATTCTAGGAACATGAAGATAATGGGCAAGGGTCACATTCTGCAACTTGTGATAACATTTTAGGTCATTTATCAGCTAATCTGGAAACTACAGGTAAGGAAAGAAAGAAGAAAATGCTTTTAAACAATTGCCTGGGTGCAGGTATGTACATGTGACTGAAGTATACTCGTGACTCTCTGGGCGTGATAAATTTTGTAAACCTCACATAGCTCAGACTGCTCTAAGCTACTTTTCATTCTCAATGTACAGGGATTTGTTCCCACATATAACCAAGCAATTCTTTTTTTTTTTTTTTTTTTTTTTTTTTTTTTTTGAGACAGTCTCACTCTGTAACCCAGGCTGGAGGGCAGTGGTCCAATCTCAGCTCACTGCAACCTCTGCCTCCAGGGTTCAAGCAATTCTCTGCCTCAGCCTCCTGAGTAGCTGGGATTACAGGTGTGCACCACTATGCCTGGCTAATTTTTGTATTTTTAGTAGAGATGGGGTTTCACCATGTTGGCCAGGCTGGTCTTGAACTCCTGACCTGAGGTGATCCACCTGCCTCAGTTTCCTAAAGTGCTGGGATTACAGGCATGAGCCACCATGCCTGGCCCAAGCAATTCTTTAGCAGAGTCTCCCGTGGACAACAGCTGGGTGTCCTCCAGTTCAATAGCATCACATCTCACAGGTTGAGTGCTCAGTTCCACAAGACTGCCTCTCACTTCAGAGGTCAATTGCAACCCTCAGGTTATAACCTGATCTTCTCACTGGCTGGCTGTAAATCAGGGCTCCCACCACCCCCTCTTTGAGTTTGATTAACTTTCTAGAGTGGCTCATAGAGCTCAGGGAAATACTTTATTTACATGTATACATTTATTTTATAAAGGATATTACAAAGGATACAGATGAACAGCATGATGAAAGAGATACACAGGGCAAGGTATGAGGGAGGGGGATGAACTTTCAGGCCATCTCTGGGCACACCGCCCTCTAGGCACCTCCACATGTTCTGCAATCCAGAAGCTCTCTGAATCTCATCATTTTAGTTTTTTGTCTTTTTTTTTATACGGAGTTTCGCTCTTGTTGCCCAGGCTGGAGTGCAATGGCGCGATCTTGGCTCACCACAACCTCCGCCTCCTGGGTCCAAGCGATTCTCCTGCCTCAGCCTTCCAAGTAGCTGGGATTACAGGCATGTGCCACCACGCCAGGCTAATTTTGTATTTTTAGTAGAGATGGGGTTTATCCATGTTGGTCAAGCTGATCTCGAACTCCTGACCTCAGGTGATCCGCCCTCCTCGGCTTCCCAAAGTGCTGGGATTACAGGCATGAGACACCACACCTGGCCTATTTTAGGTTTTTATAGTTTTCATTATGTAGGCATGATTATGTGAAAATAAGTAATTCAAAATCTAAGTGGTTTTAAAAGCAGCAAGAGACACACCAATTCCTAGGCAGACAGAAGCAGGTCCTCAGTGAAACCCAACCTTCAAGCCAAAGACAGCCTGAAGCCTGAAAAATGGGCTGCCCATTCCATATAGAGTCCACAAGCAGAGTGAGAACTTCCTCAATGCCTTTTTAGCCAGTCGAATGGTGCTTTTTCCAGGCCAGTCAGCATGTACTCCCCAATTCTGAGCCCATAAAAACCCTGGACTCAGCCACATGTTGGGACTACCCACCTTCAGGCCCGCTCTTAAACACAGGGCTACCCACTTCAAGTCCCCTCTCACGTTGAGAGCTGTTCTGTTGTTCAATAAAAGCTTCTCTGCCTTGCTGATTCTCTGGTGTCCATGTAACCTCATTCTTCTTGGACATGAGACAAGAACCTGGGACCCACTGAACCATGGGTGCGAAAGGAGCTGTAACACTGTAGCCCACCTATCCTCTGCCAGTGTCAGGTGGCCATCCCACATGATGGGAAGAGGCGGCAGTGGGGCTGGGGCAGCCCAGGAACCGCAGGCCAGAGTGGGGCAGCAGGATCGATGCCCCGTTCACTGAAGCATGTGGCTGGCAGGAACTAAGGCGCTGTAACATGTCCTCCCATTTGCCACTGGGAGGCAGGAACAAACATAAGCTGTAACATGAATGAGCTGTAACACGCTTCCCACTACCACCATTTGCTGTGCTGTAGGCAGCAGGAAGGAGAGAGTGCTTTAACAGTCCTTGGGGGCTCAGACCTCAGGACTCTCCAGGTGAGAGCCATAACACCCCCTTGGGGCTCTGTGGTTGCATCTCCAAGTTTTCAGGTGCTGCTGTGTGCCCCTTGTCCGGACGCCAGCACCCAAGGTAGTGACATGCCCGGACCATCTGCAGGCTGAGTGCAGAGCCACGATGGGAGCAGAATCTGGGCTTATATCATGAACTGAGCACAGCCTGCTGGACTGAGTGGGGAGAGTGAGCCCAGCGGTGAGCCCGGAGCCAAGCAAGGCCCAGGTAGGGGTGCCCCCAGCCATAGAGATTTCTGGCTGGTGAAGTGGCACTGAAAGAACCCTGTGTCAGTTGGAACTTTAAAATATTTTGAATCTTGAGGGAATGTTAGTATGGGACCTGAGTGTCATAACCAGGCAGCTATAACCTCGGCAGCTGTAACTTAGGTTTCTCTGATTATAAAGTGGCCTTCTTCCTTACCTACATTGTTTTGTAAAATGTTGTAAATGACTAAAGAGCATCAGGGACCCCTTCCCTCTTAACTGTTGATTTTCATTATAGATTAACCTCCCTTTTTTCTTTCCCAAAGACTTCATGACTATCACATTATCTAAGATAGAGTGTCATATACACATCTTTGAATTGGAAAGGAAATGAAAACAGGTTGTAAAGAAAAGAAAAGCTATAAGGAAAAGAAAAGAAACTGCAGCGAATTAAATGGTTGTAACTCATAAACCAGTCTGGTATAGAAAATGTTATAATCCTACTGAACTTCTTTATATTTAGCAAATACAAGCAAGACCTTAACTTTTAATTTTGGAGCACTGACCCCATTTCTCTGGAGTCTATGTTACCTGGATGGCTGTTCCCAGCTTTTTGCTTGAATATACTCTCTAAAACTGGATGCTGATGCTTTTGGATTTTTTTCAGGTTGACAACTAATTATATCGTTGGCCACTGATGATCAACTCCACTTTCTGCCTCCTCCTTGGAAGTTGGGGGTGGGGTGGGGACTGAAATTCCCAACCCTCTAATCCTGCCTTAGGCTTTCTGGTGACCAGCCTCCATCTTGAAGCTATCTAGGGACTGCCAGCCCCATCAGTCATCTCATCAGCATATAAAAGATACTCTTACTACTCCTCCGATTCCAAGGGTTGTAGGAGTTGTGTGCCAGGAACCAGGGACAGACACCAAATATATATATCTTATTATGAATCACCATATCAAAGAGATATATAATTATAAAATATGACTCAAATATTCTTTAGCCTAATTTTCGAAAACAGATGTTAAGAGTTCCATGTAATTAGTAGATTTGTTGATTTCTTTCTTTTTTTTTTTTTTGAGATGGAGTCTCGCTCTGTCTCCCAGGCTGGAGTGCAATGGCCCAATCTCAGCTCACTGCAATCTCTGCCTCCTGGGTTCAAGAGATTCTCGACCTCAGCCTCCCAAGTAGCTGGGATTACAGGCATGCGCCACCATGCCCAATTAATTTTTGTATTTTTAGTAGAGACGGGGTTTCTCCATGCTGGCCAGCCTGGTCTTGAACTCCTGACCTCAGGTATCAACCTGCCTCAGCCTCCCAAAATGCTGGGATTACAGATGTGAGCCACTGCACTGGTCAGATCTGTCAATTTCTTTTAGTAATTCTGACCATCTTTGTGTTATGCATTTGAATCCATGTGATTAAATGTGTTAAATAAAAATTACAGGACGCTATTGTTTTGGACTAAGTTTCTGCTCTTGGATCCAACGGACAAGACCAAAAATCAAAATGATCTCACCTGTGCCAAAGTTCCACATCACTAAACCCGAACTAAGTTGACTGACCCTCCCCAAAATCACAAATAATTTCCCAAACAAGCCAGTTTAAATCTTCAGTTGGCATGATAATGAAGTTCCCTCTGCTTTAATCCTTACAGGAAAAAAGTAGCTTGATGTTTACTAATCAGTTATTTTTCTATTGTTCTGTCTCCCCGTCCCTGCCTTATAAGAAACATAGCTTTGAAATCACCAGTATGCTCTTTGTTCTTCGCTTCTGCTTGCTTGCTTTGTTTTTTTGAGACAGGGTCTCGCTCTGTCTTTCCTTAACAATTGTCTGTCTAGAAAGTCAACCGCTTCTGTTGCCCAGTTCTAGAACTGCCAAAAAGCTAATTAACTAGGAGTGGGGTGAGGGGGAATGAACTAGAAGACTTAAAAAATAATCTTATTTATGATATAATACTACTGTATACCTGACAGTGATTCATCCAGAACAGAGCTGAGAACCTAGGAAATAAGAGGCATTTAAGTCACCAAACAAGGCATATTGCACTTTATTCATAGGACAATGCCCTCCTCGGCATACTTGCTCTTGTTTTATAAAAACTTCTAAAAACTTTGGCTCTTTGGCAGTCTCACCAAATTAGAAATTGCCTATTAGAAGAGAATGTTCTCAGAGGCAGGCATATGAAGGATAGAAAAAGTGTTAATGAATAGCTAGGAACATTTGTTTAAAAAAGAAAAAAAAAGATACAGAAATGCAAAAACACAGCAGTTTGGAGTGATTCTTTGAAGGCACAAACCGTCCAATAAGTTCCCAAAGGTATTGAAACTGCCTTTGGAAAATTATAACTGCGGAAATCATGGCAGTGAAAGAAATCAGACCTAACGGACTCTATCTTGCTTCTAATCTTTAAGCTGTCCTTGTTCATTCCTGGACATAGGCCAAACTAGCTTTGGGAAGGAATTCAGTTCATGGTTTGACTCTGAAACAAAATTAATAATAGCCCTTTCCTGAAAAGACCCCCTTCTTGCCTGGGGAGCAGTCTGCCTTTGCAGGACTAACAAATTAGCTACAAGATTAGAAATTATAGTTTAGGGATAATGTAGCCTCTTGGCTCCAAGAGTCTGAGCCTCCCCAGATTACTCCTCTGGATAACATCTCTATTGTAAACCGTAAGATCAGTGCTTGAGATATTTTGCAGACCCTGCACTCCACAGATCAGCTGACACCACTCAGACTTGTAATAAGGCTCAACCAGTTCTGCCATCCCACCCAGGAACAGACGACAGCAAGAAAACCTCACTTCAACCCCCGATGATTCCACCTCCAACCTGACCAGTCAGCACTCCCCAATTCCCAAGCCCGTGTCCCCCAACTTATCTTTAAAAACTCTGATCCTCGAAGGCTCAGGAAGACTGATTTGAGTAATAATAGAAGTCTGGTCTCCTGCACAGCCAGCTCTGCGTGAATTACTCTTTCTCCATTGCAATTCCTGTCTTGATAAATTGGCTCTGCCGAGGCAGACGGCAGGGTGAACCCACTGGGCAGTTACAGTATCCCCACATTATGTGCCACCAGAGTGTCACATCACAATGATGTCCAAGTGCCAAAGCAAAAACTGAACGATATGTGTTATGTTTATTTTCATTTTTTATTTTTATTTTTGGAGACAAGGTCTCACTCTGTTGCCCAGCCTGGAGTGCAATGGCATGATCATAGCTCACTGCAGCCTCCACCACCTGAGCTCAAGTAATCCTCCTGTCTCAGCCTCCCAAGTAGCTGGAACTACAGGTGTGCACCACCACACCCAGCTAATTAAAAAAAAAATTTTTTTATAGAGACAAGGTCTCATTATGTTTCCTATGCTGGTCTCGAACTCCTGGGCTCAAATGATCTCCCAACCTTGCCTTCCCAAAGTGCTGGGATTACAGGCATGAACCACTGTGCCTGGCCTATGTTATGTTGAAAGTGGCCAAGGATGTTTAGCTTTTGAGAATGATTTCTGTACAAAATGGTTAAAAGAAAACAAAGCAATTAAGTCAAAACATTTTCGTGCATAAAGAAGTAGCATTGCAATGATGTTAGTGACACAGGATGCTTTTGATGCTGCTTTGGCACCTGGAAATATCCACGGCTGGCAGCACCTCTGTCCAGGCTTGGCTTGGTTCTGGGCTTACTCCTGGGCTCACTCCACCAGCTCGCCCTGGCAGGCTGCGCTCAGCTCGGGCTGCCAGCCCAGATCCTGTGCATGCGCAAGGATTCCGTGCTTGGCCTGCAGCTGAGCCAGGCATGCCGTGGACCGTTTTCATGTTAGGCACCAGCGTTTAGATGAGGCGAAGGCGGTGGCGCTTGCAAACTCAAACACGCCAGCAACCATGGAGCCCCAAGGGGTGTTATGGCTCTTGCCTGGGATGTCCCAAGGTTTGAGTCCCCAAGAATGACACAGCTCTCTCTCATTCCTACTGCCTGCAGCACGGTGAATGGGGGGCGTATTACTCATTTGTGTCACAGCTTGTCTAGTCCCGTTGCCCGCAGTTTGGTGAATGGGGGCATGTGGTGCACAGTGGCTTTTTCTCCCCCTTTGCTTGGCGAGCAGGAGGGAGACCTACAGTGTTACAGCTCTTTACGCACCCATCATTTGGCGGGTTCCAGGTTCTTGTCCTGCAACCAAGAAGAATGAGGTTAGGCAGACACTGGAGAGTGAGCAAGGCAGGGAAGAATGTTATTGAGTGACAGAAAAGCTCTCAATAATGAGAGGGGACCTGAAGTGGGTAGCCCTGTGTGAGAGGGGAGCCTGAAAGAGGGTAGCCCAATGTGTGGCTGAGTCCAGGGTTTATGTGGGCTCAGAATGGGGGAGTGCATGCTGATTGGTCTATGGGCAGGCCTGGAAAAAGCACCATTTCATTGGATAAAAGGCATCAAGGAAGTTCTCACTCCAGTTGTGGACTCTACCCGGAACCGGCAGCTCAGTTTTCAGGCTTTAGGCTGTCTTTGGCTTGAAGGTTGGGTATCAAGAGGCCCAGGGACCTGCCCCTATCTGCCCAGGAATTTTTCTATCTCCTGCCACTATGATTAGGAAAACAATCTGTTTAGGTAGTGCCACGTATTCCTAAGAATGGCTAGAAGTGCTGAGTACAGAGTAGGAGCTCTGTCCTACTGAGCCTGCTTGCAGGCAGTGGAACAATGGAGAAGCCGGGCATGGTGGCTTACACCTGTAATCCTAGCACTTTGGGAGGCCAAGGCGGGTGGATCACCTGAGGTCAGGAGTTCGAGACTAGCCTGGGCAACATGGCAAAACCCCGTCTCTACTAAAAATACAAAAATTATCTGGCCATGATGGTGCATTCCTGTAATCCCAGCTACTTGGGAGGCTGAAGCAGGAGAATAACTTGAACCCAGGCGGCAGAGATTGCAGTGAGCCAAGATCACGTCACTGTACTCTAGCCTGGGCAACAAAGCGAGACTCTGTCTCAGAAAAAAAAAGAAAAAAAAAAAAGGAAAAAGAAACAATGGAGGAACTCTATGAAAAACCCATAGCTAATGCTCAAAAGCAAAAGACAGGATGCTTTCCCCTAAGATCAGGAACAAGACAAGAAATTATATACTTATAATGCAATGGAATACATAAACTGTCTTAGCTGGGTGACACTAATGCAAACCAAAAATAGAATTCTAAGACCCCCAATCAACTGAATGGACCCCCTCCTCTCAGCCGAGGGGATTCCAAAGTAAACCTGAAAAACCAGTTCAGGCCATGATAGGAAGAGAGTGTTGAATGTGCCTCATTATACTCTCCTCTTGTTGGAATTTGGTCACAGCTGCCCAGCATTAACATTAAAACAGGGACCTTGAGGCTGACAAAACATACTCTTTGTAGCAATAAGATACCAAATTCCAACCTGATTCTAGTATAGCATCAGATGACATCCAGCAGGCCCTAAAATATTAAAGTATTTTACTCCAAAATATATGTCTTTGACATATTTCTAAATGGCCCTGCAAAGCGGTCTCTTATGGGGGAAATGTACATTCTGTAGAGAATTCTGACCCCTCTCCAGGTCTTTTTCTAATCCTGAAGAGATTAGCTGAGAGTCTAGCACCTTTGAGAGAACTAAACAGGAAACATTTGCCATCTAGTGCCTCTAAGGGCAGCCACCTGTGAGACTTCAGCTCTATAGTAAGAACCTTAGTCTCCACAACCCACCCCTTATCTTACCCAGACACTCCTTTCTATTGATTACAGATTGTTTTTTGTTTTGTTTTGTTTTGAGACAGAGTGTCGCTGTCGCCCAGGCTGAAGTGCAGTGGCAGGATCTCAGATCATTGCAACCTCTGCCTCCCAGGTTCAAGCAATTCTCCTGCCTCAGCCTCCCAAGTAGCAGGGATTACAGGCGTGCACTACAACCCCGGCTAATTTTTTTTTTTCTTTCTTTTTTTTTTAGTAGAGACAGGGTTTCACCATGTTGGCCGGCTAGTCTCAAACTCCTGACCTCAGGTGATCCACCCTCTTCAGCCCCCAAAGTGCTGGGATTACAGGTGTGAGCCACTGTGCCTGGCCTATTCCAAGTCTTAAGATAATAACCTAACTCTTTCAACAAATTGCCAGTCAGAAACTCTTTGAATCCACCTAGGACCTGTAAGCTCCCCTGCCCAACCTTTCCAGGCTGAACCAATGTATAGCTGACATGTATTGATTGATGTCTTATGTCTCCCTAAAACATATAAAATCAAGCTGTAACCCAATCACCTTGGGCACATGTTCTTAGGACCTCTTAAGACTGTGCCTTGGAGGCTGGGCGCGGTGGCTCGCGCATGTAATCCTGGCTAACATGGCAAAACTCCGTCTCTGCAAAAAAAAAAAAAAAAAAAAAAATTAGCCAGACATGGTGGCGGGTGCCTGTAATCCTGGTTACTTGGGAGGCTGAGGCAGAAAAATTGCTTGAACCTAGGAGGCAGAGTTTGCAGTGAGCCTAGATTGTGCCACTGCACTCCAGCCTGGGCGACAGAGTGAGACTCTGTCTAAAAAAAAAGGCCGGGCGCGGTGGCTCAAGCCTGTAATCCCAGCACTTTGGGAGGCCGAGACGGGCGGATCACGAGGTCAGAAGATCGAGACCATCCTGGCTAACACGGTGAAACCCCGTCTCTACTAAAACTACAAAAAAACTAGCCGGGCGAGGTGGCGGGCGCCTGTAGTCCCAGCTACTCGGGAGGCTGAGGCAGGAGAATGGCATGAACTCGGGAGGCGGAGCTTGCAGTGAGCTGAGATCCGGCCACTGCACTCCAGCCTGGGTGACAGAGCCAGACTCCGTCTCAAAAAAAAAAAAAAAAAAAAAAAAAAAAATATTATTATCTCTAGTTTCTGTTCTTTATAGCTCTTAGGTATGTCTAAAATCACTTTACTGGTTTATATGCTTCTTGTCTGTCTCTTTCCATTCTAATGCAAATCCCATAAAACAAGAATCTTGTCTGTCTCATTTACATTATATCCCTATTGCTTAGCAAAGTGGCTGGCACATGGCAGATCTTCAAAAATTATTCATTGACATCTTTTTAATTTTTGTTTTTAAGGAACAGGGTCTCGCTCTGTCGCCCAGGCCAGACTGCAGTGGCATGATCATAGCTCACTGCAGCCTCAAACTCCTGGGTTCAAGTGATCCTCCCACCTCAGCCTCCAGAGTAGCTCGGACTGCTGGAACATGCCATCATGCCTGGCTATTTTTCTTTTTAATTTTTTGTAGAGATGGAGTCTTGCCATGTTACCCAGGCTAGCATGGCTAGCACTTTTTTTTTTCTTCTTTTTTATGAGACAGAGTCTCACCGTCTCCCAGGCTGGAGTGCAGTAGTGTGATCTTGGCTCACTGAAACCTCCACCTCCCGGGTTCAAGCGATTCTCATGCGTCAGCCTCCCAAGTAGCTGGGATTACAGGTGTGTGTCACCACGTCTGTCTATTTTTGTATTTTTAGTAGAGATGGGGTTTTGTCATGTTGGCCAGGCTGGTCTTAAACTCCTAGCCTCATGTGATTCACCCAATTTGGCCTCCCAAAGTGCTGGGATTACAGACGTGAGCCACTGAGGCTAGCGTTCTTGTTTTATTACACAGTACATTTTCTGCTCACAAGCTCCTGAGATCATGCATGTATTTCTCAGCTTCCTTCTGCCTAGACATGCCCATACTTTATTCAATTCAGACTAAGGTAGGAGTGCATCAACCATATGGTATTTAATATGGTGAAATTTCTAAGGCACTAAATCTTAGGGAAGCCATGTCTGACTTAACACTATAGCCTATCCCCCTCAATATAAACTCAATAAACAAATATTTACAAAATATTCATAGTAATGCCTGGGACTTAGCCATAGTAACGAGGGTTCAGAGCTCTGAATCTGCTAGATTGAGAGGGTAGGTAAGTAAACAAATAAATACAATTTAATGCTGAAGGCGCTTGACAGAGCTCCACCCAGAGTATCATGTTCCAAAAACTAACAAAGACATATATACCTCCCAGCCTAGTCAATATAGTGTAAGACCCCGCCTGCAAAAAAAAAAAAAAAAAAAGAAATTAGCTGGGCAGGGTGGCACTTGCCTGTGGTACGAGCCCCTTGGGAGGCTGAGGTGAGTGGATCGCTCGTGTGGTTGAGGCTGCAGTGAGCTTTAATCACGCCACTGCCCTCCAGCCTGAGTGACAGAGCAAGACTCTGTCTCAAAAAAATCAAATGAAATGAAATGAAATCAAATCAAATCAAAAGCATTCCAGATACCTTTGTTTTAGGGACATCCTTACCCAAACTTGAAATTCAAATGATGGGCCTACTCATTTTAACGTGGGTGTTACTGCATAAATCATACCTCAAGGAAAGATGCAGGAACTCAGCCTTGAAAGATATTCTTTTTTTTTTTTTTTTTTTTTTTTTTGAGATGGTGTCTTGCTCTGTCGCCCAGGCTGGAGTGCAGTGGCACGATTTCAACTCACTGCAACCTCTGCCTCCTGAGTTCAAGCGATTCTCCTGCCTCAGCCTTCTGAGTAGCTGGGACTACAGGCGCCCACCACCACACCCGGCCAATTTTTGTATTTTTAGTAGAGATGGTGTTTTACCATGTTGGCCAGATTGCTCTTAAACTCCTGACCTCCAATGAGCCGCCCACCTTGGCCTCCCAAAGTGCTGGGATTACAGGTGTGAGCCACCGT
This sequence comes from Chlorocebus sabaeus, assembly GCF_047675955.1. Lineage (NCBI taxonomy): Eukaryota > Metazoa > Chordata > Mammalia > Primates > Cercopithecidae > Chlorocebus > Chlorocebus sabaeus. The sequence goes on along the minus strand of NC_132922.1, from coordinate 10,122,771 downwards.
GCTCGGCAGAAAGAGATTCTTAGTAAAGGTCAACCAAGTACTAAAAAAGAATCCAATTTATTTTTTTTTCATTGACTGTATGCTGAATCTACCTTTGATCTTTGGAGAAAAGAGAAATAGTACTGGTACACTTCTGAACCTATTTGCTAAGTTGCTTGTTAAGCTAAATAAGCACAACCATCAAATGGCTACATTTTTAACCTGCAGTCCTTTGGCATGTGATATGTATTGAGAGTAACAAGCTTACCTCTTCTAGGAAGAATGCTGTTGTGGAAAGACGGATGGCATTTGAAGTTAGAAGACCTGTTTGGTCCTGCTGTGTCACTTACCGGCTATGTGACTATGAACGAGTCATTTAACAATTTGGAACCTGTCTCCGCACCTATAAAATGGAGATATCATCTGCCCACTGCATCTCAGAGGTCTGGAGAAGCAAATAAGAGGGTGGATGCCAGATTGTTTTATCAAATACAAAGAAATATACAAAGATTAATAATCAGTGTTTGTATCTGTATGCTACAGCTTTAGCAAGTGACTGGCACAAATGTACTCATAAGTGTTTGTAAAATAATATCTCAAACGCTCCTGGAGTATAGACCAATGAGAGCTGTAGTCAGCTATAACCAGGAAGCCTCAATAATTACAACATTTATTTCAGATGATGTGGGCCAAGTGCGGTGGCTCACACCTGTAATCCCAGCACTTTGGGAGGCCAAGGCAGGTGGATCACTTGAGGTCAAGTGTTCGAGACCAGTCTGACCAACATAGTGACACCCCCTCTGTCTCTACTTTAAAAAAATACAAAATTAGCTGGGCGTGGTGGTGCACGCCTGTAATCTCAGCTACTTGGGAGGCTGAGGCAGGAGAATTGCTTGAACCTGTGAGGCAGAGGATGCAGTAATCTGAGATCGTGCCATTGCACTCCAGCCTGGGCAACAAGAGCAAAACTCTGTCTCAAAAAATAATAAAGATGATGTGGAAAGATTTTTTACCTGTTTATATTAACAGCACTTGTTTAGTAAGGATTTGATTTTTAAATTCATGGGTTGTCAAAATGCTTTTTACCTCCTGCTCTGACTTTTAATCATTTTTCTGCCTGTTGGCACTTCCACCAATGGTGAACAGGAACAAGGGAGTTAACAAACTGTGGATCATTCTATTTTGCATGTTTCTTTTTTCTTTTTTTTTTTTGAGGCAGGGTCTCACTTTGCTGCCCAGGCTGGATTGCAGAGGTGTGCTCTCAGCTCACTGCAGCCTTCGCCTCTGGGGCTTGAGCAATCCTCCTACCTCAGCCCCGCAACTAGCTGAGACCACAGGCACACAGCACCATGCCCGGCTAATTTTTGTATTTTTTGTAGAAGCAAGGTCTTGCCGTGTTGCCTAGGCTTGTCTTGAACTCCTGAGCTTAAGTGATCTCTCTGCCTTGGTCTCCCAAATTGCTGCGATCACAGGCGTGAGCCACTGTGCCCAGCCGCCTAATTTTGCAAGTTTCTGTTAACTCCAATAAAGGCCATAAAGAGGTGGATGCTACTGGTCAAAAACTGTAACTTTTGTGTCTCACACTTCGATACCTGTTGATATGGAGAGGTACTGGCTTCATTCTCTGGCCAAAAAAGGTGATAAATGATAGATGACAAATTAAAAGTTTGGGCATGTGCTTGGGGAAAGAAAAAAGTAAAAGAATATAATTTCAACAAAGTACTACCAACTCCACTCTTCACTTTAATACATATAAAAAGGTGCTTCAGGGTAGTGTTCCACTAAGTTCAAGTCACAGCTCCTATTCTTCAGATTGTTTATCAGATCTAAAAATGCTTTTTTTTTTTTTTTTGAGACAGAGTCTTGTTCTGTTGCCCAGGCTAGAGTGCAGTGGTGTGATCTTGGCTCACTGCAACCTCCGCCTCCCAGGTTCAAGCAATTCTCCTGCCTCAGCCTCTTGAGTAGCTGGGATTACAGGCACACACCCCCACGCCTGGCTAATTTTTGTATTTTTAGTAGAGATGGGGTTTCACCATGTTGGTCAGGCTGGTCTCGAACTCCTGACCTCGTGATCCGCCTGCCTCGGCCTCCCAAAGTGCTGGGATTACAGGCGTGAGCCACAGCACCCGGCCTAAAAATGCTTCTTTTTCTGGTTTAATTGGGAACAAATTTCACTAGACATCTCTGACAGCAGTGATTTATAATGATTTATAATAAGAAGCTGACTGCGATGCCCTCTGGTGGTTTAAAGCTTTCTTCGTATCTATAACTGCAAAGTTAAAAAAAAAAAAAAATGCAGCCATTTTCTATCAAATGGGAGTTTGTTTATAAATGAAAACATCAACAAAGATAAGCCATAAAACTTCCTTTTGATTTCCATGACTATCATAATAATCATAAAGCACTTCTACAGATGCACTTTGCAGAACATAACTCCATGGTTCAAGGAATTACCTTAAAATAATTTAGCCTGTAATCCCAGCCTCTTAGGAGACTGAGGCAAGGAGGGTCACTTGAGCCCAGGAGTTTGAGGCTGCAGTGAGCTACGACCACGCCACTGTACTCAGTCCGGGGAAATAAAGCAACACTCAGTCTCTTAAAAAACAAAGAGATTTATAGAAAGTCCCTGCCCTGTGACCTTGCCATCTAACAAAGACACGTAAACTAGGAGGCCATGAAGACATGAAACCAAATCCCAAAGGACAGAACTGCTTTTTTAATTTAATAACATGATATCATGGTAGGCAAACCTTTTGGTTCAGTAACTGAATTCCTGGAAATTTTTCTTAAAGAAATAATCAGAGGCCGGGCGCGGTGGCTCAAGCCTGTAATCCCAGCACTTTGGGAGGCTGAGATGGGCGGATCACGAGGTCAGGAGATCTAGACCATCCTGGCTAACACGGTGAAACCCTGTCTCTACTAAAAAAATACAAAAAACTAGCCCGGCAAGGTGGCGGGTGCCTGTAGTCCCAGCTACTCGGGAGGCTGAGGCAGGAGAATGGCGTGAACCCGGGAGGCGGAGCTTGCAGTGAGCTGAGATGGCGCCACTGCACTCCAGCCTGGGGGACAGAGCAAGACTCCGTCTCAAAAAAAAAAAAAAAAAAAAAAGAAAGAAATAATCAGAAAAGTGTAAAGAGATACATATTTTAAGGATTTTTATCACCACTTCATTTATAATAGCAAAAATTGAAAATAACCTAGAAGTCCATCAATGGGAGTCTAACTAAATAATTATATATATTCATATAATGCAATTCTATGCAGCAACTATATAATCCTGCTTTTTAAAAAAACCCTTGGCCGGGCGCGGTGGCTCAAGCCTGTAATCCCAGCACTTTGGGAGGCCGAGACGGGCAGATCACGAGGTCAGGAGATCGAGACCATCCTGGCTAACACAGTGAAACCCCGTCTCTACTAAAAAATACAAAAAACTAGCCGGGCGAGGTGGCGGGCGCCTGTAGTCCCAGCTACTCAGGAGGCTGAGACAGGAGAATGGCGTAAATCCGGGAGGCGGAGCTTGCAGTGAGCCGAGATCCGGCCACTGCACTCCAGCCTGGGCAACAGAGCGAGACTCTGCCTCAAAAAAAAATGAAAAATAAAAAATAAATAAAAAAACCCTTATCTATAAATATACTTGTGTATGTATACATTTAAACAAGTGTGAAAATGGATATACTGAAATATTAGCGAAACATATAGAAATATATATCTCCTCATTCTCTTTCTTCTTTTCTGTATTTTCTGAAAAATTTTATAATGACTATGTATTACTTTGGTAAGGAAAGAAAATGTCTAAAGCTAAACAAAAATTTTAACCAAAATATAAAATACATCAACCTGGGAAATACAGTGAGACTGTTTCTACAAAAAAATTCTAAAAAATTAGCCAGGTATGGTACAGTCCTAGCTACTCAGGAGGTTGAGGCAAGAGGATTGCTTAAGCCCAGGAAGTCACAGCTGCAGTGAGCTGTGCTGATGCCACTGAACTCCAGCCTGGGTGACAGAGTGAGATCCCATCTCTAAAAAATAAATAAATAAAATAAATACAGATAGCTCCAAGTAGGACAAGACACTATAAGATTCTTGGGTAGAAAGAACATCAGGACGTTTGAATTCCTGTTTTAGACTCCCAGTCCTTTGCTATATGACCTGAGCCAGACCTGTGTCTCCATTTTCCATCTATACGGTATGAAGTAACTAAAATAAATGTCACACTAGAGAGAATAAAATGAGAATGAGTACATTAGAAGAAAAATCTATAAACACTACACCTATAAACTGGTTGCAAATTAAGAAAAGAAACAGGATTTTCTCAATTTAAAAAATTAAAAATATAAATATGTTATATATATTTACTAAATATAACATATATGTAAGTATATTTAATATGTATAACATATATTAAATATGTATAAAATATATATCTAAAAACATTGAAGACTTAAGGTAAAGGATAATTTCTATACTATATATATATTACATATAATATGTATTTAATACATTTATATATAAATATGTGTCTAATTTATATATACATATTATATATATTTTTTGAGGCAGTATCTTGCTTTGTCACCCAGGCTGGAGGGTGATGACATGATCATGGTTCATTGCAGCTTCAACCTTCTGGCTCCTGGGCTCAAGCAATCCTTCCATCTCAGCCTTCCGAGTAACTGGAATTGCAGGTGCGCACCACCACGCCCAGCTAATTTTTTCTTTTTCCTTTTTTTTTTGAGACGGAGTCTCGCTCGTCGCCCAGGCTGGAGTGCAGTGGCGCGATCGCGGCTCACTGCAAGCTCCGCCTCCCAGGTTCAGGCCATTCTCCTGCCTCAGCCTCCCGAGTAGCTGGGACTACAGGCACCCGCCGCCACGCCCGGCTAATTTTCTATATTTTTAGTGGAGACAGGGTTTCACCGTGTTAACCAGGATGGTCTCAGTCTCCTGACCTCGTGATCCGCCCACCTCGGCCTCCCAAAGTGCTGAGATTATAGGCGTGAGCAACCGTGCCCGGCCATTTTTTCTATTTTTTGTAGAGATGAGGTCTTGCTTTGTTGCCTAGGCTGGTCAAACTCCTGGGCTCAAGCGATCCTTCTGCCTCGGCCCCCCAGATTGCTGGGACTACAGGCATGAGCCACTGCACCCAATCTTTTATAATATTTAATACACTAACAAATGCAAAATAAAGAAATCAAATAAAAACTCAACTAGTTTCTTTTCTCCTTCCTTCCTTCCTTCCTTCCTTCCTTCCTTCCTTCCTTCCTTCCTTCCTTCCTTCCTTCCTTCCTTCCTTCCTTCCTTCCTTCCTTCCTTCCTTCCTTTCTTTCTTTCTTTCTTTCTTTCTTTCTTTCTTTCTTTCTTTCTTTCTCTCTTTCTTTCTTTTTTTGAGATAGAGTCTCACTCTGTCACCCAGGCTGGAGTGCAATGGCATGATCTTGGCTCACTGCAACCTCCACCTCTTGGGTTCAAGCAATATTCTCCCGCCTCAGCTTTCCAAGTAGCAGACAAAAACAACAAAAAACAGACAAGTTGGACTTCATGAAAATTTTAAAATGCATGCATCAAAAGACACTATCACAGAGTAAAAAGGCAACAGAATGGTAGAAAATATTTGCAAATCATATATCTGATAAGAGATTAATATCCAGAATATATACAGAATTCCTAAAACTCAACAACAAAAAAACACTTGATTCAAAAACAGGCAAATAACTTTTTTTTTTTTTAAATTCTGAGTTGGCTCACTAGGGAGTAGGCAAGTGACTTGGATAGACATTTCTCCAAAGAAGATATACAAATGGTCAATAAGCACATGAAGAGATACTCATTATCACTAATCATTAGGGAAATGCAAATCAAAACTACAATGAGATACCACCACACACCCCATTACGATGGCTACTATCAAAAAAGCAGAAAATGGTAACTGTGGATGAGGATGTGGAGAAAGTGGAACACTTGTACACTGTTGGTGGGAGTGTAAAATGGTGCAGCTGCTGTGAAACAGTATGGTGATTCCTCAAAAAATTAAAAATAGTGCCAGGTGCAGTGGCTCATGCCTGTACTCCCAGCATTTTGGGAGGCTGAGGCGGGTGGATCACCTGAGGTCAGGAGTTCGAGATCAGCCTGGCCAACATGGTGAAACCTTGTCTCTACTAAAAATACAAAGTTAGCCAGACGTGGTGGCAGGCACCTGTAATCCCAGCTACTTGAGAGGCTGAGGCAGGAGAATTGCTTGAACCCGGGAGGTGGAGGTTGCCGTGAGCTGAGATTGCACCATTGCACTCCAGCCTAGGTGACACAGCAAGACTCTGTCTCAGAAAAAAAAAATTTAAAGATAGAATTACCATACGATCCAGCAATTTTACTTCTGGGTATGTGTCCAAAAGAATTAAAAGCCAGGTTTCAGAGATGTTTGTATACCCATGTGCATAGCAGCATTATTCACAATAGCTAAAATGTAGAAGCAACCAAAATGTCCATAGAGAAGCAAAATGTAGTATACATACAGTGGAATATTATTCAACCTCAAAAAGGAAGGCAATGCTGACCTATGCTACAACACAGGTGAACCTCGAGAACACTATGCTGAGTGAAATAAGCCAGTCACAGTAAGACAAATACTGTATGATTCCACTTAGATGAGGTACTTACGGTAGTCAAAAATCATAGAGACAGAAACTAGAATGGTGGCTGCCAGGGGACAGGGGAAGGTGGGGAGTGGGGAGTTAGTGTTTAATGGGCATAGAGTTTCAGTTTTACAAGATGAAGAGTTCTAGGATAAATGGTGCTATTGGTTGAACAATATTATGAATATGTTATATGCTACTGAACTCTACACTTAAAAATGGTTAAGATGGGGCTGGGCGCGGTGGCTCATGCCTCTAATTCCAGCACTTTGGGAGGCTGAGGCGGGTGGATCACCGGTGGTTGGGAGTTCGAGACCAGCCTGACCAACATGCAGAAACCCCGTCTCTACTAAAAATACAAAATTAGCCGGGCGTGGTGGCGCATGCTTGTAATCCCAGCTACTGGGGAGGCTGAGGCAGGAGAATCACTTGAACCTGGGAGGCGGAGGTTGCGATGAGCCGAGATTGTGCCATTGTACTCCAGCCTGGGCAACAAGAGAGAAACTCTGGCTCAAAAAAAAAAAAAAAAAAAAATTGGTTAAGATGGTATGCCATGTGTATTTTACCACACACACCCAGACACACACACAAATTAGGAGGGGGGAAAAAAAAACCTCATCTAGTCTCTGTACTAGTTTCCAAGTAAACATTTCTGTATTAATCAAGATAAATCCAATTCCAGACCTTGATAGTAAGCCTAAACTGTTCTTCCTGGTCAATCTTCATAAAGGTAAAACGGAACAATTAATGCTATGTCTTATTATTATTATTATTATTTGAGGCAGGGTCTCACTCTGTCGCCTAGTCCTATGTCTAATTTTTAAAGTACATTTAAAATTAGATTTTGGGCCAGGCATGGTGGCTCATGTCTGTACTCCTAGCACTTTGGGAGGCCAAGGCGGGAGGATTGCTTGAGTCCAGGAGTTTGAGACCAGCCTGGGCAACATAGTAAGACCTCAACATAGTAAGATCTCTACAAAAATAAATGAAATAAAGTTAGATTTAATTATTATGATTTTTTTGAGACAGAGTCACCCAGCATGATCTCACTGCAGCCTCCACCTCCTGGGTTCAAGTGATTCTCCTGCCTCAGCCTTCCGAGTAGCTGGGATTACAGATGGCTGCCACAAAATCTACCTAGCTTTTGTATTTTTAGTAGAGATGGGAGATGGGGTTTCTCCTTGTTGGCCAGGCTGGTCTCAAACTCCTGGCCTAAAGTGATCCCCCGGCCTTGGCCTCCAAAAGTGCTGGGATTACAGGCATGAGCCACTGTGCCTGTTCTTTTTCTTTCTTTTTTTTTTTTTTTTTTTGAGACGGGGTCTTGTTCTGTCGCCCAGGCTGGAGTGCAGTGGTGCAACCATGGCTCACTGTAACCTCTGCCTCCTGGGTTCAGATGTTCCTCCCACCTGAGCCTCATAAGTAGCTGGGACTACAGGCGTGCACTACCATGCCTGGCTAATTTTTGTATTTTTTGTAGAGGAAGAGTTTTGCCATGTTGGCCAGGCTGGTCTCCAATTCCTGGGCTCATGTGATCCGCCAGCCTTGGCATCCCAAAGTGCTGGGGTTAAAGGCAAGAGCCGTAACACCTGACCTAGATTCTAAATTCTTAGAGTACAAGCACCTTATCTTCCTTCCCGAGTCTACATGTAGACATAACTGCTAAGTAGAATGGGGATCCTAATCACCCCTCCTCCCTCGTTGTAGGCCCTCTGTGACCTGATGCTGTTTATTCTCCTCCGCTTCAGTATTTGTTCAATCCAGAGGTCCAGGCTGGAAAGCTTCTGGATCTCATTCAGACTAATGCACAAATAATAAAGTTATCATCCTCTTCTTACTTTGCATATGCTATTTATTTCCTGTGGAGGTCCTCCACCCACTGCTTGGTGTGTTTCTAGTTCAAATGACACCTTCTGGTCCCACAGTTCAACACAAGAGTTAGGTCCCGCTTCCTCATGCTCTCAAAGCAACTCCTGAATGTTTACAGCACATTTCTCATCAGAACTCACCAGTGGTACAATTTTAAGTTGTTTTTGTCTGACTCCCACGCTGAACAATGAGATACATGAGGGCAGAGACTATTATTCATCTGTATAATCCCAGCAATTTGCACAGTGTTTGGATATGGCAGACAATCAAAAATGATTTCCTAAATGAATATAACATTATTCTTAGAAGAGGAATTTGCAATTTAAAAAGGTCCTCCATATGATACCCACACAGGGAACCACCTACTTGACTGGCCATCCAGTTTGCCAGCGGGTTCTACAGAAACCAAAGCAAAGCAAGAATGAGGTGCACGTGACATGATTACATAAGCAGTGCCCTTAGGGTAGATCATTTTGGTGACTCTAATTAAAGCAAAGAAATAAACGAAGGTTACTTTTTTTTGTGGGGGATGGAGTCTTGCTCTGTCATCCACGCTGGAGTGCAGTGGCACGATCTCGGCTCACTGCAACCTCAGCCTCCTGGGTTCAAGTGATTCTCCTGCCTCAGCCTCCCAAGTTGCTGGGATTACAGACACCCACCACCACACCCAGCTAATTTTTTTATTTTTAGTATAGACAGGGTTTTACCATGTTGGTTAGGCTGGTCTTGAACTCCTGACCTCAGGTGATCTGCCCGCCTTGGCCTCCCAAAGTGCTGGGATTACAGGCGTGCGCCACCGCGCCCGGTCTAGATGGCTTACTTTTAAGGACATCTGAAGAATGTAGTATGGCAGGGTAAAAAGTCAGCCTCAACTAGGAATCCCTACCCCTATTCATGACACGTGTGACTGTAGATAAATTACCCTTTAAGCTTCAACTACTTCATCTGTCAATGGAAATAAACTCCATACACTGGAGTTGTTACAAGGATATGAAGATGTATATAAATTAATCGTAACTAGCATTTAGTGGGCATTCAGTTTCTTTTTTTTTTTTTTTTTTTTTTTTTGAGACGGAGTCTTGCTCTGTAGCCCGGGCTGGAGTGCAGTGGCCGGATCTCAGCTCACTGCAAGCTCCGCCTCCCGGGTTCACGCCATTCTCCTGCCTCAGCCTCCCGAGTAGCTGGGACTACAGGCGCCCGCCACCTCGCCCGGCTAGTTTTTTGTATTTTTAGTAGAGACGGGGTTTCACCGTGTTAGCCAGGATGGTCTCGATCTCCTGACCTCGTGATCCGCCCGTCTCGGCCTCCCTAAGTGCTGGGATTACAGGCTTGAGCCACCACGCCCGGCCACATTCAGTTTCTTGCATGGAACTTTCAGGACCCACTCTCATGCTCTATAACTAGTTTCAAACAGATTTCTCCTTCCTTTTCAATGTCATTACAGACTGAACCCCATTTGCTGGGTCCCACAGTTCACTGTCCAGTATGTACCTGCCACACATTTTTTGAACATCTCTTTGAGTGTTGTGGTAGGCACTGGTCTCTCCCTTTCCTTGACTCTCATACCATCTCCTAATTTCTTTTTCACTCTGTCTTTAGTAGTTTTCCCTCTTCTCCCACTTGGCCTCTAGAAAACTCTTTTTTTTGCTCATTAAGCCCACTGAATGCACTTTTCAGGGGCAACAAGTATGTCCCAGAAAGATCAGCACTAACCGTCAATTTACATAGTAATAAAGCCCTCCCACTGCTCCTGTGAAGGCAAAACAAAACAAAACAAACAAAACGAAACAAAACGAAACAAAACAGGCCAGGCGTGGTGGCTCACACCTGTAATCCCAGCACTTTGGGAGGCCGAGGCGAGCGGATCATGAGGTCAGGAGATCGAGACCATCCTGGCTAACACGGTGAAAACCCATCTCTACTTAAAAAAAAAAAAAAATTCAGCCAGGCATGGTGGCGGTCACCTGTTGTCCCAGCTACTCGGGAGGCTGAGGCAGGAGAATGGTGTGAACCTGTGAGGCGGAGCTTGCAGTGAACTGAGATTGCGCCACTGCACTCTAGCCTGGTGACAGAGGGAGACTCCGTCTCAAAAAACAAAAGAAAACAAAACAAAACAATCAGGGTCTCAATCAGTCACTTTTCTGTGGTGGGTGGGGGGTGCGGGGTAAAGGTTCTTGCTCTGTCATCCAGGTTGGAGTGGAGTGCTGTGGTGTGACCACAGTTCACTGCAACCTCTGCCTCCTGGGCTCAAGCGATCTTCTCACCTCAGCCTCCCAAGAAGCTAGGACTACAGGCATGAACTGTGGTGCCCAGCTGATTTTTTTTTTTAAGCAATTGAGACGGAATCTTACTATGTTGCTCAGGCTGGTCTCAAAGTCCTGGACTCAAGTGATCCTCCTGCCTTGGCCTCCCAAAGTGTTGGGATTACAGGTGTGAGCCCTGGTGCCTGGCCTCAATCAGCCACTTTTAGTGCATACATAAATATCCTACAAATGAGGCTTTGTGTATGTTGGGTATTCTGGTGACATTCCACACTGCCAGGCAAGTAATTGATTCACTTGCCCAGAGAAGGGCTCTTCTTAGGTGTGTGGCATTTGGCTCCTCAAGTCACCATTCTTTAGCTTTTCTATTTATTTATTTATTTTTTTGAGACGGAGTCTCGCTTTGTCACCCAGGCTAGAGTGCAGTGGTCGGATCTCAGCTCACTGCAAGCTCCGCCTCCCAGGTTCACGCCATTCTCCTGCCTCAGCCTCCCACGTAGCTGGGACTACAGACGCCCACCACCTCGCCCGGCTAGTTTTTTGTATTTTTAGTAGAGACGGCGTTTCACCATGTTAGCCAGGATGGTCTCGATCTCCTGACCTTGTGATCCACCCGTCTCGGCCTCCCAAAGTGCTGGGATTACAGGCTTGAGCCACCGCGCCCGGCCTCTTTAGCTTTTCTAAAGAGCCAAGGTGAGTCACTAGCTCAGTCAGTGACGCTGCCATTAAACCAGTTCATGTTTTACTGATTAACTGATAAGTGTTTGGGAAACTTGACTACTAAATAAAATATAGAATTACTGGATTTGGCTTTTTTTGAGAAGATACAACAAAGGAAAGTTCCCAAAAAAGAAATGTTCACAATTAAACGGAAAGTGGAAAAGCTGCCCCAAAGCAAAACCTAGTTCATTTGCTTGGTTCAAACAGCTTTTATTAAGCACATAGATATGCCCTATACCGTGCCAGATGCTCTCCCGTATCTACAGCTGTTAATCATCAGAACGGCTTTGAGAGGTCATCATTTCTACCTGACAGATGAAGACCTGGAAGCTCAAAAAGGTCAAGTGATTTGTCTGTAGCTGCAAATGCTAATAAAAGTGATGGAATGAAAACTGGAACCAGATCTGGCTCAAAATCCAGAGTGGCTTCCACTAAACCACAGATACATCTATTCAAATAGCCATATCCCTAACCAGTAACAATGATATCATAATAGTTGTCGCCAACATTTATCCAGCTCCTCTCATGTGGCAAGCCCTGTGCTAAGCTGGACTTACGTATATGATCTCATTTAATCCTCACAATCACCCTATGAGGCAGGTTTATCACGATCTCCATTTCATAGTTGAGGAAACCAAGTTTCATAAAAGCTCAGTAACTGCTTCGTTCCTACAGCTGGTAAGGAGTAGGGCAAGTTTGCACCTAGGTCTATCTAATTCCAGAACCCATTCTCTTAATCATTACACTAGATTGCAGGAAACTCAAACTCTAGTCCTGCTTCCAAAGAGGCAAGTCGTTTGATAGTTTTCTCTCAATTTCCTTGCTAATTAAATGGGGATATTGTTACTTGTCCCTACCTATTTCACTGAAATATTAGGATTATAAAATGAGAAAGTATATAAGCTTTCAAAAGGGAAATTGCTATATAAATCTAGGTACTGTCTAAAGTTTCACTCAGATCTTCCCTATTCCACAGTCACCAAGGGATTTGGCTGACATCATTAGCTCTCAAACGCCCTCTGAAGTGCAGAGTATTATCTCCACTTATCAAACAGCAAATTACAAAGAGATGGCGTAAAATGCTAGTCAGCAACAGAGATGGGAATAAAACCCAAGATTTCTAACTCCCAATGAATATGTTCTTATGATAGATCTATTTCTGCATTTCTTACTTAACTGTAGAACAGACAAGGGTAGAAATATGACAGTGCCCGCTTCAAAACACACATTAAATACTTACAGAAATTAAATTTTCTACTGCGGTGACACTAGTACAATCCCTAAGGTTCTTAATCCTCATATTCTAGAGAAACTGCACAAAGTATCAAAAATAAAAAATTCCCTTTTCCCTAGTACAGACTTCAGCTCTTCAGTTTTCTCAAACAACTTATGGTTACAAAACTAGGTGGGTTACTAACTAGTTTCAACTAGTGAGTCTGTAAATTTCCATAAGGAACATAACCCTCAATGTTAAATTGTTTCCTCATAAAATCAGAAAAAGAGAAGCATCAAACACATTCTCACATCATAAATACCTAATAGAGCTATATAATTTGAATTGGAAATTATCTTAACAGACCAACTCGCAGTATTCTAAGCTCAAAATTCAAGTTCCAAAGGGAACAGCATAATTAAAACAATAATGAAAACACACATGGCACCTTTATGATCATTCTTCTCCTATTCAGAAATCAAAATAATTTTGTACTTCCCACTCAAGGTCTGCCACAGGCACATAAAAACCTTAAAGTAAAATTAAAAAGTAGTAAAAACAATTCTGTCTTCAATTCTCTGACTTAAATAGGGGATGAATGTTCAGTCCTCTTCCCAGATTATTAGCTCCTGCTAATTTTTGTTTGCTAGAACAATACGATGATCTTTAACAATCATATACTTTGAAATTACCACAGGGACTAAAGAAGAAATTAGAGAAGGAAATTTCCACTCTCAAAATTGAACTAAATCCTAAAGAATGAAGTATTTCATTATTACTCTCTCTGACTGAATCATGGACTTATAAATAAAAAACCTGCCATTTTGTTATAGGGACAAACACGAAGTCACAGAAATCCAAAGAACTACTCTACTAATGTCAAGAAAATTTGCTTCTTGAGTGGGTCGAGATATCTAAATCCACTCCTAGCCGCATAATAAAAGCCCTACCACCTAAACGACGTGCTGTGAGTAGAAAGCAAAAGATGACATAGGACTCCTAGATTTTTCGGAGGTTGTTTGAATACATTAATCTCTTTCGTTTCAGAAAAATCTTCATCTTGATGTCCATAATTGAAACCAATCACTTCTGGTGGGTCAGGGGGTCCTGTGGTCTCCGGACCTTTAATGTGGCTGAGAATACCCCAGGGATGTTAAAATACGGAGCAGGATTCAGAAACTCTGGGTTGCATGCCCAGCAAGCTGGCGGCAGTGTCACTGTCTGATGGACTACACTGAGCAATAGGACGCTAAGGAAGGTTTCCAAATGAAATAACCTCAACCAGATGTTTATTTTCAAAATATACAGCCTACACCAAGTTTATAACGGGAGATAATATTCCAGACCTCAACAAGATACCTGCTCCCCCTCTTCTCATTTTTGTGATTTTTCCCATCTGGTTGCAAACTCAACGTAATACCTTAATAAAGAGCAATTTTCAAGAATATCTTTTTTGTGCTGACCATTTATTGGGACTTGACTGACCAGGGCTTGTAAGGATGGACACAAAACTTCAAGTCTTTCGTAATGAAAGGATTGATTCAAAATAAATATTCTTTTTTTTTTTTTTTTTTTTTTTTTTGAGACGGAGTCTCGCTCTGTCGCCCAGGTTGGAGTGCTGTGGCCGGATCTCAGCTCACTGCAAGCTCCGCCTCCCGGGTTCACGCCATTCTCCTGCCTCAGCCTCCCGAGTAGCTGGGACTACAGGCGCCCGCCACGGCGCCCGGCTAGTTTTTTGTATTTTTTTAGTAGAGACGGGGTTTCACCATGCTAGCCAGGATGGTCTCGATCTCCTGACCTTGTGATCCACCCGTCTCGGCCTCCCAAAGTGCTGGGATTACAGGCTTGAGCCACCGCACCCGGCCCAAAATAAATATTCTAAAAATTATGTCAAACACTAATGAATAAGTGACATTTACCAATAGTTTATAAGAGAATCGTTTTGGATGAACAATTTTCATTTCACAAAATAAATCACTCATATGCTAAAAAGAGACCTCTCCTTAAACAGGAAAACAAAAGCCCAATAAAAATCAAGTCATGCCCGTGGCACAGCCTTAATGTTAGTTTTAGGGAGGAAAACGCCAACACTGAGACATACAAAAGTATTTGAGGAGAATTACACGTTATTAAATTTGTCCTAGAACCTGGGGGAGTTCAGGGAAAGCAAACAGCTGGTATGTTTAAGAAAAATTTAAATAGAAAATATTACACATGAGAGCAAAATAGTCCATTTCTCTTAAGAAAACCAATAAACACTCACAAACTTTCATTTTTAGGTTTTCAACAATGTTTTTTTCATATTAGTCCAACTGCCACCCCAAAATCCAACCAGTCAGCATGACAATTAAGGTGACAACAGGTCCAGTTTGCCATACTCCCTGTACACCCTTGGATGCTTTTCAAGCCAAAGAGGGTAACATTTGTGGTGGGAGGAGCCAGAGTCAAAGGAGAATCATTTCTCTTCACTCACGAGGAAACCTCCCTCTTGAGCATCTTCGGAATTTTTCATGGGAAGGCGTCTCAGTGTGTGTGTGCACGCTTCAGCCCCATAACTGTGAAGGTGGCAGCTGTCAGTTTCTCATAAACAAGGAACATGAGAGCAGCAGTGAGGACTGTCTGCAGCAGTTTGGCCTCCAGGCCTTTGTAGAGTCCCAGTATTCCAAAACGCCTAAAGGGAAAGAGGTTTGAAAAAGCAGAAGTCAGCTCCTGCATCAGAGAACATGCTGCCTAGATAGCTACGGCACTTTGAGGAGAACAAGCAGTGGAGGTTTTAGATTCAACACAGACTTCTGCTGTCAAAGTACTTCTTATCTTTAAAGGTATTTGGGGACTGATGAAAGTTTAGTATTCATGAACCACTAATACTTTGTCTTTTTTTTTTTTTTTTTTGAGACGGAGTCTTGCTCTGTCGCCCAAGCTGGAGTGCAGTGGCGCCATCTCAGCTCACTGCAAGCTCCGCCTCCCGGGTTCACGCCATTCTCCTGCCTCAGCCTCCCGAGCAGCTGGGACTACAGGCGCCTGCCACCTCGCCCGGCTAATTTTTTCTGTTTTTAGTAGAGACGGGGTTTCACCATGGTCTCGATCTCCTGACCTTGTGATCCGCCCGCCTCGGCCTCCCAAAGTGCTGGGATTACAGGCGTGAGCCACCGCGCCCGGCCTACTTTGTCTTTATAGTCACCATTAATTAGCAGAATGTTGACAGTATCCCACTGAGGATGCAGATCCTGAAACCTCCTGAAACCATCTTAATGGCAAAATCTGTGATCTAACTAAGAACTTCTGGATCTTCACTTTAATGCTAATTCAGTTATTTCAACTTAGTCCCTAAATGGCAGGACAGCTACCAATATGTTTAGATCATTTCAGCTCAATATAACGAAAGAGAAAAATGAAAAGCTACCTGATTCTCAAACTTCCCATACATTTCATCCTCTCACTCGGTGGTTTTCAAATTTAGCAGGCATTCAAATCACCTGAAAGGCTTCTTAAACCATACATCGCTGGGTCAATTCCCAGAGTTTCTGATTGACTAAGTTTGGGATGAAATTCAAGAATTTGCATTTCTTCTTTTTACTAGAGACAGGGTCTCACTATGTTGCCCATGCTGGTCTCCAACTCCTACGTTCACGTGATCCTCCAAGCCTCGGCCTCCCAGAGTGTTGGGATTACAGGCGTGAGCCACTGCACCCAGCCCAAGAATGTGCATTTCTCACAAGCTCCCAGATGAGGAGGAGGTGGATGCCAGTCACCCAGGCTGGAGTACAGTGGCGAGATCTTGGCTCACTGCAACCTCCGCCTCCTGGGTTCAAGCCATTCTCCTGCCTCAGCCTCCTGAGTAGCTGGGACTAAAGGCATGCGCCACCACGCCTGGCTAATTTATTTTTATTTTTATTTATTTATTTATTTATTTTTTGAGACGGAGTTTCGCTCTGTCGCCCAGGCTGGAGTGCAGTGGCATGATCTGCGCTCACTGCAAGCTCCGCCTCCCGGGTTCACACCATTCTCCTGCCTCAGCCTCCCGAGTAGCTGGGACTACAGGCGCCCACTACCACGCCCGACTAATTTTTTGTATTTTTAGTAGAGACAGGGTTTCACCACGTTAGCCAGGATGGTCTCGATCTCCTGACCTTGTGATCCACCCGTCTCGGCCTCCCAAAGTGCTGGGATTACAGGCGTGAGTCACCGCGCCCGGCCTTTTTTTTGTATTTTTAGTGGAGACGGGGTTTCATCATGTTAGCCAGGATGGTTTCGATCTCCTTACCTCGTGATCTGCTCGCCTCGGCCTCCCAAAGTGCTGGGATTACAGGTGTGAGCCACAGCACCCAGCCACAGATTTTGGTTCTTACAAATAATGTCGTAAATTTGGAAGCAATCTACATGTCCATCAACAGATAAATGGATAAAGAAAATGTGGTACTTATATAAAATGCAGTACTATTCGGCCGTCAAAAAGAATGAGAGCTTGTCATTTGTAACAACATGGATGGAACTGGAGGTCATTCTGCTAAGTGAAACAAACCAGGAACAGAAAGACAAATATCGCATGTTCTCACTTATTTGTGGGACCTAAAAATCAAAACAATTGAACTCATGGAGACAAAGAGTAGAAGGATGGTTCCCAGAGACTACTGGGAAGAGTAGTGTCGGGCGGAAGGTGGGGATGGTTAATGAGTACAAAAATAGAGAGTTTGAATAAGACCTTGTATTTGCTAGCACAACAGGTGACTAGAGTCAATAATAATTTAATTGTACATTTAAAAATAACTAAAAGAGTATAATAGGACGGTTTGTAACAAAAAGAATAAATGTTTGAGAGGATAGATACCCCATTTTCCATGATGTTATTATTATGCTTTGCATGCCAGTATCAAAACATCTCACGTACCTCAAAAATATACACCTGCTATGTACCCACAAAAATCAAAAATTAAAAAATTTTAAAAAGCCATTAATAACATCTGTATACAAGCTTTTGTGTAGACATATGCTTTCATTTCTCTTGGGTAAATACCCTGAAGTGGATGGCTGGGTCCTATAATAGGTGTGGTACATATAAATTTTTTAAAGAAAATGCCAAATTGCCTTCCAAAGCAGCTGTACCATTCTATATTCCCACCAGGAGCATGAGAAAGTAAGTTCTGGCTGCTCCAACATCCCTCCCAATACTTGATATAGTAAGTACTTATTTTTTACTTTATACCTATTCTTTGTCTTTTATTGTATTTTATTTTTTGATACAAGGTCTCACTCTGCTGCTCAGGCTAGAGTGCAGTGGCACAATCACGATTCACTGCAGCCTCAACCTCCTGGGTTCTAGCAATCCTTCCACCTCAGCCTCCTGGGCAGCTGGGACTACAGGTACGCACCAGCATGCCTAGCTAATTTTTTATTTGTGTTGAGACAGGGTCTCACTATGTTGTCCAGGCTGTTATCAAACTCCTGAGTTAAAGCGATCTGCCTGCCTCGGACTCCCAAAGTGCTGGGATTATAGGTGTGCACCACCATGCCAGCCTAATTTTATCGTTTAGTCCCTTGAATAATGTTTTTTTTTTTTTTTTTGAGACAAGGTCTTGCCTCTATAGCCCAGGCTGGAGTACAGTGGTGCCATCATAACCCAGCATAGCCTCGATCTGTCGGGCTCAAGTGAATCTCCTGCCTCAGCCTCATGTGTAGCTGTGATTATACATGTGTGCCACATGCTTGGCTAATTTTGTAAATATTTTTTGTAGAGACGGGATCTCACTACTTTGCCCAGGCTGGTCTTGAACTCCTGGCCTCAAGTCATCCTCCTGTCTCAGCGTCACAAAGTGTTGGGATTACAGGCATGAGCCACTGTGCCCAGCTGCATATTTTATTTTAATAACAAATTCATTTTCAAAATATCTTGTATCTAGGAACACTAATAAAGTTATAAGAGCTTCTGCTTCAAAGGAGGTCCCTGACATACCTGACTTCACTAAGTGTCAGTTTCTTTAAATGAAACAGGAAATGGCAAGAGTTCTTAACTCACAGAGCTATTGTTAGGATTGCGATTACCTATGTGTAGCCTCTAGCTCAGTGTCTGCCACGTAGCAAACCAATGAAAATGTTAGCTACTCTTACCATCATCATCATCATCATCACTATTATTACTTTTACCACTGCCCCCTCCCTTCTCCAGTACTCCTATTCTATAGGCAGATGTTACATTGCTAAGAGGGGTCATAGGATATGCCACTGATGAAAGCACCACTCAGGGTGACTGGAGTATAGAAGGGTTCTCTTTCTGAAGGAGTTTTGTATATTTGTTTTTGTTTTTTTTTTTGAGACGGAGTCTCGCTCTGTCGCCCAGGCTGGAGTGCAGTGGCCGGATCTCAGCTCACTGCAAGCTCCGCCTCCCGGGTTTACGCCATTCTCCTGCCTCAGCCTCCCGAGTAGCTGGGACTACAGGCACCTGCCACCTCGCCCGGCTAGTTTTTTGTATTTTTCAGTAGAGACAGGGTTTCACTGTGTTAGCCAGGATGGTCTTGATCTCCTGACCTTGTGATCCGCCTGTCTCGGCCTCCCAAAGTGCTGGGATTACGGGCTTGAGCCACCACGCCCGGCCAGGATTTCTGTATATTTGTAACTAACAAAGAATAACAACCTGAACTTTTCCATAATTTCCCAAAATACTGTCATACTGTACTAGGCTCCTAAAATGGGAAACATCTAAGCACAGCAAGCAAGGGAAAGGTTTTGGACCAAGGCAGTAGTGTGAGAGAGGGAAATGCAACCTGTCCCTGGCAGAGACAGCTGCTGAAGGAGAGCACGGGATGCGAGGCATCTGCAAAGCTCACCTTACTCGTTGGTGAAGAAGATAGAGAATATTCCGAAGACTTCCCAATGTTCTGTTTTCTGGGTTTAGTCTATGACGCCCAAACTGAGGAAAGAGGGAAAAAAAAGTAAGTACTGTTGCTGGTTTTTAAAATCTTCATTACTACCTGGAGAGGATATTATGTTGGAGCAGTATCTTATAGCATACATTAATAAATTTATCCAGTTAGTATCATAGATTTCATTAAGCCTGTATTTTTCAACTGAGTGAAATATTTCAATTAAATAAGCGAAAATAAGAAAAATTTTTCTTTTCTTTTCTTTTTTTTTTTTTTGAGACATCTTCTCACTCTGCCACCCAGGCTAGAGTGCAGTGGCGCAATTCTGGCTCCACCTCCCAGGTTTAAGCAATTCTCCTGCCTCAGCCTCCCGAGTAGTTGGGATTATAGACATGTACCACCACGCCTGGTTAATTTTTGTATTTTTAGTAGAGACGTGGTTTCACCATGTTAGCCAGGCTGGTCTCAAATTTCTGACCTCAAATGATTCATCAGCCTTGGCCTCCCAAAGTGCTGGGATTACAGGCGTGAGCTACCACGTCCGATCTAAGAAAAAGTTTTCAATGAAGCAAGCATAGTAATTTTCATTTTATAGAAATATATAGGAAAATTCTACCTCAAAAGAAAAAAATATGCCCAGGATGATGATTTAGATATTGATGGTAATAACTTCTACTTCTTTAGGAAATTCTGAGAAACAAATCATTTAGGACCTCTGCAGTCTAAGCTCTTCACATTATGTGTTTACATTATAAAAGTGTTAAAATACATTTACAAGGATGCTACTAAATTCCCTTATATTAAGTACCAATTTTAAAATAATACATTAGTAAAAATGCTTTTTTTTTTTTTTTTTGAGACGGAGTCTGGCTCTGTCACCCAGGCTGGAGTGCAGTGGCCGGATCTCTGCTCACCGCAAGCTCCGCCTCCCGGGTTTACGCCATTCTCCTGCCTCAGCCTCCCGAGTAGCTGGGACTACAGGCGCCGCCACCTCAACCGGCTAGTTTTTTGTACTTTTTAGTAGAGACGGGGTTTCACCGTGTTAGCCAGGATGGTCTCGATCTCCTGACCTCGTGATCCGCCCGTCTCGGCCTCCCAAAGTGCTGGGATTACAGGCTTGAGCCATCGCGCCCGGCCGTAAAAATGCTTTTAACAGAAAGTACTAATTTTTCTGAACTGGAATACTCTCACTAACACCCCTATTTTAGCTAGCAATAAGCCTTTTGAAACTT
Organism: Chlorocebus sabaeus; assembly: GCF_047675955.1. NCBI lineage: Eukaryota > Metazoa > Chordata > Mammalia > Primates > Cercopithecidae > Chlorocebus > Chlorocebus sabaeus. Next base: position 10,102,017 of record NC_132922.1, on the reverse strand, counting down.
TTCTCCAAAACAGATCTTGAATCTGTCCTCATCCTACCCCTCTCCTCTTTAGTGCCGCCATGGTCCAGGCCACCATCCTCTCTCGCCTGTATTACTGAAATGGTCTCCTACTAGATTGCCCCTGGCTTTCTCTCTTAGCTTTCTGACCAGTTCACCACATCATAGCCACAACAATCTTCTCCAATTGTAAATCACAGCACATATTCTCCAGCTTAAAGCCCTTCCCATCACACATTCTCAGCTTAAAGTGCTGAGGATAAAAATCCACATTCCTCACCTACAGTTTCCCTGCTACTCTTGTAATCTCACCCTGAGCCACTCTACTGCCATAGAGGCCTTCTTTCAGTCCCTAGGATGCACCAAATTCTTAGTACATTGATATGGTTTGGCTGTGTCCCCATCCAAATCTCACCTTGAATTGTAATAATCCCCACATGTCAAGGGCAGGGCCAGGTGGAGATAACTGAATTATGGGGGTGGTTTCCCCTATACTGTTCTTGTGGTAGTAAGTCTCATGAGATCTGATGGTTTTATAGGAGGAGTTCCCCCTGCACTTGTCCACGCTGCAGCCATGTGAAGAAGGACATGTTTGCTTCCCCTTCTGCCATTATTGTAAGTTTCCTGAGGCCCCCTAGCCATGCTGAAACATGAGTCAATTAAATCTCTTTCCTTTACAAATTACCCAGTCTCAGGCAGTCCTTTAGAGCAGCATGAGAATAGACTAATACACACACCATGCTCCCCCTGCCTGGAATGCACTTTCCTCCACTGTGCCTGGCTAGGGCCTTGCCCTCCTTTGCATCTTGATTTAAACATCCCTTCTCAAAGAAGCCCACCTCCAATCATGCTAAGAAGATCCCCACCATGCCCCTTTCCAGTAAATAATTTCCTTTATAGCTCTTTTTTCAATTTGTAATTACCTATTTATTTTGCTTGTTTACCTGTTCATTCTAACTTCCACTAGCTCCATGAGGACAGGGATTATGACTTTTATTTACCACTGCATGCCCAGTTCCTCCCACAGTGTGGGTGCTTAGTAAATATTTGAACAGATAAATAACTGAATGAATTAAAAAACAGAAATTTGAGAGTGCTTCAGAAAAGCTAAATCATTCATTCCTCCTGAGTGAACTAAAGGAATCAGCCTCTGACTTTGCAAAGGATAATCCCCCCTGGGGCACCAAACCAATAAACTTGAATGAGAAGGAAGCAAAGTTATGCTTTCCTGAGGTCTTTAAAGAACTTGTCTCCGCCGGGTGCGGTGGCTCAAGCCTGTAATCCCAGCACTTTGGGAGGCCGAGATGGGTGGATCACGAGGTCAGGAGATCGAGACCATCCTGGCTAACACGGTGAAACCCCATCTCTACTAAAAATACAAAAAAATTAGCCGGCGTGGTGGCAGGCGCCTGTAGTCCCAGCTACTCGGGAGGCTGAGGCAGGAGAATGGCGTGAACCCAGGAGGCAGAGCTTGCAGTGAGCCGAGATAGTGCCACTGAACTCCAGCCTGGGCGACAGAGCAAGACTCTGCCTCAAAAAAAAAAAAAAAAAGAACTTGTCTCCACATTTGTATTTTCTGTGAGACATTATGTTACCTAAGAAATCACAAATGCAAACTTCATTCTAAACCAATGACAGCCAGCCTAGTTAAGCAGAATATCAAATAAAAAAATGGGGGCCAGCACAATGGTTCATGCCTATAATCCCAGCACTTTGGAAGGCCAAGGCAGGAGGATCGCTTTAGTCCAGGACTTTGAGACAAGCCTGGAAAACATGGTGAGACCCCATCTTCAGAAAAAAAAAAAAATTAATTAGCTGGACAAGGTGGTGTATGCCTGTAGTCTCAGTTACTTGGGTGGCTGAGGCAGGAGGACTGCTTGTGCCTAGGAGGTCGAGGCTATAGAGACCCATGTTGCACCACAGTACTCCAGCATGGGTGACAGAGGGAGATCCTGTCTCAAAAAAAGAAAAGAAAAGAAAAAAAAATGGATAAGGAATACTCTGGCATACCAACTAACTGCTTTATTGCTTTATTAACACTGTTTTAAATCAAGAGACCACATATATTAGAATGCTGTTTGACTAGATGTGAAGAGAACCCCAGCACTCACCCTCAGAATTGACTGTACCGTCTGCATTGGATAGGTGAGCGTGGTGGCAATCGCTTTGGCTACTGCACCAATGATGAACACATCCAAGGAAGAAAGCTGGAAAGCAAAGAAAGAATAAACCATATCAATCAAGTCAACAAGAAGGTGTCAGAATTATTTTACTGCTTTCAAAATCAGGGATTACCTTCATCCGTTTCTTTAAAAGCTGCCGTTTTAAACCTTCATAGAACATGAACTGGATGGCAGGATTGAAGACCAACAGCAATGAGGGAAATGTGCCATTCCATAAAGCCGAGATTCCTTCATCTCGAATGATCTGATGAAAAGCATCTAAACAAGAAATCAGGGACTTTTGAAAAGCATGATGACAACCCCCTAACTAGAGAAGACAACGTGAATTCCGTTCAAATGTACCCAGAACACAAACCATACTGGTTCTATAAAGATTTCCTTCTGGCAGCTGGGTACAATGGCTCATGCCTGTAGTCCCAGCACTTTGGGAGGCTGAGGCGGGTGGATCACGAGGTCAGGAGTTCGAGACCAGCCTGGCCAGCATGGTGAAACCCTGTCTCTACTAAAAATACAAAAATCAGCTAGGTGTGGTGGCACGCGCCTGTAATCCCAGCTACTTGGGAGGCTGAGGCAGGAGAATTCCTTGAACCCACGAGGCAGAGGTTGCAGTGAGCCAAGATTGTACCACTGCACTCCAGCCTGGGTGACAGAGCAAGACTCCGTTTCAAAAAAAAAAAAAAAAAACAAAACAAGATGTATTTCTTGCAATGATAGTTTGGGGGCAAGTTTATCAGTTAATTACTTTTTGATAATCAGACACTGACAGTCACCAAGTTATTGAGAGACCAACTTCAATCACAGGCAACTGTTCCTGATGATCCGGAGTTAGAACGTCCAATTCTCCTAAGTCATTATCAGCATCACTGGGAATTCTGGATTACACAAAACTGTGAACTGAGCCCACATCTTTCACAAAAAAGTCCAGTACAAGAAAAGATAAGATCGTTTCCTGGAGTTTATTATACAGGATTTGACTTTTAAAAACCACTATTTCACTACAAAGATTGATGTATGGGAAAGGAGAACCTGGCAGTGTCATACTATTGAAAGGCAGAAGCTCAAAGATACCAGATACCAATCTGGTGTTTATCCACAGACAACACTAGAATAAAAAAGTATAGATTATTCTTCAAAAATATTCATCCCCTCCCACTGATACTCCTTGGGAGCAGCATACTTCTCTACCCCTGGTCTTGGGCTTGGCTATGTGATGTGCTTTGGCCACTGGGATGTCAGCAGACAAGGTGCCAACAGGGTTGAAAGGTGTTTATACTGTTGGGTGTGTCCTCTTGACCTTTTGCCATCGCAATGAGAAGAATATGCTCATGCTGGTCCCAGAAAGAGAGACATGTGAACTGAGACTATTAGGCTAGGCTCAGCCTAGATGAGCCAAATCCACGTCAATCCACAGACACATGTGTTAAAAAAAAATGTTATTGATGAATGCCGAGATTTGAGGTTGTCTGTTATATAGCTATTTTTTTTTTAAACTATACTTTAAGTTCCAGAGCACATGTGCACAACATGCAGGTTACATATAGATACATGTGCCATATTGGCATGCTGCACCCATTAACTCGTCATTTACATTAGGTAAAAGCAATGGAAACAAAAGCCAAAATAGACAAATGGTAAAGAGCTTCTGCACAGCAACAGAATCTACCATCAGCGGGAACAGGCAACCTACAGAATGGGAGAAAGTTTTTGCAATCTACCCATGTGACAAAGGGCTAATATCCAGAATCTACAGAGAACTTAAACAAATTTACAAGAAAAAAATCAAACAACCCCATCAAAAAGCGGGCAAAGGATAACGTTATGTAGCTTTATGTGGCAACATATTCCAGATACAAAGAAGAAAGAAAACCCTGAAATAGGAATTCCACGAAGAGATACTTACCAATGATACCTTTGTAGTTCGTTGGTACAATGTCTTCATTCCTGAATTTTGCCCCTTGTAGCTTCAGTCTGGTGTTTACCACCCAGAGTGGAGTTGTTAGCAACACGTTAACTACTCCTTTAACAAGAAAGATGGAGAGAAAAAGGGAAAGCAAAATGTCAGCTTTTAAGCTTTGCTGTTTTAAAGCTACATACTAATATTTCATTTATCTCTGTCACTGACCTCTTAGGAGACCTAAGGTAAGGTGTCTCTTTGTGCCAGGGTACAACACAAGCCACTACTGTTAGAAGCGATTTGGAAGCTTTGCTGATAGCAAAAATGACTGGCAGAAGCACCTCTCCAGACGAAGAGCAACAAGTTCCCTCATTTGTACAATAGGCAATCTATATGTCAACTTACATACCATTCAAAGTAGCAATTGCAATATAGTCATGGCTTTAAATATAATTTTAACATAACAGCTTTAGAGATGGGAGTGGCTTATAGCTAACATGCTAAGTCCATAACAATATCAGATAAAACACACAATTTACAACTCTTACTTAAGTAGCTCACATGATTTGAAGTGAGTATGGATCTGGTACAATGAGTGACAGGGGTGGGACAGGAAGTGGTGACATTTAAAAATGCCCTCACAGAGACAGCTCACTGAAGAGTTCCTCATTGCTTAGAGAATTAGGATAGGCAGGCAGCAAGCATCAGTTAAGTGTCACAAAACACCTGAAACAGCTTCACAAGCATCATGATCCTTACAAGCTTAAAGATGGGGATCTTGGCCCCCCAAGGTTGCCTCAGAGTAGAACAATACAATGAGCCAGGTGCTTCTTTTTTGAAAACACATGATCCCAATTTAACACCATCTTGAGATATTAAAATATTCCTCACCAGTCCTGAAATGATTAAAAAAAAAAATACCAGATAGAATTGTAACAACGTGCCTGACACATAGTATAGACTTTATAAATAAATAGTTGTTAAATAAATAGTGGAACAAATGAAGCAATGAACAAACTCAGTAAAAAAGTACACATCCAGCTCTCTGGCTCTATTCAAGATCTGAAGAACCAAGAGAAAAAATACTAAGGAAGAGAGAAGTCTTCTACTAAAATTCATTTAAAGACAATTGAAGAAATAAAGTTTTGATTTAAGAATCTCAAAATATTATATATAGCAAATACAGTCTAACCAAGGATAAACTTGACAAAACAGCCAAGAGATTCAAATTCAATGCTTTCATTGGATGCATACAGTTGTTAAAGATATTTTGCTGCCTGTCTCTAAGGAGCATTATGAGAGCACGTTTCTCAAAATAAAAGACATCACCTAATAATTTTATCAGTCATATTTGTTATATTTTTATAGATTCACAGAACATTAAGAAGTCATCTTTAGTTATAACTTAAAATATTCATACATTGTCTAATACATACATAATCTAAAAAACCCTTAGTTACAGAGTCTTGCTAGTCTCATTTTTTCAAAAGCACCCATGCCCCAGAGGCCATTATAGAAGGATATTAACACATTCCTATTTGCCTAGATTTTAGAACATATTCCTATTCAATGCAATGCACACTTCACTTCACACAGAAAAACTAACAGTCAGAAAAACCAGACTAGAAAGTGCTATTGAGCAGTCTACTACATTTGTTTTAAGAGAAAAGGAGGACAGGAGAGCTCAGGAGCAGAGATCACAAGCTTCCACAGATACGGTAGAAAGGCAAAGTGCACCCACCTTTCTAAACAAGTGAAATATGCTGTTAAATAAATTCTTTAGAAATCAAAATTTTCTTCATTTAAGAGGTAGGCACATACAAAAACACTTAGGGGGCAATGCAACTAAGATAAAGATCTAACCATTCTTTAAAATTCTACTTTCACACCCAGTGTGGTGGCTCATGCCTGTAATCTCAGCACTTTGAGAGGCCGATGTGGGAGGATCACTTGAGCCCAGGAGTTCAATAGCAGCCACAGAGGGAGACTCCATCTCTAAAAAAAATATTAAAAATTAGCCAGGCATGGTGGCACACTCCTGTGGTTCCAGCTACTCAAGAGGCTGAAGTGGGAAGATCGCCTCAGCCAGGAGGTTGAGGCTGCAGTGAGCTGTGATCGTGCCACTGCACTCCAGAGCCCGGGCAACAGAGTGAGACCTTTTCTTATTAAAAAACAACAACAACAACAAAACTGCTTTCCTATCTCCATTATTAACACAAGCAGAAAAGCTAAAAGGATTCTTCTAAAGGACAACCTCAAGTACAAAAATGAACTACATTACTTACATAACGGATTATAAAGTCCTTGTAAGAACATTTGGTATTTCAAAGCTTTTTATCTAAGAAGTTCAAGTACTTTTTTCACCCTCTAAGTCAAAATAAATGGAGGAGTACTTTTTAACCACTATAATTTTATGAGTTCTGAGAGAAGCTACTCAAAATACTTGGGAATCCAAAACTTTACTAAAACTTGCAACCTGTATCATCAAGCAAAGGTCAGCATTCCACTGAGAGAAGCATGCCACAAACCATTCGTGAGTACCAACTCCTGACAGGCCCAAAGGACAAAGAAAATTGTCTGCTTTTTTATAAGCCCATGTAACTCTTCTGCCAGTTCCGGCCAGGTGCAGCGGCTCCCGCCTGGAATCCCAGCACTTTGGGAAGCCGAGGTGGGTGGATCACTTGAGGTTAGGAGTTCAAGACCAGCCTGGCCAACATGGTGAAACCCCTTCTCTACTAAAAATACAAAAATTAGCAGGGCATGGTGGCGGGTGCCTGTAATCTCGGCTACTCGGGAGGCTGAGGCAGGAGAATCGTTTGAACCCGGGTGGCGGAGGTTGCAGTGAGCCGAGATTGCGCCACTGCACTCCAGCCTGGGTGACAGTGTGAGACTCCATCTCAAAAACAAACAAACAAACAAACAAAAAAGAAAAATCTTCCGCCAGTTCCAAGCTGTGGGTGCTACTTCAGTCTAAAGTGGGCATACAAATTAATACTTTACCTACCAAAGGGCAGAAGACTGTTTTTTTTCCTAATTCTAATGTCTATAATTCTATTTTCTTTCTTTCTTTTATGTAACAAATCATTTACAAGAAAGAATAAACCAAAATTAAGAGATGAAGAACAGTAATTGTTCTTACTGTTCTTCAAGGAACAGTAGAACCTAATCAAGGAACAATTAGAACAGTAGAACAGTAGAATCTAATCAAGGAACAATTAGAACACAGCTATTTACTCCTGAAATCTTGATAGTTTTATCAGCAGTGAGTCTCCTTTGTTATGGAGAGAAAACACAAGTGAAGTATGCTAATTGGGTATGCACTCCCGGGAAATACGTGCAACGACCATGGATATAAGAAAATGGCAAAACAAAGGCACAAATCTAACAAATCTCACTTGACTCCGTAGGAAGGAATGAAGCTTTACACACAACAGGAACAAACCTGTCTTGCCAGATTTAAGGCCAGAGGGCAAGAAATGCATTTTTAACTATCACAACAATAATACTTTTGGCATTCAGTAAGAGTTTATTGGTAAAAATTCCAATTTCATAAAAATGCGTGTCTCTTCACTTATCTGTTAAGGTTCTGTTCCCAAATTATTCCCCAGGATATTAAGCTTTATAGGCTGGTTTTTCTGGGAAAATACAACAAATAATAAATTTCTAAGTTTCAAGAAGAATTTGAAGAACAACAATGCTGTTCCTAGTTCTCCTTAGAGATGATACAACTCATTTCTGCAGTGATTATAATACAGCAGGAAGAGAGAAAGCTGTTATAATTATTATAAAAATATGTACATATTAAGACATAAAAACTTGTTATGAAGAGAAGTTTAAAACTCACAAAAGTAATTTTCAAGGAACTCCCAACCTTCAGAAAAAGAGAAGACCTACAATCAGAGAATCTCACAATTACAAAGGATTGTAAAATTCTTTAACCCAGAGTCTCCCAACTGTGACACTACCGATATTTTGAGGTGGAAAATTATGTGTTGTGTGTGCATGTGGGCTCTTGTGTAAGACGTTTAGCAGTCTCCCTGGCCTCTACCCACTAAATGCCACATTTGACCCTGTGGGTCAAAATCAGCCTCAATTTTGCTCATTGAGGCTAATCAGCAAAACCACTAATCTAATACAATCACCAAGTGATTATTCAGTTTATTCTTTACAACTTCAAAACACAGGAATTCACTTTCACACCTGTTGTATTCTATTAGCTGTTACAATTATTTATTTTATTTTGTTTTGTTTTTTTGAGACATGGTCTTGTTGCAGTGTCTCCTACTCCTGGGCTCAAGCGATCCTCCCTCCTTAGCCTCCCAAGTGGCTGGGACTACAGGCACACGTCAGCTAATTTATTTTTAACCTTTTTACCACTCCCAGCACTGAAGTTAAAATATGTAGATACAGCTTTAACTTAACACCACACTATCTAAAATGGTACCTCTTTTTTTTTTTTTTTTTTGAGGCGGAGTCTTGCTCTGTCGCCCAGGCTGGAGTGCAGTGGCACTATCTCGGCTCACTGCAAGCTCCGCCTCCTGGGTTCACACCATTCTCCTGCCTCAGCCTCCCGAGTAGCTGGGACTACAGGCGCCTGCCACCACGCCTGGCTAATTTTTTTATATTTTTAGTAGAGATGGGGTTTCACCGTGTTAGCCAGGATGGTCTTGATCTCCTGACCTCGTGATCCACCCATCTCGGCCTCCCAAAGTGCTGGGATTACAGGCTTGAGCCACCGCGCCCGGCCCTCTTTTTTTCTTTCTTTCTTTTTTTTTTTTTTTTTTTGGAGATGGAGTCTCGCTCCATCTCCCAGGCTGAAGTGCAGTGGCGCGATCTCTGCTCACTGCAACCTCTGCCTCCTGGGTTCAAGTGATTCTCCTACCTCAGCCTCCCAAGTAGCTGGGATTACAGGTGCGTGCTGCCATTCCCAACTAATTTTTATATTTTTGGTAGAGAGGGGGTTTTGTCATGTTGGCCCGGCTGGTCTGAAACTCCTGACCTCAGGTAATCCACCTGCCTCGGCCTCCCAAAGTGTTGGGATTACAGGTACGAGCCATCGCGCCCGGCCAGTGGTACCTCTTTCTAACCCTCAGTACTCTACCCCCTCTTTGCTTAAATTTTGTCTGTAACCGTATCCTCTAACACACTATGTATTTTCCTTGTTTATTGTCTATCTTATTAGATTGTAAGCTTCATGAGGACAGAGATTTTCATTTTTTGTTTACTGGCATATCCTTAGCATCTAGAACTATATTTAGCACATACTAGACACCCAATATATATTTGATGAACAAACCATGATGAATAAATGGCTTGTGGGAGAGGGTATATACTTTTTCTTCATTGTCCAAGGGAACTAGGCCAGGATCACAATATATTTACTTATCCTAAAGTATACAAAACATCATTTTGGAATTGCTAACTCATACCTTTGCGGGGTGGGGGGAGAAAACATATGTACTAAGTTTCATCTTTGTTTCTAGTTGCTTTAAGAAGGTAGATTTAATATCAGTACAATATATATTATTTTTATTTTTTAAAATAAATACTCAGCTGGGTGCAGTGGCTCATACCTGTAATCCCAGCACTTTGGAAGGTCGACGCAAGAGAATTGCTTGAGGCCAGGGGTTTGAAACCAGCCTGGGCAACACAGTAAGACCCCCATTTCTACAAAAAATAAAAAAAAAATTAGCTGGGTGTGGTGGCATACCTGTAGTCCTAGCTACTTGGGAGGCCGAGGCAGGGGGATCTCTGAAGCCCAGGAGTTGGAGGCTGCAGCAAACTGCACCATTGCACTCCAGCACCTGGATGACAGAGCAAGACCCTGTCTCAACAACAGCAACAAAAAAAAAAAAAAAAAAAAGGAAAAAAAATAACCTTGAAGGTTTCTCAGTATATAGTGAAGTATAACCTACTTGGATCTTGTGCCAATCATAGAGTTTCAGTTAATCGCAGGCAGCCAACTGTTCAATTAAGGTAAACAAGTGGTAACTAATCTGGCTGTCTTTAAACCTCACTTCTGACTTCTATATGTCACTTTCCTGTTTCTGTCCATAAATATTCTACCATGTGACAGCTCCAGGGTCACTCTGACCTTCTGGTTCTGAGGGCTGCCCAATTTGTGAATTATTCTTTTTTTTTTTTTTTTTTTTGAGACGGAGTCTCGCTCTGTCGCCCAGGCTGGAGTGCAGTGGCCGGATCTCAGCTCACTGCAAGCTCCGCCTCCCGGGTTTACGCCATTCTCCTGCCTCAGCCTCCCGAGTAGCTGGGACTACAGGCGCCCACCACCTCGCCCGGCTAGTTTTTTTTGTATTTTTTAGTAGAGACGGGGTTTCACCGTGTTAGCCAGGATGGTCTCGATCTCCTGACCTCGTGATCCGCCCGTCTCGGCCTCCCAAAGTGCTGGGATTACAGACTTGAGCCACCGCGCCCGGCCCCTAATTATTCTTTGCTTGATCAAATTCTGTAAGGCCAGGCATGGTGGCTCACGCCTATAATACCTTTGGGAGGCTGATGCGGGTGGATCACCTGAGGTTGGGAGTTTGAGATCAGCCTGGCCAATACAGTGAAACCCCGTCTCTACTAAAAATACAAAAAATTTCATTTTTTGGGCATGATGGCATGCGCCTGTAGTCCCAGCTACTTGGGAGGCTGAGACAGGAAAATCGCTTGAACCTGGGAGGCGGAGGTTGCAGTGAGCTGAGATCGTGCCAGTGCACCACTGCACTCCAGCCTGGGCGACAGGGTGAGACTCTTTCTCAAACAAAAACAAAAACAAAAACAAACTCTGTTAAACATAATTTGTCTAAAGTTTATCATTTAACAGTGGCCATTTAGGGAAAAACCTAAAAGGAGGTGAAGGAGTTAATCACATGGTTACCAGGCAGAGGTCACAGTAGGCACACAGGCAGACACATGCCAGGAGTGTTCAAGAAGGAGAAAAGAGGTCAGGGTGGCTGCAGCCGTGAAGTAAAGAGAATAGGACGGCCAGGTTAAACAGGCTTTGCAGGACAAGGTAAGGGCTTTGGCTTTTCCTCTTAGTGAGATGGGAAGCAACTGGACGGCTCTCAACAGAGAAATGACATGATCTCATTCACTTTTTAAAAATTTTTTCTAAGAGACAGGCGCTCACTCTGAACGACTCCTGAATAGCTAGGACTACAAGTGCATGCTACCATGCCCAGCTAATTGTTTTTTTTTTTTTTTTTTTTTTTTGTAGAAATGAGGTCTTGCTATGTTGCCCAGGCTGTCTCAAACTCCTGGCCTCAAGTGATTCTCTCACCTTAGTCTCCCAAACTGCTGGGATTATGGACATGAGCCACCACACTCAGCCCTCATTAATGTTTTAACGTGATCACACTGGCTGCCATGCTGAACACAGACTGAAGGGGACTAAGGAGGAAGTGAGAGATCAGTTAGGAGACTCTGACTGGGTGCAGTGGCTCACGCCTGTGATCCCAGCACTGTGGGAGGCCGAGGCGGGCAGATCACTTGAGGTCAGGAGTCTGAGACCAGCCTGGTCAACATGGTGAAACTCTGTCTCTACTAAAAATACAAAAATTAGCCAGGCGTGGTGGTGTGCACCTGTAATTCCAGCTACTCAGGAGGCTGAGGCAGCAGAATCACTTGAGCCTGGGAGGCAGAGGTCACAGTGAGCCGAGATCAGGCCGCCACTGTGCTCCAGCCTGGGAGAGAGAGTGAGACTCTGTCTCAAAAAAATAAAATAGATAAAAACAAAACACTGAAATACTAGAAAACAGTGAATGAATAAATAATATGATTTTTCATCAGTGGTCATTCATTATTTTGCTTCTAGAAACCTGGAAGAAATTGTCTTGAGTTTCAAATGTTCTGGTAAATCTAGTCATTTCTTAGCTTCCTCAAAAATCACCTTGAATTGCTGAAATAAGTGACTCTAATGAATCAAAATTCTTTTCTGGTCTGAGGTAGCCAACAATGGCCACACACAGGATTTCCCCATAGAAATGCTCTTTGAAGGTATGCATGGTATGTGGTTCCATGGACTTCTTCGTATTTTCATAGTATGGGTTCCATTCTATGCTCACCACCATCTTCTGACCATCTCTACTTCCAACACTGGCCCAACCATAATAAATGCCACTGGATGTATCAGCTGGCAGATTATTTACCTTGCTCAGGAAAATTAGCTGTGGGGGGATGCCCAGCTGCTTGTAGCCACGGCCGAAGCCCCACACCACTTGGTCCTGGCAGTAGTAGGGTAGATGCCTCGTAATGCAGTCTGCTCGAGGCATGGGCTGTGGCCCGGTCCCTGCGTCCTAAGGAGCCGCCGTCCAAGCGGTGCCTGGACCCTGGACCAGCTGCAGGGTGGGAAGGGGTGTGAGTTCTGTCTGCCATGGGGGGGTGGTGGGGGGGCACCAGGGGCCAGGTGACACCGATGACACGCCACAGAGGATTCCTGATGTCGGCAACTCAGGAGCTGGGTCTCCCGACCATTTTAATTTTCTTTCCTTCTTCCCCCACCTTTTAAAGTATTTTATTTGTTTGTTTGTTTATTTATTTAGAGATGGAGTTTCCCTCTTGTTGCCCAGGCTGGAGTGCAGTGGCATGATCTTGGCTTACTGCAACCTCCACCTCCCAGGTTCAAGCAATTCTCCTGCCTCAGTCTCCCAAGTAGCTGGAATTACAGGCACCTGCTACCACACCTGGCTAATTTTTTGTATTTTCAGTAGAGATGGGGTTTCACCAGGTTGGCTAGGCTGTTCTCGAACTCCTGACCTCAGGTGATCCACCTGCCTCAGTCTCTCAAAGTGCTGGAATTACAGGCATGAGCCACCACGTCTGGTCCAAAATTTATTTTTTATAGAGACGGGATCTTGCTATGTTGCCCAGGCTGGTTTCAAACTCCTGGCTCAAATGAATCTCCTGCCTTGACCTCCCAAACTGCTGGGATTACAGGGGTGAGCCACCACACCTGGCCTTGGACCATTTTCTGACAAGACAACAGATGATGCTCACAGTCAACACAGACCCGTAGGCTCTCCTATGTGTCAACTGTAATCCTACCCTCTTCTCACACACTCAAGAAAACACTTCAGGCTGGGCGCAGTGTTAGATATGGGGGAGTCTGCTGTAATCCTAAATTGCGCAAAGAGCTAGAAAGGAGACAAACAGGACACAGAGAGTAACACAGGGGTGGTATATATCTGGTAGGTAATGGGATGGCAGACACAGGAAATAAACAGCTTTGGACAATTTAAAAAGCAAAAGATTTCAACATACAGTCCATAAATTAGAAGTTTCATGGAAAGTTATATGAGTTCATCCCTGTGAGTTATGATCTTTCAAATGCAAATACATATAAACTAATCTAAAGCGATTAAAATCAAGGTATTACAAATAACTGGTCTCAAGTATAGAAGATCCCACTAGATTGCCATTTGTTGTAATTTATGTAAAAAACAAGTCTTTTTCTGTACAGGAACTATTCTAATTTTTTTTCCCCAAGTGAACAAATCTCAAACTTGAGTTCTTTGAGTCGTGATACTCTTTGAAAACTACTCTCCTAGAAAGACTGCAAAACTGCAAAGTGGGTTCACGAGGAAGACCTCAAAGGGAAGATCAGACTAGTGCAATAGTCCAGGTGAGCAATGATAAGGCTTGATTTGGGGAAATGGATATGGATATGGAGAAGAGGAAATGGATCCAAGAGATACTGAGGAGATCAATGGTTCTGGACGGCGAAGCAGATGTGGAGTGGGTGAAGGCACGAAGAGCCTGTGATGACTCCTAGACTTCCATCCTGAGTTATTTATCCACAATTCAACCTCTCCCCACTTCTCTCTAAGCACATGGCTGGTTCTTCTGGCCACCAGCCTCCATCCTGAAGCTATCTAGGAGCCATCCAATAGTAACCTTATTAACCTAAACTCAGGGATAGTTAAAAGGGGCTCATTAGGAATAACAAAAGATACTGCCACTCAGGAAATTCTAATGGTTTTAGGAACTGTGCCAGGAACCAGGGACAAAGGCCACATATATTTTTTATTATACCACATACAGAAATCCTATAACTTTAAAGCAGAAAAATCTAATAACCCAATTAAAAAATTGACAAAGAACCAGAACAGACTTTTCTGCAAAGATAATATACAAATGGCCAACAAACATATGAAAAGATGTTCAACATCACTAATCATCAGAGAAATGCAAATCAAAGCCACAGTGAGATATCACCTCATACCCATTAGGATGGCTACTATCATAAAACAGAAAATAAGTGTTAGCAAGGATGCGGAAAAATGGGAACCTCTGTGTACCGTTGGTGGGATTATAAATGTTACAGTGTTATGGAAAACAGTATGGAGGTTCCCGAGAAAACTGAACAGAATTCCAAATGATCCAGCAATCCCATTTCTGGGTATATACCCAAAAGAATGGAAAGCAGGCTCTCAAATAGATAGCTACACACTCATTTTCATAGCACTACTCACAATAGTGAAAAGATGGAAGCAACTTAAGTGCCCATTAACAGATGAATGGATAAATAGAATGTGATATACACATATAATGGATTCAGTCATAAAAAAGTAAGGAAGTCATAGTACACGCTATATGGCATGGATGAAAGTCAAAGACATTATACTAAGTGAAATAAGCCAGTCACAAGAAAAACAAGTAGTATATGATTCGACCGGTATCAAGTATCTAAAGTAGTCAAATTCTTAGAAACTGAAAGTAGAATGGTGGTTACTAGGGGCTGAGGGAGAGGGAAAAGGGGAGTTTAATGAGAATAGAATCAGGTCTGCAATATGCAAAAGTACTGGAGATTTATTTCACAACATTGTGAACATATTTAACACTACTGATCTTACACTTAATATTATTAACATGGTAAATTTTATGTCACATGTTTTTTAACACAATTAAAAAAAAAAAACCAAGTTGGAAAACTGGCTATATTCTTTGTAAGCATTACTTTGGGCTAAATAACCTCTTAGAGTATATAAAACCACAAGGTAAATATAAAAACATTTTATACCCAGAAAACCTTGTTACCTGCAACAAACCCAACTACCAGATCTTTTCCAGTGGTAGAACGTTGACCTTTGACCCAGACTGCTTTGAGGCTATTAAAAGTGTAGAAATAGACAAAATTGGAGCAGCAGAGACTGGAAATCACTGGAAACCACCCTCGATATGGTGCCAGGCTAGTGGGAAAAAACACAATAAGCAAAGTAAAGGTCATGGACAAATTAGAAATTGGCAGAGAAATCCTGGGAAAGGCTGACCAGCACTCACATGGTCTCAAGCTTCACTCCTACAAGAATACAAGCGACTCCAAACTGTACACACACCTCACATTCTAAAGGATGTCCAAATCAAGGAATCTATTCTAGCACTAATGATACCAAAGAAACAACACAAAGTCTGACGATTTATTAATTCCCTCCCTTAATTTTCTTTAGTAACGTTGGTATATAAAATTAGAGACAACTTCCTTATGGCTGTTAGTTAACAGAGTACCACTCATGTTTTATGACAGGGCAAGAACAGTTAAAATGAAGTAGTTATAGAAAATAAGTACCAGAAAAAAAAAAAAAAAGATGGAATTCATAAGGGCACAGGAGCTCACAGGATTTGGCTACAGGCCAAATCTGGGGCAATTTGAATACCAAAATAATTAAGTAATCAATTGTAAATCACTGAAAAATAGACATTTCTGAGTCTATACCAATAATAAGTAGATAAATAAATGAAGGAGAAGGGGAAGTCCTGCTTATAGCAGAATGCCAACACTGGTAAAATTGCCACTGTGGAGGCAATGCTGGAGTTGGAAAGTTGTCATTTTGCAACTTCGTGGTAAATTTAGCGGATAAATGTTGACAAGGTGCAGGATATTTGTATTGTTTTAAAGTATCTCCACACAGACTGCTTACAGTTGCAAGAGAAGAAAAAAGTAATCGCACAGTGGCCAAATCAAATTTAAGAAATCATAATTAGCCAACCAAGGGCAGGCAGACAATATGTGAGTCAAGATGTGATACCTTGAGGACACAATATCACCTGTGCATTATTCAGGCCAAGAATGTACAACCTCAATGGAATCATGAGGAAATGTGAGGTAAACTTAAAATGAGAAACATTCTTTTTTTTTTTTTGAGACTGAATTTCACTCTTGTTGCCCAGGCTGGCATACAATGGCGTGATCTAGGCTCACTGCAACCTCCACCTCCTAGGTTCAAGTGATTCTCCTGCCTTAGCCTCCACAGTAGCTGGGATTATAGGCATGCACTACCATGCCCAGCTAATTTTGTATTTTTAGTAGAGATGGGGTTTATCCATGTTGGTCAGGCTGTCTCTAACTCCTGACCTCAGGTGATTCGCCTGCCTTGGCCTCCCAAAACGCTAGGATTACAGGCGGACTGTATTCTTTAAAAGTGTCAACATCATGGGGCTAAAGGCTTTGATGTATGTAACTTACTCTCAAATAATTCAGAGAAAATTTGTGTGTGGTGTCAGTAAGAAGGAGAAAAGAGAGGTGGGAGAGAGAGAGCATGAGCAAAAATGGTAAAACAAACAGGAAAAGATGTTAACAGATGAATATGGGTAAAGCATATACTTGTCTTCTTTGTACTAAGTTTAGTTTTGCAAATTTTTGTAAATTTAAAATTATTTCCAATAAAAAGCTAAAAAAAAGAAGTACATCATCTGTCTTAATGCACCTGACAGGAATGAACTAAACAACTATTATATTTTTTTCAGTTTACTGTATATAAAACAATACATTTTAGTTTCATGGAAGACTCCATGATCAAGAATCAAATGGCTTAAGATAAATATTGTACAAAAATAAATAAATAAAAAGAATCAAATGCCTTACTACAGATCTTTAAGAAACTGAAAACAATTATGTACTTATAAATCAGGCAATTATAAATTTACAACATTATAGTGCTATAAGAATAGATAGAAAGTAAGCATAACTCTACTGGAGGCACAGGAATCTCCTAATAAGTTGCTTTGTTTAACGAAGGTGAAATGAGTTAGTACTCACAGTCCTTCTTCTTTAATGATCTCCAGGAGCACCATGTGTGTAGTTTTGGATTTTCTTTTCTCATCAACTACAAGACCAAACAATGCATGTTTATTTTATTTATTAATTAAATTATTATTATTATTATTTTTTTGAGACAGAGTCTCACTCTGACACCCAGGTTGGAGTGCAGTGGCGTGATCTCAGCTCACTGCAACCTCCACCTCCTGGGTCCAAGCGATTCTCCTGTCACAGCCTCCCAAGTAGCTGGGATTACAGGTGCACACCACCATGCCCAGATAATTTTTGTATTTTAGTAGAGGTGGGGTTTCGCTATTTTGGTCAGGCTGGTCTTGAACTCCTGACCTCAGGTGATCTGCCCAACTCAGCCTCCCAAAGTGCTGGGATTACAGGCATGAGCCACTGTGCCCCGTCTATTTTTTAATACTTTTAGAGACGGAGTCTCACTATATTGCCCAGGGTGGTCTCAAACTCTGGGGCTCAAGGGATCCTCATGCCTTGGCCTCCTCAAAGTGCTGGGATTACAGGCATGAGCCACCACACCTGGCCTGTGTATGTTTAAACTAAATCCTTTGAGAATTATAATTGTCAGCATCAGCAAGTTTCACTAAAATGCCATTTACCTCACCTTTGAGCTCCCTAGGTTGCCCCAGAACTAAATGATCCGCCTGTGTGACCATGTGCTAAATTCCCACTGCAGATCCCTCGGCCTTCATCTGTTACTCATGAACCATAAAGCAATCTAATGTAATTCCTAATTTCCAAAGGAAAAGACATGACAGAAGCAATATCTTTTCTTTTTTTTTTTCTGAGATGGAGTCTTGCTCTGTCGCCCAGGCTGGAGTGCAGTGGCACAATCTTGGCTCACTGCAAGCTCCGCCTCCCGGGTTCATGCCATTCTCCTGCCTCAGCCTCCCAAGTAGCTGGGACTACAGGCGCCCGCCACCACACCTGGCTAATTTTTTGTATTTTTAGTAGAGACAAGGTTTCACTGTGTTAGCCAGGATGGTCTTGATCTCCTGACCTCATGATCTGTCTGCCTCAGCCTCCGAAAGTGCTGGGATTACAGGCGTGAGCCACCGCACCAAGCCTAATATATTTCTTGTATTTCATAAAGCTCTCTTGTTTTATTCAATTAATGTATATATTTTCTCATTTTAGCATCTTATAAAGCAGAGAGGAAATAAATTACTCTCTACCTTTTACAAGAGAGGCTATAGACACAAAAACTGGAAGGACAGATGTGGTCGGCAGCAAAGCCAGTATTAAAATTCAAGTTTCTTTTTTCTTTTTTTATTTTGAGACAGAGTCTCGCTTTGTCACCCAGGCTGGAGTGCAGTGGTGTGGTCTCGGCTCACTGCAACCTCTGCCTCCTGGGTTCAAGCAATTCTCCTGCCTTAGCCTCCTGAGTAGCTGGGATTACAGGCTCCTGCCACCATGCCCAGCTAATTTTTTTTTTTTTTTTTTAGTAGAGACGGGATTTTACCATACTGGCTAGGTTGGTCTCAAACTCCTGACCTTGTTATCCACTCGCCTCGGCCTCCCAAAGTGCTGGGATTACAGGCATCAGCCACCATGTCCAACCTAAAATTCAAGTTTCTTAAAGGGTTTTAGCCTTGTGTTCTGTCTCCTAACCTAAAAAATAAAAAGTCTCAAAAGGATGAGGACTGTGTTTTTCCTGGCATTCTCACTGAAAACAAAACTCACCTTAATTAACTTCAAATTTCCTACCCATACCTGAAAAGCAATTTTAGAACATAAAATATGCAAATTAACCAATTTCCTAAGAATTAAAATTGGTACCAGTATGGCTTGTGGGATGGCAAACTGGCAAACCCCTATAGAAGGCAATCTGAGGCCGGGCGCGGTGGCTTACACCTGTAATCCCAGCACTTTGGAAGGCCGAGGCGGGCGGATCACCTGAGGTCAGGCGTTCGAGACCAGCCTGGCCAATATGGCGAAACCCCGTCTTTACTAAAAATACAAAAATTAGCTGGATAGGGTGGCGCAAGGCTGTAATCCCAGTTACTCGGGACGCTGAGACAGGAGAATCACGTGAATCCAGGAGGCGGAGGTTGCAGTGAGTCGAGATTACGCCACTGCACTCCAACCTGGGCGACAGAGAGAGACTCTGTCTCAAAAAAAAAGAAGGCAATCTGGCAATAACCATCAAAGTTACAAACACAATTACCCTTCAATGCAGTAATCCTACCTCTGGGAATTTATCCCATAGAATTCACAGAAACAACGTGGCACAGGAACAAATCTATTCTTACATCATTTCTGTAATAACAAAAGGGTGGAAACAACCCAAGAATCTACAACGGGGAAGGGTGACAGATTATGGTGCATTCACACCATGCAACACTCCACGGCTGTAAGACACACGGAGACGCTCCCAATGCGCTGATTCGGAAGGCGTCTAAAACATATTGTTACGTGAAAAGTTCAAAGTATAGGACAGCATGTAAAGTATGCTGTTTGTGTAAAAAAGAGAGAAAATTAAGACTACATATTCTTATTCGCTTGGTATCCCATAAAGAAAGTCTGCAAGGCTACTCAAGAAACTGATAAACATGTTACCTGCAGTGAAGAGGGAAGGGAGACAGGGCAGACTCAGAGTGAGCATTTTCACTGCACTGTATACCTTTTTATATATTTTGCCTTTTGAATAATATAAAATTATTTATCCAAAAACTCTAAAATTAACAAAAAATAGTAGGCATGAAGGGTTTAACCTTTGAATTACTATTCGAAGCTAATCTTACTCATCTCTTCATGCAATTTCTGGCATAGGTTTACAATTTCAACTTAAACAAATCTGAGGAAAAAACAGGCAAGAATCACAGTGAGTTGCAGAGTCCCATGAAGCTGCAAAGGCAGATTAGGACTACATGCCTACATTAGCAATGGCATAGTATGTGGCTCCAGTATGTTCCTGTTCTGCCTCTTCTTTTGAGACCATCTAACTCCCTCAAAAAACTCTCCACTGTGTGCCTTAAAAAAGTCATATGGCTTCTTAGAAAAGGATTGTCAACAATTCAAAATTATTAATGCAAGCCCACTCAGGTTCTTAGATTAGAAAATGGCTGAGGCTATGACTCATCCAGGAATGACTCTGTTAATTAGGAAACATATCTTGTGGAAAGAAAAGGAAAATAAAACTTAAAAAAAAAAGGAAACAATGATGACCAGTATTTAAAGTCAATGTTGGATCTCTATAGTATCAGAAATCATAGATTAATTCAGAAATCACTAGACTGGGGTGGAGGCTAAGGTGAGCCAGGCCTGTATGCCCGGCCAGCCCTTCCTCTGCAGCCAACAAAAGCCCATGAGTTTTTCTTGCTGTGGCCACAGGGACATCTGATAAAGCCTTTGCCCCATGGGCACCTCTGGCTTTCCCGCCCTGACCTGGAACCTCCAAGAGGGCTGTACAGTAAGCACTGCCTCTGTACTCCGGGAGGAGCAGCGGTCCTGAGCGTCTTAGATCTGCATAGAAGGGGGCACTGCCCATTCTCATTTCCAGGCTAAAGCCACCCCAGAGTGTGGCTTCACAGGGTGTGTGGAGAAAACTGCAAGCAGCTCATCTAAGGAATGAGTCTGAAAGCTCCCCGCTTAGCTCTGATAGAAATACACCTGCTCTGGAAATTCAAAGGGGCTGTTGATGTGGCCTTGATCTTTGCCTGTCTTGTCATCAGTTGTCAGCAACAACTGGGCAAAAAGCTCTGGAAAAGGTCGGAGGCAAATTGAGTCCATAGAGCTACAGTCCACCCTTTACCCTGGGTGTTAGAGAACTCATCTCAGACAGACAAAGTAACATGGCCTGATGTGCACCATTGGTTCCTCGGAGGCTTTTCCCCATCTGCCTCTTTCAGATCATCGATGGGCAGAAGAAAGAGTGAAAGCTTCCTTCCCCACTGTAATCTGGAGCAGGAAGTCAAGGGGCCTCTAGAGTGGGAAAGGGGGTGGCAACCTTAGGCCCCAGTCTACCAGGTATCTATCTTCTCCCGCTTCTACAACTTATTTCAAACTTCTGGGATACAGTTTCAGCTGAAAAGCTTATTTTCTCAGCCAAAACTTGTTCCCCCTTAACTCTATCCCTGCTAAAAAAATAAAATCACACATACATTAAAAAAGAAAAAAAAAAAAAAGAGGCTGAGTGCGGTGGTTCATGTCTGTAATCCCAGCACTTTGGGAGGCCAAGGCAGGAGATCACCTGAGATCAGGAGTTCAAGACCAGTCTGGCCAATATGGTGAAACCCCATTTCTACTAAAAAAGAGGTTCCTGTAATCCCAGCTACTTGGGAGGCTGAGGCAGGAGAATCGCTTGAACCCCGGAGGCGAAGGTTGCGGTGAGCCAAAATCACGCCATTGCACTCCAGCCTGGGCTACAAAAGTAAATCTCCGTCTCAACAAAAAAAAAAGAAGAAGAAGAAGAAAAAAAGAAATTACTAGAGAAAACGTTTGCCTCCTGACACCAAATGAGTAAGAATATGATTTCTACAAAAGATAAATACTCACCCTGAAGTCGAAGTCTAGCTGTATCCAGGGGAAAAAACACTGTCATTGCTGTCACGCTTCCCTGAAAAGTTTGAAAAAGGCCATGACAGTATCACAAACATAGTAAGTCACAACTTCTTTTTTTTTGAGACAGGGTCTTGCTCTGTTGTCTAGGCTGGAGTGCAGTGGCGTGGGTGTGGTTTACAGCAGCCTCAAACTCTTGGGCTCAAGTGATCCTGCCTGCCACCTCAGCTTCTCAAGTAGTTGGGGTTACAAGCACATACCATCCAGGTGCACAGCACCATGTTTGGCTAATTTTTAAATTTTTCTGCAAAGATGGGGGTCTCACTTTGTTGCCCAGGCTGGGAGTCACAACTTTTTTTTTTTTTTTTTTGAGATGGAGTCTCGCTCTGTTGCCCAGGCTAGAGTGCAGTGGCGTGATCTCGGCTCACTGCAACCTCCGCCTCCCAGGTCCAAGTGATTCTCCTGCCTCAGCCTCCTGAGTAGCTGGGATTACAGGCGCCTGCCACCACGCCTGACTAATTTTTGTATTTTTAGTAGAGATGGGGTTTCACCATGTTGGTCAGGCTCGTCTCAAACTCCTGACCTCGTGATCTGTCCACCTCGGCCTCCTAAAGTGCTGAGATGACAGACGTGAGCCACTGTGCCTGGCTGGGAGTCACAACTTTTAAATGAACAAAAGTTTATTATTAGCAATGGATCAAATCAGATTTTCAGTGAACAAATGCACACAATATTTTAATCTATTAGGATTAGTAATGTTGAAGCTTCTACTATGCTTTAGTAGAAGTATTTAATTTTTCAGAAGAAAACTCCTGTTTCTCTCCTCTCAGACACTGAAAAAGAAAATGCATTTCCCTGCATATGACAAACTTAGGGGTTTGCAACCTAGGACACATGTCAAAGATAGCAAGCAAACGGATTTTTAACCTTCTACAGGTCAGTTTCTGCTATCATGAGCACTCCCTGATAACCCCCAAAACCAAAATACCCAGTAATTAAACAGAGACATACTTTTATTCTGTGCTTAATACATTCACCACAAAGTGAAAGGACATGTAAGAATCATATTGTCTTTGAAAGAGTGGTTTGCTTGTGTTTTAAATCAAATAGGAACAATCTCTTTGCTAACAATTCTTTAAGCTCATCCAGGATAACACAATGACACAAATTATCAATGAAAAAAACAAGCAAACAACAGTCTTTCCACTCAGAAGGTCACATATAAAAACCACAAGCATATATTTAGGGATGAAACCTATATGCATGAAACTTCCATTTTGGCTTATGGTTCTCAACCCAGATGCATACCCACTGGTATAGCAAGTTTCAGACTGCTGATCTAATAATGGTTACAAAAAAAAATAACTAATGAATTAGTTATTTATTTTAGAGACAGGGTCTTGCTATGTCATCTAGGCTGCAGTGCAGTGGCGAGATCACAGTTCGCTGTAACCTTGAACACCTGGGCTCAAGCAATTTTCCTGCCTCAGTATTCCAAGTATTTAGGACCACAGATGTGTGTCACCACACCCAGCTCATTTTATTTTTTCTAGAGACAGTCTCACTATATTTGCCCAGGCTGACCTCAAACTCCTGGCCTCAAGTGATTCTCTGGCCTCAGCTTCCCAAAGTGTGGGAGTACCACGTGTGAGCCACTGCACCTGGCTTCATACAATATTTTAATCATGAGGTGGAGGTTGCAGTGAGCTGAGATCGCGCCACTGCACTCCAGCCTGGGGGACAGAGAGAGACTCCGTCTCAAAAAAAAAAAAAATTGAAAAAAAAAAAATTGAAAAAAAAATTGAAGAAAGGCCAGGCACGATGGCGCATGCCTGTAATCAATCCCAGCACTATGGCAGGCCGAGATGGGCGGATCATGTCAGGAGTTTGAGACCAGCCTGACCAACATGGTGAAACCCCCCTCTAGTAAAAATGCAAAAAAACTAGCCAGGCCTGGTGGCACATGCCTGTAATACCAGCTACTCGGGAGGCAGAGGCAGGGGAATTGCTTGAACCAGGGAGGTGGAGGCTGCAGTGAGCCGAGATCATGTCACTGCACTCCAGCCTGGGCAAAAGAGCAAGATTCTGTCTCAAAAAAAAAAAAAAGCGTGTGTGTATATATATATATACACACACACACACACACACACACACGTATACATAAATTAAGATAAGTAACTAGGAACTAGGTCAACTTTAACGATAAATAAGAAAATTTGGCAGGCCTATTATCAATTTAAATAGGTCAGCCTCCAAGACAAGGGAGAATATTCTAATATTTGTATTCTTCAAAACGCATATTAAATGTTACCTCTCCCTACCTATCAGCTTACAATTGGTTGTTCAGTCCTTAGGATGCCGTAGCACTTATTTATGGCTCTTTCAGCACATATACTACAGTGAAATCCAACTCTTCTGCTAATTTGTGAGAATATTCATTCTGTATCTGTGCACATCCTAGATTCTCAATTAAACATTTATTCAATTCACTGTACTTTCACTTATGTTTTGATGACCCTAACATAAATGTTCTTTTCTAGTCATGATAAATGATTAAATGATATTCAATGTTTCAAGAAATGATACTCAACGACTAAATGATATTCAATGTTTCACAAAACACTGAACCCACAAAGCTTTACAAATCCTACAAATCCCTGCATCCAGCATCCTTGCTCATCTTCAGGAGGCAATTTCCAAGAAAAACGGGAGCTGGAAAGTTAGAGAAAGCTTATTAAGTTTATTACGGCTCTGGCATTGGTTTTCCATCGCATGGTACTGCATTTCTTTTTTTTCTTTTTTTAAGATGGAGTCTTGCTCTTATTGCCCAGGCTGGAGGGCAATGGCAGGATTTTGGCTCACTGCAACCTCCACCTCCTGGGTTCAAGCGAGTCTCCTGTCTCAGCCTCCTGAGTAGCTGGGGTTACAGGCGCCCGCCACCATGCACGCCTGGCTAATTTTTGTATTTTTGGTAAAGAAGGGGTTTCACCATGTTGGCCAGGCTGGTCTCGAACTCCTGACCTCAGGTGATCCATCTGCCTCGGCCTCCCAAAGTGCTGGGATTATAGGCGTGAGCCACCGTGCCCGAAATGATTTGAATTTTCATATGCCAGTTCTTGAGGTAGTAATAGACCTCAATAGGTAGTGAGTCAAGATCGTGCCACTGCACTCCAGCCTGGGCAACAAGTGGGAAACTCCATCTCAAAAAACAGAAAAACAGCAAATTCAAATGAGTAACACCAAGTAACAGTTTTATAAATTTAGTAGTACTAGAAAGACTGGATCAAGAGGGTTAGCTGAAAACCCGCCACTGCCTCCTCCCTACTCCAATGATTAATAATGAGAACAGATTTATATATAAAAGGACTATATAGAAAAATAAAAAGGGGTCTAATTGGTAGATGAGAATTAAAAGAATACCAGAGTGAGACATTTTAAAATTTATTTATTTATAAGTGCCATGTAATAACTGTACATGTTTATGGGGTGCAGTGTGGTGTTTAAATGCAGGTACATACTGTATAATGATCAAACTGGGGTAATTACCACACCCATTACTTTAAACATCATTTCTTTGTGGTGATAACATTTGAAATCTTCTAGCTATGCTGAAATAAGCACAACATTGTTATTTGCTATAATCACCACACTTCGTAGAACACCAGAATTTATTCATGTCTAACTTTTTCTTTTTTTTTTTTTGAGACAGAGTCTTGCTCTGTCACCCAGGCTGGAGTGCAGTGGCCCAATCTCAGCTCACTGCAAGCTCCACCTCCCGGGTTTAAGTGATTCTCTTGCCTCAGCCTCCTCTGTAGCTGGGACTACAGGCGTGCGCCACCACGCCCGGCTAATTTTTTGTATTTTTAGTAGAGACGGGGGTTTCACCGTGTTAGCAAGGATGGTCTCGATCCCCTGACCTCGTGATCCGCCCGCCTCGGCCTCCCAAAGTGCTGGGATTACAGGCGTGAGCCACCACGCCCGGCCAACTTTTTCTTTTTTTTAAAGAGATGGGGTCTCCCTGTGTTGCCCAAGTTGGCCTTGAACTCCTGGGTTCAGGCAATCCTCCTGCCTCAGATTCACAAATAGCTGGAACTGCAGCCCTGTGCCACCACCGTACCCAGCTTAAATGAAACTTTGTACCCTTTAACTAACCTCTCCTGGTACCCCTCTCCTTCGTACCATCTCTAGTCCCTGGTAACCACTATTCTACTCTCTACTTCTATAAAATCAATTTAGATTCTACTTATGAGTAACATCATGCGGTGTTTGTTCTTCTGTGCCTGGCTTATTTCACGTAACATAATATTTATTGTCCAGGTTCATCCACGTCACCACAAATGGCAGGATTTCATTGTTTTACAACTGAATAAAATTCCCATTGTGTATATTTACATTTTTCTTATCCATTCATCTGTAGATAAGCATTGATTCCACATCTTTTCTATTGCAAATAGCACTGCAATTAACACAGATACGCAGAGGTCTCTTTGACATGAGGATTTCATTTGCTTTGAATATATACCCAGTAATGGGATTGCTGGATTATACGGTAGTTCTATTTTTTAATTGTTTGAGGAACCTCCATACTGTTTCCATAATGGCTGTACCAATTTACATTCCCATCAACAGTGTGCAAGAGTTCCCTTTTCTCTGTATCCTCACCAGCATTTGCTAGTTTTTGGTTTTTTTTTTTTTTTTTTTTTTTTAATGGCTAACTTGGAAAGTGGCTCACCGTATACTACACATTTCCACTATGTCGGATCTCACTTCTCGTTTCTAGCTGAGCCATCTGAGGTGACTGGGCAGGTCCTTTCTCCGAATGTTTCATTTCCCATAAATGAGAAAATAGGTGGAGGACCTTAGAGAGTTTTGGTGCGAATAATGGCTATTAGATATCTCAAGAGCTTTTTCTCCTGACAACATGGACATAGGCACACTGGGTTCTGCTTTCCTTATATCCCACTTCTGAGCCCAGGCCCTGTTCCTCTCACTTTCAATCCCAATTCGGGTTCCAAAGGAATAGCAAAAGGAGTCCTTTTAATAATATCTAGTGCTCCTTTGTCCTGAAATCTGGCTAAGGGAGGATTTCAGGGCCTCAGCTGGTTGAGGGAAGGTAGAGACAATCCATCCTTGCCCATCTACCCACCCAACCCTAGAGCAAGTGAGTACTTGGGGCTCTCTGGTACCCAGACATGCAAGTTCATTCTACCAGGGCCCCTGTGAAAGAATGGGATCCCTATTTTCTGTCCTTTTTATAATAGTCAATCTAATTGGGGTGAGGTGATATCCCATTGTGATTTTGACTTGCATTTCTCTAATGATTAGTGATGTTGAAGTTTTTTTATATATCTGTTGGCCAATTCTATGTCTTCTTTTGAGAAATGTCTATTCAGAGCTTTCTTTTTTTAATTATTTACTTGGTTTTTGTTTGTTTGCTTTGTTTTGTTTTTGCTATTGAGTTGAGTTGCTTATATATTCTGGATATTAACCTCTTGTCACATGCATAGTTTGCAAATAGTTTCTCCTATTGTATAGGTTGTCTCTTCACTCAGGTCATTGTGCCAGGCCTGAAGTGTTTTACTGAGTCTGTGAGAAAAGGGTGGGATTACGGCTGACATGCAGGAGAGCCTCCGGGTCTGTGTCAACTGTGGGCATCATTTGTTGTCTTGTCAGAAAATGGTCCAAGGCCAGGTGCAGTGGCTCACCCCTGTAATCCCAGCACTTTGGGAGGTCAAGGCAGGAGGATCACTTGAGTTAGGAGTTTGAAACCAGCCTGGGCAACATAGCAAGACCCTGTCTCTATAAAAAATAAATATAAAAAAGGTGAAAAAAGAAAGAGAAGGAAGGAAGGAAAGAAAAAGACAATGGTTTAGAACTGCTATTCTGAAGAAAGCATTATTGGCTGGGCACAGTGGCTCACGCCTGTAATCTCAGCACTTTGGGAGGCCGAGGTGGTAGATCAATTGAGGTCAGGAGTTCGAGACCAGCCTGGCTAAAACAGTGAAATCGTGTCTCTACTAAAAATACAAAAATTAGCTGGGAATAGTGCCACACACCTGTAATCCTAGTTACTTGGGAGGCTGAGGCAGGAGAATCACTTGAACCTGGGAGGAAGGAGAACTGCTTGAACCAGAGGTTGCAGTGAGCTGAGTTTGTGCTACTAAACTCTACCCTGGGCAACAGAGTGAGTGAGAGTTTGTCTCAAAAAAAGGTAGCAGAGGAATACAGAAGAGTAGTGGGAATGTTGCATTGTGATGAGGACTCAACCCACCATTGCTAGCTTTGAAGATGGGATAAAAAGCCACTAGCCAAGGAATGTGGCGGCCTCTAGAACCTAAAAAGGCAAGGAAATGGATTAAACCCTAGAGCACACATGTTCAGCCTTTTAGGGATAATCCTGGGACACACTGGAAGAAGAATTGTCTTGGGCCCACATATAATACACGAATACTAATGAAAGCTGATGAGTTTAAAAAAAGATCCATGCATAATTTTTGTGATATCCGCTACAACAGATAAGCAAAAAAGTCTTTGCATTCAAAGGACTGGACACAGTTGCAGGCCTGGAGCCTCCAAATAGGAACACAGCTCTGCTGACACTTTGACTTCAACTCTGTGAGACCCGCATCGGTCTGATCTACAGATCTACAACACCTACAGATAATAAATTTGTGTTATTTTAAGCCACTAAGTCTGTGGTCATTTGTTACAGCAGCAATAGAAAACTAATAATACAACAGAATTACTACTATACAAATGGTGGACACAAACCCTGGGAAGCAGAAGGAAGCCCTGGGCCAGCTTTCAGGTTGACTGGCTGGGTGCCACAGTAATACCAGACAGGCAGTACCAGTCCCAGCTAGTAACTGTGAGCACGGGAACCTGACTTGCCAAAGGTGACTTGGAGCACCCAGTTGGAACAGGCAATTCTGTGCCCAGAAAGCTAACCATTATCATATTTTGCCAGAAACCCATTCCACCTTTTTGCCACAATCCCTGGAGGCTGGAAGCAGTAAACAGATAGGCAGAGGCAGGGGGAAAGCTGTGAAGTGGGGAGGAAACTAAAAGCTGACCAGTTTTAACCAATTAAAGGAGATTTGTTTACACACACATATGGATTTGTTTTAGGCTTTGTTAGAAAACATAAGTGTAAATGTGAGGGTTAAATATTTAAAGTTGAAATGTAGGCTTCCATTTCCAGCAATATGGTAGCCTAGACAACATGCTACAAAATACCTAGAAATGTTGAATAAAATATATATAACAAATATCCTTTAAATGCTTAGCTGAGCTCACAAGAAAGTAAGGGAAATCCACTGGGGCCAGGAAGAAGATTAAAAACCTACAGGGTTATGAAGTCTCTTCTATTTTGGTTGTCTGAGGATTTTTTTGCCAGTCTAATTGCTCAAGGGGCTTTAAAAAAACAGGTGGAATTAACATATTATAAAATCAACCATTTTAAAGTATTCCATTCTATAAATTCATAATATTGTTCAACCACCACCAAAGTTCCAAAATATTTTCATCATCCCAAAGAAAATCTCATACCCATTAAGCAGGTACTCCCCACTTCCCCCTTCACTCAGTTCCTGGCAGCCACTAATCTGCTTTCTGTCTCTATTTTGGATATTTACTCTAAAGGAAATCACACAACCTGTGACTTTTTGCTACTGGCTTTTCTTTTCTTGTCTTAGAGGTAGGGTCTTGCTATGTTGCCCAGGCTGGAGCGCTGTCTGTACCTATTCATAGGCACAATCATGGTACACTACAGCCTTGAACTCCTGGCTCAAGTGATCCTTCTGCCTCATTCTCCCAAGTAGCTATGACTACTGATGATTGCCACCACGCCCAGCCATAGCTTCTTCACACTTATCATGCTTTCAAGGTTCACCCATTCTGTAGCACATACAAATTCTTCATTCCTTTTTATAGCTGAGTATTCCATTGAGTGTATATACCACATGTTATCTATTCAAAATGGTTTGGAATGAGATAGAGGTGGTGGTTGTACAACATTGTGAATATATTAAATACCACTGAACTACACTTGAAATAATTTTATGTTGTATGAATTATATTTCAATTAAAAAAATTTAATCCTCACAACAACCCAATGAAGCAGGCACTATCATTCTCTTTATTTTACAGACGAGGAAGCAAAGGCCCAAAGGTACAGCAATTTTCCTAAAGTCAGATAGTTTGTGACAGAATCAGTATTTGAACACAGGCAGCCTGACTACACAGCTCATGCTCTTGCTATAATGAAAACTTTTAAAAAATTATAGAATTAAATTAAAAATAAATTAAAAATAATATAGAAATAAAAATTAGAGGCTGGGCATGGTGACTCATGCCCGTAATCCCACCACTTTGGGAGGCTGAGGTGGGCAGATCACGAGGTCAGGAGATCGAGACCATCCTGGCTAAAACAGTGAAACCCCATCTCTATTAAAAATACAAAACATTAGCCGGGTGTGGCAGCATGCGTCTGTAGTCCCAGCTACTCGGGAGACTGAGGCAGGAGAATGGAGCTAACCCGGGAGGCGGAGCTTGCAGTGAGCCGAGATCGCGCCACTGCACTCCAGCCTGGGCAACAGAGCGAGACTCTGTCTCAAAAAAAAAAAAAAAGAAATAAAAAATTAGAAAATAGTCTTAATATAGAATCTATTTTATGTGTCAATTTTTTTTAATGAACTAGTCTGAAAATACAGCATAGAGCCTGGTATAGCATAAGCCCTGAACTTGTTAATGAATGTATAAATGTGTACCTTTACAGACAAGTTTATATCTACAAGATAATGTACTCCAGGCCGGGTGCAGTGGCTCACACCTGTAATCCCAGCACTTTGGGAGGCCAAGGCAGGCAGATCACAAGGTCAGGAGATCAAGACCATCCTGACTAAGATGGTGAAACCCCATTTCTAATAAAAATACAAAAAATTAGCCAGGTGTGGTGGTGGGCACCTGTAGTCCCAGCTACTTGGGAGGCTGAGGCAGGAGAATGGTTTGAACCCGGGAAGCAGAGCTTGCAGTGAGCAGAGATCGCGCCACTGCACTCCAGCCTGGAAGACAGAGCAAGACTCCGTCTCAAAATAATAATAATAATAAAAAAAAGATAATGTACTCCAAATGCTAAAGGTAAATTTAGAACACAGCATTCTATACCTCAGGGGCTGGCTGTATTTGTCTCCAAGCCAAGCAAACACAAAGATGACTGTTTTTATAAGCAGCTGTTACCTGAAGCAAAATATTTGTTATATATATGAGTCTTATGCCAAGCTGTATAAGCACAAACTTTTCAGAATCTGAATTAAATTTGTCTTAACATAAATATTCATTTTTTTTTCCCCTGAGGACTGTCTGTTCACTTACATAAAATTAGAAGGCATAAAATACCAAGAAGATAACCACAATGTACAATACTGTTGTGCCAGAGAGGCATAAAATAAATCTATCATTTGGAGTCCCACAGAATTCTAACCATCTACCTGAGTGGGAGTTCTATCGCTGACAGCAATTACAATTTTAAAGAGTCTATTTCCCAAGAGACACTATTCTTTGTATCTCACTCAAAACATTTTTAATTACAACACTCCATCTTTCCACCCCTGCAGCATTTAACCATTCAGTGCTGGGAGAGTAAGTGACTTCCTACACTACATCGGTACTTGAAGCAGAGGAGTCCCTTCAGTTGAGAAATGAGGAGACTGGGCAGGGTAGTTAAGGGGTCTGCCCAAAGCCAGAGTGGCAGAGGCAAGGTTACAACCAAGATCTCTGACTCCTACTCCTACTGTTTGTTGCTCTCCTACCAAAGTTCTCAATCTTTTTTCAATCAAGACACACATGATGTTGAAATTTTCTCTTCCACTAATAAAAGTGTACACAACACATACACATAAGATCTGGGAAAATCAAACAGCTAATTCTTAAGAATGATTATATGCGGAGGGAGGGAATTAAGAGTGGTTTCTATTTCTCATGTTACGCATCTCTGTACAATTTTTTATAAAGAAGCATGTGTTAAACATTTCAGTTTTGAAGTGGGTAAGAGGCAAATATTTTTTGTAAAAGACATCAGAACACAAGATATAATATAGTCTAGTTATTCTCAAACTATAGTCTGGAGATCCCTAAAAGTCCCCAAATCCTTTCTAGGAGGCTTTGTAGGATTAAAAATCTTTTCATAAGAATCATTATGAAATAATAAGATGCTATTTGCCTTTCTCATTCTCATTCTCTCACAGTGTGTAGCAAACTTTTCCAAAAGCTATGCATAAGCGTGTGATATTGCAACAGACTGAATTCAGAAGCAGAGAAAAGGATCCAGCTATCTTCTACCATGTCAAAGAGAGGTGTTTGCAAAACTATACATCAGTGCCATTCACCTTACAACGTTTTGGAAAATACGGTTTAAAAAATACAGCTTACATATGTTAACATGCAATGGATGTATTTTACCTTTATTTTCTTTTTTGTAGAGGCGAGAGAACATTGGAATTACAGGTACCACACCCAGGTAATGTATTTTTAATGATTTTTAAAGAATTAACAAATACTTTGGCCGGGCTCAGTGGCTCATGCCTGTAATCCTAGCACTTTGGGAGTGTGAGGCAGAAAGACTGCTTGAGGCCAAGAGTTCAAGACCACCATGGCCAACAATATAGACCACATCTCTTAAAAAAAACAAACAAAAAGGCCAGGAGCGGTGGCTTACACCTGTAATTCCACTTTGGGAGGCCGAGGTGGGCGGATTGTTTGAGCCTAGGAGTTTGAGACCAGCCTGAGCAACATGGTGAAACATGTAGAAGCCCAGTCTCTACAAAAAAAAAAAAAAAAAAAAAAATTAGCTGGCATGGTGGTGCACACCTGTAATCCCAGCTACTTGGGAAGCTGAAGTGGGATAATTGCTTGAGCCTGGGCTGTCAGGGCTGAAGTAAGCTGAGATTGCGCCACTGTACTCCAGCCTGGGTGACAGAGTGAGACCCTGTCTCCAAAAAAAAAAAAAAAACCAAAAAACAAAACCAAGTATCTCAATGATTTCTCAGTTTTAATTTCCAACACAATAATACTGATAGTTATAACCACATAAGCAAGACTCTGGGGTAGGCGAAAATTTTTAGGAGTGTGAATGGGTCCTATGACCATAGTCTGAACACAGGCCATTAACTACAAAAAAAAAAATACATTATTAACAAACTTCATTATTATTTACTATCAATTCTAATACTCCCTTCAGCTAATCTTATCACACCAGTGTCACAAAAAACAGAACCTGACATCATCACACTACCTCTGGGTTGGCCACTGTCCTTTCCTTTTTTTTTTTTTTTTTTTTTTGAGACGGAGTCTCGCTCTGTCGCCCAGGCTGGAGTGCAGTGGCGCAATCTCGGCTCACTGCAAGCTCCGCCTCCCGGGTTCACGCCATTCTCCTGCCTCAGCCTCCCGAGTAGCTGGGACTACAGGCGCCCGCCACTGCGCCCGGCTAATTTTTTCTATTTTTAGTAGAGACGGGGTTTCACCGTGTTAGCCAGGATGGTCTCGATCTCCTGACCTTGTGATCCGCCCGCCTCGGCCTCCCAAAGTGCTGGGATTACAGGCGTGAGCCACCGCGCCCGGCCGGCCACTGTCCTTTCCAAGAAAACTCTATAAAAAGGTAAATACCACTAGGAAAAATAAATTATACAATTTATTATCTCTATATATTATATAGGATATTACTTATACCCTATAATCAATGTCTTACAGATGATCATTTAGTAGGGGTTTTTTTTTTTAATGACGGGATGTGGTATTATGATGCAAAGTATATATTTGGTCCTCATCCCAGGCTCCTGACACAGAACTCCTGGTAAAATTCTTGTAATTTCCTGAATGATAGGAATGTCTTTTGTTACAACAGTGTCTTAGTCCCTGGTTTCTGATACAAGAGCGTCCAAGACTCTTGGAATCTCCAGAGTGCTAAGAGTGTCTTTTTGTATGCTGGTGGCCCCTATCTTTTAGTGCATTAATTGCATCTTCAGCTGTATCTAGTATGTTCAGAAATCTGTGCTTGAATTTGAACATATCACTAAACTTCCACAATTAACATAAATTCATAGCTATGTATTAAATATATATATATATATATATATTTTTTTTTTTTTGAGATGGAGTTTCACTCTTGTTGCCCAGGCTGGAGTGCAATGGCGCAATCTCGGCTCACTGCAACCTCCGCCTCCCGCGTTCAAGTGATTCTCCTGCCTCAGCCTCCTGAGTAGCTGGGATTACAGGCATGTGCCACTACGCCCAGCTAATTTTGTATTTTCAGTAGAGACCGGGTTTCTCCATGTTGGTCAGGCTGGCCTCAAACTCCCGACCTCAGGTGATCTGCCCGCCTCGGCCTCCCAGAGTGCTAGGATTACAGGTATGTGCCACTGTGCATTAAATATTCTCATTGTAAATTTTTAATTGATCAAAGCAAAGCACGCACATAGTTTAAAAAATCACATAGTATAAATGACCAAATTCAGCAGTTTTTGCCCCACTCCTGTCTATTTTATCCAATCTTCCTTCACAGAGGCAATTAAATTCTTCTAGTTGTTTGTTTTGGAATTTATACATCTTCATATAATAATATACTGATACCTTATTAATCACTATTAGACATTATTTACATTCTCTTATGGGGAATGAAAATTCAGCTCTCTTATACCACATTCCCTCTTTTTTTGTGGTTATTGTTTTGAGACAGGGTCTCACTCTACTGCCCCGGCTGGAGTGCAGTGGCACGATTTCAGCTCACTGCAACCTCCACCTCTGGGTATCAAGCAATCCTCTCACCTCCACCTCCCAGGTGGCTGGGACC
This sequence comes from Chlorocebus sabaeus, assembly GCF_047675955.1. NCBI lineage: Eukaryota > Metazoa > Chordata > Mammalia > Primates > Cercopithecidae > Chlorocebus > Chlorocebus sabaeus. The sequence goes on along the minus strand of NC_132922.1, from coordinate 10,067,539 downwards.
ACAGACGTGAGCCACCACATCCAGCTAATTTTTGTATTTTTTGTAGAGACAGGGTTTTGCCATGTTGCCCACGCTGGCCTCAAATTCCTCTCTTTATTCTATCCATCCTTCTAATAGTTAAGATTTTTGCTTAAATCAATATTTGGTGTTCCCATGATTATCATGTATTAACTTTTATTTAAAAATTTTTTTTTTTTTTGTAGTAGAGACAGGGTTTCACTGTGTTGGTCAAGCTGGTCTCAAACCCCTGGCCTCAAGTGATCTACCTGTCTCAGACTCCCGAAGCGCTGGGATTACAGGCGTGAGTCACTAAACCTGGCCAACTGTGCAGTAACTTTTAAATTGTAGTCATTTTATTTCTAGATTTTTTTTTTTTTTTTTTTTTGAGACAGGGTCCCATTCCGTCGCCCAGGCTGGAGTGCACTGGTGCAATCGTGGCTCACTGCAACTTTGGCTTCCCAGACTCAAGCGATTTTCCAGCCTCAGACTCCTGAGTAGCTGAGACTACAGGTATGAGCCAGCACAGTGCTGGGCATCTGCTTCTGCTGAGGGCCTCAGGTGGCTTATGATCATGGTGCAAGGTGAAAGGGGAACAGGTATGTCACACAGTAAGAGAGGGAGTGAGAGAGAGCAGTGGGTACCAGGCTCTTTTAAATAACCAGCTCTCCCATGAACTATCAGTGAGAACTCACTCATCACCAAGGGGATGGCACCAAGCCATTTATGAGGGATCCGTCCCCATGACCCAAACACTTCCCACTAGGCCTCACCTCCAACACTGGGGGTCACATTTCAACATGAGATTTGGAGGGGTCAAACAGCCAAACTGTATCAGTCACATAAACGATTTTTAGCCTAAGTTCCTGGGGATTTGGGGGTTCCTCTTTTTTGTGAACAATTCTGCAACTGACACCTAGATTTCTTTCTTTTTCTCTTTCTCTTTCTTTCTTTCTTTTTAACTTATTTATTTATTTTTAGAGATGAGGTCTCACTACATTGCCCAGGCTGGTCTCGAACTCCTGGCCTCAAGTGTTCTGCCTGCCTCAGCCTCCCAAGTGCTACGATTACAGGCGTGAGCCACTGCGCCCAGCCTGGCACCTGGATTTCTTAAGAATGCATCATCATCTACACTTCAGGCTACTTACTGAAAAAAAAAAAAAACAGATGGTTTATTCATTCTGGGCTATATCTCTCCTGTAAAACGGCAATAAATATCTAAAGTATACTTTTAAATTTGGCCAACACAATCCACACATGAAGTTGAGCTTATAGAGTAAGAATGAAACACTGGGTAAATCTGGTCAAGACTTGGTCCCCCCAGCGAGTGCAATCTTATGGGAATAACAGACAGGAACATACACAAATACAGAAGCAGATTTTCATGTCTTTTAAGCATAAAACAACGATGTTTGGGTTGGTATACCAACCAAATCACCAAATGTGACTATTTCTAAAATGCTGATTCATCCTAGCAGGGTGAAAACTAGTTGGGGGCTGGGGGGAGACAAACTGACAACTGATGGCTAGTCCAAAATCAGTTTCCAGAGGAGTCCAGAAGTGGCTGAGTCACAGCAGCACCACTGAAATCAGTGTACAGCCTCTCCTGATTTAGAACACTGCATTATAGAACAGAAAGATTATTTTAAAGCCGGGCACGGTGGTTCACACCTATAATCTCAACACTTTAGGAGGTGGGAGAATGGCTTGAGCTCAGGGGATTGAGGCTGCTGTGAGCTGTGATCATCCCACAGCACTCCAGCTTGGGTAACAGAGTGAGACTTTGCCTCAAAATAAATAAATAAATAAAAATTTAAAAAAAAAAATTTTAAACCACCTAAGATGTTTTCTGTGGTTTGAGCTAATAAAATTCTAAAGATTAAAAGTCACTTACTGTGGCTTTCATATTTAAAAATGTTATTCACCTTATCACAGTTATTGTAAGTCTTTTCCCTGACATAACAATCAAGCTAACTCACATACGTACACAGACAGGCAAGTTACACAAATGGCCTCATGGATGACACTCTCGAGTGTTTAATGGAAAGACTGTGGGCTTTGGGATAAAATCTAGGTTCAGGTCCCGAGAATAGTATATATTATCTAAGTAACTTCAAATCTCTATGTCTCAATTTCCTCATTTGTAATTTTGAGACCAGTATCTGTCAAGGTTGCTATGAGAAGTTAGAATCAAATTATGGAAAGTAGCTGGGCGTGGAGGCTCACGCCTGCAATTCCAGCACTTTGGGAGGCTGAGGTGGGTGGATCACTTGAGGTCAGGAGTTCGAGACCAGCCTGGCCAACATGGTGCAACCTCATCCCTACTAAAAATACAAAAGTGAGCCAGGAGTGGTGGCGCACACCTGTAGTCCTAGGTATTCTGGAGGCTGCGGCAGGACAATCACTTGAACCCAGGAGGCAGAGGTTACAGTGAGGCAAGATCATACCACTGCACTCCAGCCTGGGTGACAGAGTGAAACTCTGTATTTAAACAAAAACAAAAACAAAACAAAAAACAAAAAATCACATCTCTACTCAAAATACAAAAAAAAATTAGCCAGGCATGGTGACAGGCACCTGTAGTCCCAGCTACTTAGAAGGCTGAGGCAGGAGAATGGTGTGAACCTGGGAGGCGGAGCTTGCAGTGAGCTGAGATCACGCCACTGCACTCAAGCCCGGGCGACAGAGAGAGACTCCATCTCAAAAAAAAAAAAGAAAAGAAAACAAATTATGGAAAGCACCTAGCATCATACCAGGCACACAGTCGGCACTCAACAATTGCTGGTTTCTACATGTCCTTTATAGCTGTAGCATCTGTTAGTACTAGAAGCCAGTGTTAATTTTAGGTCCCTAAAATGAGTAATATCTTCTCAAGTTCCTTCCAAAAGAGCAATTGTTGTTTAGTAAAAAATAAACACCAACTGCTCTTTCAGAAGGAGCTTCAGAAAGGTAGAAGGGTCAACAGTATTGAATACTTACAAAGAACTGGAATCAATTAAGAATGCAAAAACAGGAGATGTACAGAGCACTCTTGACATAAGTAACTCCATCTTAGAAAAAGACTCCATCTTACATTTTAAAAAGCACTTCGACAACAGGGACCAGATGCTTTTCCACATAAAGACACAACCAAGCATACTCTTCCACTATCAGTCCTCACCAGAAGACTCTGTAACCATAAAAACAGCAGGACTGAAAATACTCAAAATGGTCTTCTTAACAGACACTGTCTTGCTGTCACTTGTTATAAATGCCTGATATCACGCCAGGCGTGGTGGCTCACGCCTGTAATCCCAGCACTTTGGGAGGCCGAGGCAGGCGGATCACGAGGTCAGGAGATCGAGACCATCCTGGCTAACATGGTGAAACCCCGTCTCTACTAAAAATACAAAAAATTAGCCGGTTGTGATGGCAGGCGCCTGTAGTCCCAGCTACCCGGAGGCTGAGGCAAGAGAATGGCATGAACCCGGGAGGCGGAGCTTGCAGCGAGCCGAGATCTGGCCACTGCACTCCAGCCTGGGTGACAAAGCGAGACTCTGTTTCAAAAAAAAAAAACAAAAAAGCCTGATATCTGTGTCCGAAGGCTCTGCCTACATTAAGGATTATTTCCTACAAGACCAACACACCGCCATGACGCCATGACCAGAACAGGATACTTGTCTATATCGCTTTCCCTGGACTGGTTAGGTAACCCTTTTTCCTAATCCTTTTCTCTTGATGTTCAATGTTACTTTGTTGCAGAATGTTTAATCTACAACATTTATATATTAATTAGGTATACTATTATGTATGATTTACAATATTGACTGACTAGTGAATAAGAAGTGCTAAAAAAAAATCGCCTCCTTGAGAACTCCATGTAACTTGTGACTTCTGTAACTGAAATAACACAGTAAAAGTCTGACATTGTGAAAAGACACAAACATGTGTGTACCTGGTTATCCCTGACCTTATACCATTCACAATAGTAGATTAAGCTGTCAGGAAGTCAGAGTTGACCTTTGGAAGAGCAGTTCCAGTGGTCAAAGTAGGACGAGGAAAGGCAGTACACGTGAAAAAAAATACATATTTATATATTTGTAAATATATAATATATATAAAATATTAAAATATATATTATATATATAATATAAAAAATATATATATATATATTTTGAGACGGAGTCTTGCTCTGTCGCCCAGGCTGGAGTGCAGTGGTTCGATCTCAGCTCACTACAAGCTCAACCTCCCGGGTTCATGCCATTCTCCTGCCTCAGCCTCCCGAGTAGCTGGAACTACAGGTGCCCGCCACCATGCCCGGCTAATTTTTTGTATTTTTAGTAGGGATGGGGTTTCACCGTGTTAGTCAGGATGGTCCCGATCTCCTGATCTCATGATCTGCCCACCTCGGCCTCCCAAAGTGCTGGGATTACAGGCATGAGCCACCGCGCCCGGCCCAGGATATTCTTTAAATAAGCTTAGCATAAAGGGAAGGAGAGCAGGCAGAGGCTGAAGAAGCTGCCAGATTCCAGATCAGATTGGTACAGTTTTCCGATGGGACAGGCCTGACCATGTTTGCAGTCTGAACAGAAGCAGACACTAGGTTAAAGCTATAGCAAAGAGGTGAAAGATTACTGGAGCAAGGTCCTAGAAGAAAACTGGCAGTGGGGTGGAAGGGAGGACCAAGATCGAAGGTAGCAGACACTGAATATGTCTGTTTTTCCTCTGAGACCAGCAGAACGTAGAAAACTGTACAACTGTAATTAGAAAAAAATGAAAAACCTCATCCCAAGTTGGTTCTATTTTATCTAGAGAGTAAAAGGTAATCTGCAACAAGTGAAGGGAATGGGTGGAGATGGCCATGAGGCAAGAGAACATTTCAATTCCCTTAAATTTCTAAAACTGGGTATAGTGCTGTATTTGCAAGAATATACTTGAGACAGAAATGAATAATTATAGTTTTACTACAATGCTCCATTAAGGTAGATGCTCCACAAATATAATCACATTTACTTCTCACAAGAACCCAGTTAAGTGAGGTGTTGTTATCGTCCCTGTTTTATAGTTTGGTTAAAGATAACACTCATAGTTAAGCTTTACTACAGAACTTTTTTTTCAGCTATTATGCCATATTTGCTTCTTAAAAAAAATTAAGTTATAGAATACTATGTATGACGATATAATTTCATTAATCTTTTTTGATTCAGGCATAAACAAACAAAATTAGAAAAGCAATTCCAGGCCAGATGGAGTGGCTCATGCCTGTAATCCCAGTACTTTGGGAGGCCAAGGCAAGCGGATCACCTGAGGTCGGGAGCTTGAGACCAGCCTGACCAACATGGAGAAACCCTGTCTCTACTAAAAACACAAAATTAGCCAGATGTGGTGGCGCCTGCCTGTAGTCATAGCTACTGGGCGAGAGGCTGAGGCAGGAGAATTGCTTGAACCCAGGAGGCGGAGATTGTGGTGAACCGAGATCACATCACTACACTCCAGCCTGGGCAACAAGAGCGAAACTCCATATCAAAAAAAAAAAAAAAAAAAAGAAAGAAAGAAAAAGAAAAAATGAGAAAAACAGGCAACAAGTGAAAAAAGAAATATCTTTATAGATTAAATAGAAATATATTACCACTATTGCCAGTCATTCTCTCTACAGCAGGAATCAGAAAACTATGGCCTATGGGCTAAATCCAATCTACCACCTGTTTTTGAAAACAGGATTTTACTGGAACACAGCTCTGTCCATTCATTTACTGTCTACAGCTGATTTCACACGACCATGGCAATGTTGGGTAGCTATGACGACTGTACACAAAGCCTAAAATATTTCCCATCTGCTTTCTTTAAAGAGTTTGCCAACCTCTATGTTCTTTTATAGCACTTAACTGTATCTAAAACTATTCTACTTATTTTTTATGTATTCATTTATTTATTATTATTTATTTATTTATTTTTTTGAGACCGAGTCTTGCTCTTGTCGCCCAGGCTGGAGTGCAATGGCACAATTTCGGGTCACTGCAACCTCCGCCTCCTGGGTTCAAGTGATTTTCCTGCTTCAGTCTCCCGAGTAGCTGGGATTACAGGCGCCCACCACCATGCCTGGCTAAGTTTTGTATTTTTAGTAGAGATGGGGTTTCACCATGTTAGCCAGGCTGGTCTCGAACTCCTGACCTCAGGTGATCCGCCCACCTCAGCCTCCCAAAGTGCTGGGATTACAGGCGTGAGCCACTGTGCCCGGCCCATTCGTTTATTGTCTGACTCCCCTACTGGAATGCATAGTCTATGAAGAAAAAGACCTTCTTCTCTATATATTCCTAGCACCTAGAACAGTGTGTGGCACATAGAATGCACTCAGTAAAGGTATTTAATGAACAATATTTATTGCAAGAAGGAAAAGAAAAACATTTCCCATCTCCCTGCTTTCTTCTCTTAGATGCACTCCAACCATTTACCCCACCACTCCACCAAAACTGGTCTTCTCAATTAACCACTGGATTTCTCAACATGATAAATTCTCAGTTATTTCTCAGTCCTCACCTTACTCGACCCCTCAGCAGCATCGGACCCAGCTGGTCTACATCCTTCCCGGGAAACTTTCTTCACGTGGCTTTCACTCTTAGTTCTTAGCTTCCCTCCTATCGTACTGATCCATCTTTCCTTTGTCTCCTTTGCTAGTGCAATCTTATTTTCCCGGCCTCTTAATGGTTAGCCTGCTCCAAGACTCAGTCATTCAGATTCTTCTGTCAGTCCATACTCACATCCTTAGTAAGCTCATCCAGTCTCACGACTACTCTTAGGCATTTCAAACTCCTCCATAACCAAAGCCAAATCTATCTTTTCCCCCAAAACCTTCTCCTTCACAGCCTCTGCCATCCCAGTAAATAACACCATCCCTCCATTTACTGAAGCCAAAAGCTCTTGGAGTCAACCAACCCTCATTTTATAAATATATTCCAGGTCAATGACCACTTCAACTATGTCTGCTACCACCCTGATCCAAGTCACCATCATCTCTCGCCTGATAATTAATTGTCCCCTGTTCCCTTACATTCTACTCTCAACACAGCAGCCAGGGTGATCACGTTTAAAGGTAAATCAGCAAGTTCAACAGTTAGCCAGAGCGAAAGTCGCACACAATTTGGTCCCCTGAAAACTATTTGCCTCTTTGTTCCCTCCACTCCGGACACCCAGGCCTCCATGCCCATCTTAAAGCAAGTCACGCAAGCGTCCATCTCGGCCTTCATACTGGCTGAAAGGCTCTTCTGGCTGAACTGAACGAACCAGGCTTCCTGAATTAGGCATTTTCATGAAATGCTGTGTCACTTAATTCTCTACACTTTGTGAGGTAGGTATCACTTCCCCCACTTTACACATCAGGAAAGTGAGGTTTACAGGGCATCCAGCTAACAAATGATGGAGTTAGGGTTCAATCCAGATTAGTCTACACAGAACATGAGCTCTCAGTGAAGTTTCTGGAGGCTAAACAGAGGATTCAGTGATGTTCCTCTGAAGTCACAGTGATTTTAACAGCTAAAGGTGTGTGCTAACTGGTGAAGGATATGAGAAAAGGCAGTCAAAGAGATAAAACAATCACAAGAGGAGTTACCCAAGCCACAAGTGGAAAGTTTTAAGGAAAAGCGGGGAGAGGGGAAGTGTCAAGTGGAACCTAGACGCCAGAAGCCCAAGAATCAAGTGTATACCTCATAACAAACCACACTTGTGGTAGACAGGAACCCAGATCTTGATTTAGAAAGAAACAAAAAAAAGGCAGGCACAATGGCTCATGCCAGCACTTTGGGACGCCAAAGAGAAATTCGTTTGAGGCCAGGAATTCGCGACCAGCCTGGGCAACATTGCCAGACCCAAAAAATTAAAAAAAAAAAAAAATGTAGCCAGGTGTGGTGGCTCACACCTGTAGTCCCAGCTACTCAGGAGGCTGAGGTGGGCGGATTGCTAGAGCTCGGCAGATCCAGGCTGCAGTAAGCCGTGATCGCGCCTCTGCACTCCAGCCTGGGCAACAGAGCGAGACCCTGTCCGGGGAAAGAAAGAAAAAAAAACAACTATCTTCTCTTGCCAATAATGCTGCCCAGAGCTATCCTACTAGGTATTGCCACTTGCCCGCGGCAAGCGTGAAGACAGGCTGTAGGGAAGCATGTGACTAAGCAACACGGCTTCACACCTACGTTCTCCTCCGGGTCAGTGAAGCAAAGTGTGTGAGTGTGCGGGGGTGGACTGATCTTAAATTTCCCAAGGCAAAGATGTGGACCCTGATTGTGCACGTGTGACCACGGCTCTCTACCCCACAGTCTCTAGGAGACCAGGACGTGGCGGAGTCTCGGCCCTTACCCCGAATTCCTCCAACAACTTTCCGCCTATGGCCCATTCCTCTCTGCCCCACAGTCACGACAGAGAACCCCAACCCACACTACCTCCCTCTCAGACCCATCCCCCAGGCATATCCCGGGACTGGCTGCCGAGAAGCGTTACAACCAGTTAAGGCCCGGGCGTGAAAACCCCGTCTCACCACGGCTCCGGCCACGGCGTGGACCAGGCTTTCGTAGGACAGCACGGAGGCCATTGGTGCGGCTCCTCGAAGACCCAGCCACACTTTTCCCACAGATGCCGCAGCCAGTGGAGTTAGGAAAGGAGCGCCGGAGCCTGGGGCGTGAAAGTCGCAAACCCCACCCTCTCAAACCCGCCCGCCTGCCTTAGAACCACTTCCGGGTCGCGGGGTGGGAAAGAGGGCCTAAGAACCTCCCTGGGTGCTGATTGGCCCCTGTGGGCGCGGGGCGGGACAGCGAAGTGTTAGCGGGGGCCGGGCTCCAAGGCTCAGGGCGGCCTGATACCAGGTACCCGGCTCCCAGCTCCCGGGTCCCACGACGTTCTCTCGTGTTCCCGGGCCCTGACCAGTCCCTCCATCTCAGAAATCTTAATGGCCCTCTTTTACTCTGGTGACAAAGATGGAGAAACTCAAGGAGACTCCAGTCTCCCTGTTTCTCTGCGCCTGAGCTCTTTTCTATTCTGAGTCACATTTTGGCCAAGAGGAAAACAGCTTAATTGTGGACTTGGAAACTTCTCCCTCCCGAAAAACCCTTGAGTGTGGTAGGAAGGGATATTGAGCTCAGGAGACCAAGATACCAGACGCGAGTGGGAGCCTCCCCCTAGTTGGCAACTATGGAAGTCATTTAACCTCTTGGGTTTCCAACTTTGTGAAATGACAATGTACTAGTCCCAACAATCCCCGTTTGCTGTGAGGATTATGAAAGCCAGTTTATGTAGCAGTACTTCATAAAATACTGAAGGAAAAAAATTTTTTTCCATGTTGCAAAGTGAGTAACAAAATTACATAGTACTAAAGAAGCCACATTCAGCTTTAACCTGTCATACTGTGAGATTCTGCTTCAGGATGCTCCTCAGGGACTCTTTCATGAGACACCATCACCACTTGTCTGTACCATGTTTCCTTTTAGAATACCCTCGTGATAACTCCTGAGTGCTGACTACATGCCAGGGTTAGTGTTTTATGCCCATCGTCACACTTAATCCCTAGGAGAGGGTCCTAACAAAGTTTAACTTGGCCGTTTTCACAAAATTTGCAGAAGATACTGCTTCCAGGAAAATTCCCATCACGCCATAGAATCATGACATGAACGTGCAGGAGCAAAAGTGAAGCGAAGATGATTTTGGGCTGGGCGCAGCGGCTCAGGCCTGTAATCCTAGCACTTTGGGAGGCTGTGGCGGGCAGATCACTTGAGGTCAGAAGTTTGAGACCAGCCTGGACCATATGGCAAAACCTTGTCTCTATTAAATATAGAAAAAATTAGCCGGACATGGTGGCACGTGCCTTGTAGAAATTACAAAGTAGAAACTGCAGCTACTAGGGACGCTGAGGCAGGAGAATCGCTTGAACCCAGGAGGCAAAGGTTGCAGTAAGCCAAGACTGCGCCACTGCACTCCAGCCTGGGGCAGAGCAAGACTCCTTAAAAAAAAAAAAAAAAAAAAAAAAAGAGGGATTTTGGCACGGGAACGTAGACAGAAACTAGTTGGTTGTAAAACTTGAAAACTCAGTTCTCACTGACTCCTGATCAAATTGGGAGCTTGCTGTCAAGAATATACTAGATTATGCATCATAGTTATCAAAACATTAATACTTCGTTTTGACGTTTTTATATCTTATCTACCACACACATTTTGATCATTTTTTTTTTTTTTAAACCTGAGACAGGGTTTCTCTACGTTGTTCAGGCTGGTCTCGAACTCCTGGGCTCAAGTGATCCACCTGCCTCAGCCACCCAAAGTGCTGGTATTACAGGCATGAGCCACTGTACTGGGCCTTGCAACTTTTTTATTTTTGAGATGGAGTTTCACTCTTGTGGCCCAGGCAGGAGTGCAATGGCGCAATCTTGGCTCACTGCAACCTCCACCTCCGGGGTTCAAGTGATTCCTACCTCAGCCTCCCGAGTAGCCGGGATTATAGGCACGCGCTACCACGCCCAGCTAATTTTTGTATTTTTAGTAGAGACAGGGTTTCATCATGTTGGTCAGGATGGTCTCAATTTCTTGACCTCGTGATCCACCCGCCTCGGCCTCCCAAAGTGCTGGGATTACAGGTATGAGCCACCACCACCGGCCTGATCAACTAAAGACTGACATACTGAGAACAGTACACTTTTTTTTTTTTTTTTTTTTTTTTTGAGACAGAGTATCGCTCTGTCGCCCACGCTGGAGTGCAGTGACGCGACCTCGACTCACCTTAGCCTCCATGTCCTGGGTTCATGTGATTCTCCTGCCTCAGCCTCCCAAGTAGCTGGGACTACAGGTGCACGCCCCCATACCTGGCTCATTTTTCTATTTTTAGTAGAGAAAGGGTTTCACCATGTTGGCCACGCTGGTCTCGAACTCCTGACCTCAGGTGATCCACGCATCTCAGCCTCCCATAGTGCTGGAATTACAGGTATGAGCCACTGCACCCAGCCAGTGTCATTTTCACATAATCAGAGTATGCACTGAAAAATGTAGACATTGCATAGCTACATCAGTTATTAAATGGAACTACGAAGTTGTGACGTTTGAGGCATAAGTTTATTCATATATATATATATGTGTGTGTATATATATATATGTATTTTTTTTTTTTGGAGACAGTTTTGCTCTTGTCGCTCAGGCTGGAGTGCAGTGGTGCAACTTCAGCTCACTGCAACCTCTGCCTCCCAAGTAGCCGGGACTATAGGCATGCACCCCCACCCCCAGCTAATTTTTGTATTTTTTTGTAGAGACGGGGTTTCACCATGTTGGCCAGGCTGGTCTCGAACTCCTGACCTCAAGTGATCCGCCCTGCCTTGGCCTCCCAAAGTGTTGGGATTACAGGCATGAGCCACTGTGCCCAGTTGAGACATAATTCTAAAAAATTATAACTTAGTTGAGCACAGTGGCTCACGTCTGTAATCCCAGTACTTTGGGAGGCCAAGGCAGGAGGATTATTTGAAACCAGGAGTTCCAGACCAGCCTGGACAACAAAGTTAAGACCTCATTGCTGTTAAAAACAAAAACAGATGGTCATGGTGGTGCATGCCTGCAGTCACATTTACTTGGGAGGCTGAGGTAGGAGGATTGCTTGAGCCCAGGTCAGGGCTGCAGTGAGCTGTGATCGCATCACAGCACTCCGGTGTGGGCAACAGAGAAAGATTCTGTTTCAAAAAACCTAAGGACTGTAATTTTTAGCTGCTTTTTTCATTCTAAACAAATATCCACTTGTGTGTCCAATTTGTTGTTCATAATTACATTCTTTTCCTTAAAGAGGGTCCTTTGAATTATATAAGCATCATATCCCTTGACACTACATAAAGTATATAAAAAATTTAGGGCCATTCTGTATACACCCATGCTATAAGAATTAAAGGAACCTAGCTAGTACTTGCCATTTCATGTATGTTGCTTTTACACTGGCTTAAGTATGGTCAGGTTACTTACCCTGCAATCTAAAAATGTCCCAGTGATGTGTGTGAGTGAACTACTTAATTATGTATGAGAGTCCTAGATTTTCAAAGCACCATAGACATTTCTATTAGTTCTACTTACCTCCTGGCTTCTTAAAGCCGTAATTTTAAAATCAGGATTTCACCAACCATCATAATTTTTAGTTTACTGCTAAACAACTTTATAGAAAACCATAAACTTCCACTTCCACCAGCACTATACAAAAGGTCTCACGGAAAAACTGCCAACTTGACAGGCATACTATTTACATTTGCTTTTTAAAGCTCAACACAGTTATTCACTGTTGTTGCCTATTAACCTTAGGGTATTTTCCTCCCCAAACTGCATGAGCTCTATTAAGTACATTATATACTGGTTGTAAATACTGGCACATAATGACCTTTTTAGAATTACTGTGCTATAATTCTTTTACTTATTCTTGCCCTTATTTGGGGGCTTGTCATGTACTTCAATTACACTGTTTCCCTTACTATTAGGAAGAAACTCCCTGGATGTACACATCAGCACATCAAGTGTGTGACATTCCTTATTTAACCAACCTTATTCAAATGTACATTTTAGTTGTTTTCAGTTCTTTAAACAATTCTGCAAGAATCAACCTTGTACACAGGCAGCACAGTAGAGAGTTTGGGAGGAAGCCCTTTGAAGCCACAAACCTCTGTATTCAAGAATTTCAGCTTTCCAAATAATCAGCTGTGTTATCCTGGGCAATTTACTTATTAAGTGCTTCAGTTTCCTTATCTATAAAATTGTACAGTGGTGCTAACAGTATCTACCCTTATGGTCATTATCAGAATTGATACAATACTTGCAAACGGGTAACAGGGTTTGGCACAAACACTACTTACCTGTGCCTACTCAAGTGCATTCATTTTAGTCATTAGCAAATCTCTGAAATTGTTTCTCCTTTATCTTATCATACTAGTATTTCCTAGTATGGCAGACTGCTAGGTGTCACCCCAAGTCTTTCCTGTTTCTACTGTAAGTTTTTTCTTGAGCACGTGACCACACAGTTATGGATGACAAACTGGCTTTCGCTGCAGCTAAACATAGCCTCAACACACAAACTGACCAATGGGATATTAGAAGTAATAAAATGTTAACTTCACATATTAGCTTCAGTATCTCAACATGTTTTCCAGACCCCCTTTCTCCTATTTCCTCAATTGGAGGATGAGCACCAGAGCAAGCAACTTTGGACCTAGAAATGGAAGCTACCTTCTATGTATGGCAGAATGCCTGCCTCTGAACAGCTACCCAAAATAAAGTACCTGTTTTTTAGGGGTTCTTGTTTGCAGCACTTAATAGTCTTCAGCCTAATATACCTAGTAAATTAACTTGAGTATCAGAGACATAAATAGAACATATGCTACAAAAAGGCAGGGGCAGGGGGGTGGGGGAATCAATATCTAGTTTTTGTTTTTTGAGGCAGTGTTTTACAATCTCAGCTCACTGCAACCTCCGCCTCCCAGGTTCAAGTGATTCTCCTGCCTCAGACTCCCGAGTAGCTGGGATTACAGGTGCCCAACACCATGCCTGGCTAAATTTTTTTTTTTTTTTTTTTTTGAGACAGAGTCTTGCTATGTCACCCAGGCTGGAGTGCAGTGGCACGATCTCGGCTCACTGCAAGCTCTTCTTCCTGGGTTCACACCCTTCTCCTGCCTCAGCCTCCCAAGTAGCTGGGACTACAGGCACCCACCACCACGCCTGGCTAGTTTTTTTTGTATTTTTTAGTAGAGACAGGGTTTCACCATGTTGGCCAGGATGGTCTTGATCTCTTGACCTCGTGATCTGCCCACCTTGGCCTCCCAAAGTGCTGGGATTACAGGAGTGAGCCACCACGCCCAGCAATTTTTGTATTTTTTAGTAGAGATAGGATTTCGCCACGTTGGCCAGGCTGGTCTCAAACTCCTGATCTGCCTGCCTCGGCCTCCCAAAGTGTTGGTATTACAGGCGTGAGCCACTGCACCTGCCCAATATCTAGTTTGAAACCGTGTTTTTTAACATAGCTAGAAACATAACTATATTTTTAAGCAGAAAAAAACTTCCTTCTGATAGCATCATTAGTACAAGAAAACATTTCTAGTTTAGAATATTGAGTTGAAAATTAAGAATGTATATTATGGAATTTAAAAATCTAAAAGCACAGGACACATTTTCAGAAGAGGAATTTTACTTTTACCCACTTATGGTAATATTTGCAATATTAGAATATAATTAGGTTAAATAAATCAAATAAGGAATCCAGAAGAAACTGTTCTTGAGTTAAGCCAAGTATGCACTGGCAATTTTGAGAAAGGAGAACTCTACACATTAAGAAAAAGAACACACAAGCTCAAATGCAAGTTTATATGGTGAGTGTTTTTAAAGGATTTAAGAAGCATGCTCCATCAGCATAATAGCTTTTTCTCATTTATGTAACAGATGCATTTCTGTCTGCTTGTGTACAGCAAAGGGTTAGAACCTGAATAAACTTATTTATGATTTTAGAAATGTACTCCATAGAATTTACTTCACTGCTCCTACCACTGATTCTTCAAATAAGCAAAATACAGAAGGTCTTATCCCTTGAAAATGTTTTTAAACACTAGCACTTTAAATTGAAACACTGGTAGAAACGTAGCAATGTCAGGTACAATGCCTATACTTAGTCTTATTTAAAATAAGAATTGAATGCACAACAGAAAATTTATCATTTTCTTTATCATCGGAGGGGAGGGAAAGAAAGCAAGCAGAGGTGGGGGTATGGTTACACTATTTAAGAGCCGAATACAAAGACAATGAGTCTTTCATAGTCTCAACAACTCCACAATGAATAACTGTGGATTATCTCATTTATAATTCACATTGGATCAAAAAAATTGGTTCCCCTCTGTGTATATCAATTTAATTCAAACCATATTATCTTCAGAATATAAAGATGAATACTACAAGATAAACTCTAACTGCAATAAGTATTTTCTAAGTAGAAGACCAAACACCAAAGGGAATCCCTCTTTCCAATGTCTTCTGATATGGCAAGATTTTGCCAGAATGGAAGTCTAACACTTAAATAAGCATTCTCTTGGCCAAGTAAGAAACTACAGTTGTTGTGGGTATTACCCTACAATTACCATATGTATTACATATTAAATTAAACTCAGCATTAAATATGCTTGTATAATTATGCTGTTAATGATGATAGCAGTGATGATGCTGGTGGAAAAAGCCTGTCTTTAGCCCAAGAAAAGTAAGGGAGAAAAAAGTAACAAGCAGAAAACAAACACAGAGTTGGGCAATTTTTGACTAGGAAAGAGAATTTTAAGCATAGAAATATAAAAAGAAAAGTACTCCCTTATTTCCCTTATGTGGAAATAATATGAAACACTTATTAGATATACTGGACAAGAAGAGAACTCCAACTCTACTGCAGCATTACAAAAAAAAAATCATCCCTTCACCACAGTGTAAGATTTAAGGGCAACCTGCCCAAGGATGCATGTTATATAAAACACAACAAGATTGCTGCTGCCCTGCTAAGTACTTCCAATCCCTACCCAGGTCCTACTGAAATACAGGTGGGTCCCAATTAGTTTTATTGAAATAAATCTTTAAAGAAAAAGATAAAGCATTTAAAAAGACAAGTCAAAATGCATCAGGAACCACATATCCAACACAAATTTTATCCTCAAATGAGTTATGTTTGCCTCGCACTAGTAACTTTTATTTCACTCAAATTAGAGCAATAATCTTTCATACATATCTTCCCTGCCCAATTCAAAGAAAAAAAATCCAAAATGATTAGTAAAGAAAAATATAAGAATTAACAGACCCTATAAATTTGTTTTAAATATTTTGAATATTTAAAAAGTGTTTAAAGTTTGTAATTCCTAGTAGGAAAACATTATCTGAATGAATACCCTAATGGCAAACCACTGTAAAATGCTTCAGCTGAATTTGGAGGAGAGGGGTAGGGATTATCTTCAAAGCACCCCAGCTCTCTTGATGAGAAGGTCAGAGGTACACTGGTTTGTATTATTGCGACATCCATAAGGTGATCTAGGTTGCTTTTCCTTCAGCAAGGGCTTTATTTATCAGAAGGGCATTACGCTTGACCTCCAAATTTGGCTGACAATTTACTGATGAGATTCATAACCTTTGGGTTGCTCTGGTATTTTGACATATTTGCTGGGTTCTGAGCCACATCCTGGAAGGCCACCATAACTTCTGGATCCTGAAAATAAAGGGTTTGTTAGTATTTAAAAAGTATCCCTACTGGGTCAGTAAGTTTATTATCCTAAATTCCATCTCTTATTTAGACCTATAATTTGGTCATAGTTAAGTTAAATGGGGTTTAGACAAGTGCTTGAAGTATCAAAATCAAGCTGAATTATGTCATTTGAACTACATGATGAAAAAAGCACAATTGTGATACAAAGAAAAGGACAACTGGATATAATTGCCAATTATTATTAAGTATTTCCTAGTTTTAAAAATTTAATTTACTCACTCTGCATAAAGAACATAAATGTCACTCCTGCATAATTAGCTATTTGAGAACTGTGATAAATAAAAAATAGCTACAAGAGTAACCTTTGTCTCCAGACAGAATTACGAAATAATTGCCTTAATGATACAAAGTCCAAAGCTCTTCTTCCAAGTCTTACCTGCATGGCTGCAAGAACCTCTGGATCACTAAGAATTTCATTGAGTCCAGGCATTCCAGCCATTCCAGGCATGGCCCCTCCCATTCCAGGCATTCCTCCGGGAAAACTACCAGGCATTCCCCCAGGAAAGCCACCTGTAATAAAAAATGAAGACACTAATCATACTCCCAAATATTCTGTCACAGTACTTCATCCACAAAAAGCACAGGTTCAACGAATAAGGGTGCCACTAAGCACAAAGTAATCTGAAGAGTCTGAAAATTCTAATCAGACTGACACAAGACACAAGTTATAGCTTCTAATTATCTCTTTAAAAACAAGGCTGTAAATCTCACTTTGCTACCTCCTGGATCAGCATTTTTCTAGTAATAACAGTTTTTTATTTTTCTTTGTCTTGAGACAAGAATCCTGCTCTGTCACCCAGGCTAGAGTGCACTGGTGCCATCTTGGCTGACTGCAACCTCTGCCTCCCAGGTTTAAACAATTCTCCTGCCTCAGTCTCCCAAGTAGATGAGACTACAGGCACGCACCACTACACCTAAGTTTTGTATCTTTAGTAGAGACGGGGTTTCATCACGTTGGCCAGGCCGCTCTTGAACTCCTGACCCCAGGTGATCTGCCTGCTTCAACCTCCCAAAGTGCTGGGATTACCAGTGTGAGCCACCGTGCTCAGCAACTGTTTTCTAGTAATAACACTGTTAAAAAAAAGACTAATCTCACCTTAAAAACAAAGAGTCATCTAACAGTTCCTTACAGTCATTTTGATCATCTTTCAACTTTCCACTCTTGAGTATTTGTCTGTTTCAATTTAAAATTGATTCATATGAGTTTAGGTTTTTGTTTCAATTATACTCATCTAGCATAGATCTTCCTTCAGTTAAGGACTACTTTAAAGGCTTGTTTATCTGTTGATTTTTCATTTCCATCTCCAATAAAATAAAAATTATCTGAAAGTTAAACTGGAAACCTGCATTTTTAATAAGAAATCCTGGTGCTTCTTTACAGAGAATAATGCTCCAGCAAAAAGGATTTTATCCTCCCAGTATAATTTGTTAGATTATAAACCCAAATAATCTACTCTGTTCTTAAGTATCACAAACCTGTTATGTCTACTGGAGATATTCTAAAATTACAATTAATAATATAGAGAAAGATAACAATGTATTCTACCAAGGGTCACTGTAAGTAAAGCCGTTTTAAAGAAGGAAACACATGATAAAGTCATTTCTACCTGCCTCAACAGTAATTAAAACATGGCCATTAATAACTAACAACCACAGATGAAGAAATCTAAGGGGACCATAAAACAACTTCTAGCTTCTCTTGCTGTCCCTACTTACCCCAATGCTTTGAAAAATTAGTGCCTACCCATAACAAAATTACTGACCCAAGGCTTGTCAATCTAAATAAAATGTACATAACAGAAAATTATCTCTAGTACTAGCCCAACATTAGCAGTCACTTTCTAAAACAAAGGTATCTGACAATAAGATCATTTATATTTTAAATAGGAAGTAAACTATAAGCTAAATTTAATTTCTTGCTTTTTCTTCAAACATCAGGTCATCCTCAGTATTTGTTCTAGGTTTGAATTCTGTTGCTGTGTACTAGATTTTCTAGTCTCAGATCATGCAGCTAAGTTCTAACCAGTGACATATAAACATAAATAGCCTCTAAAAACTTTCCTTAAGAGAAAGCTAGTTACCATTGAACAACTGGAGACAGCTGTGTAAAAAGCAAAAAAGTAAGTCTTGTCCTAGTCTTTATATAAATTCCACACTGTTGTAATCAGGAAGTACTCAATAAATCTTCTGCGTGCCTTTTCCGTCTCTTCTATCTCCGTGTTAGTCCTGTCCTCTGGTATTCAAAGATTTGCCTCACTAGCAATTTCTGATCACATTTGAAAGAAAAAGAATAATATGCTATTTTTACACTGGACTCAAAACATCATTTTTATGCCTAATAATTCCATCATTTCTTTTACCTAGGTTCTTCATGAATATCACTGTATAAGAGAACAAAATTAGAACATCACATTATAAATACTGAGTATTATATTAGAATATCACTGTATAATAGAACAAGTTTTAACGTTTCTTTAAATATACCTGGAAAAGAGCCATACTGAGCTCCTGACTGTCGTCTGGCTTCTTCTTCCTTTGATAAAAAAGGAAATAAATTATATAATAAAAGAAGAAATAAGTGCTGTCCATTCAACCTGTCCATGCAAGACCATGAAAAAATTGTAAAATAACCTAGTAGATGGCAATACTGAACTAAAGGATATACCCCATACCCCCTTCCAACATTTTTTCCAACTGGATTCTCAGTGGGCATTATTCTCTGTAACAATTTCAAGTGTTTTACTTCTACTCTGGAAACAAACCTGGAAAACAATTTACAGTATTAATATGAAAACTCTAAATTCATCCTGGTTTTAAAACACCTACAGGGAAGGACGTGGCTAGATTACCAAGACTACCATGACTTTTGTTTCCTAGGTACATCTTTTCCATACTCTCCCTACATAATACAAACGTAGATTTATTGATGTTTTTGCTGCTTTTTAAAAGAGAAAATGAACGAAAAATAAATTTCCCTCACATGTAGTTATAAAATTATCAAGGAGATATATTGCTTTTAAATATCAAGGAGATAAATTACTTTTAAATATTATGTAAAGCATTATATAATACAGCCTTACGTTCCTTCATTCAACGTTAGAAATAAGTAGATGAATTATTGTTATTTTTTAAAGAGACAGCATCACACGATGCTGCCCAGGCTAGTCTCGAACTCCTGGGCTCAAGTGAACCTCCCACCTCAGCCTCCCAAACAGCTGGGACTACAGGCACTTGCCACCTTACCCTGCTAGAATCAATTATAAATAGCAACGCATCCACTGTTGGAAGAGAGGAGGAATCATAAATTGAATTAATCTGGCCAAGCATCCTCAAAAGATCAAATAATAATACTGCCACGTTTCAATTACCTGACCTGGAAAAACTCCTGATTTTATAAAAACACAAACAAGAATATAAAATGGTGAAATAAAAGCTCACTGAAGAATTTAAGACTAAAAATGCCCCCAAAATTAGACACAGTGAAAGGAGACTCCTTATACATAATATCATTAATCTATAGAACTGTAGCCAGCATTAAATAAAAGAGCCAGCAATTAGAATTTTAGTGTCCTAAAACCTCTATATAATTTGCTGTATTTTCCTTTCATGGCTTTGCTATAGGAAATTTACCCTCTGGGCTCTCTCATGCTCTTCTCGAGCCTTTTTAACTCGTTCTATTCTTTCTTTGATCTCTCGCTCTTCACGTTTTCGCTCATACTTTCTCCGATGTTCTGCAATTTTCTGTGCCTAGAAAAAAGAGCCATAGCAAAATAAGCCTGCTCCAAAAGCTGAACAACATCAACACAAATATTTTTTGTGGAGAGATGTTTAATTCAACATGCAGTTCAGAAAAATGACAGATTTGTCTTGTAGAAAAAGACCTAACACAAGCTCAAGCTTTAACAAAACCAACCTCAACTGCACGAGGCGCTGTAAAACAGAGTAAAGGGGCCTGGGATTTGAAGTTAGAAATATTACAATCTCAAACAATTAAGCTCAAAGATTAACAAATAGGTTTCTAAGTGCATGACAATTCTTGCCTGCTAGTTTCTACCAGATACAGTGTTTAGGTTTCAGAAGGACAGCTGAGATCAGTGGAAAGAGTATCATTACGGATGTCAACCCTGGGAAGGCAAAGACTGGGAACACATACACCAAGTATATGTCACAGTATATTTAAGTTTCTGTATCCATAAAATAGGAGAGGAAGAAATATTTAGTCTTATCAAATTGCTATAGGGATTAAGAGGGGAAATTGTAAATATGTGTACCAGACACTAGTTAGTAGTATCAAATAAATGCTCTGGATCTGTTATTTCCTCAGAGAATAAAGTAAATTTAAGAGATTCATATTCAACTGTCACTTTAGCTTGTTTACACTTTGCTGAGAAAGTTACAACTTTGCCCTATTTTAAGAAGAAAACAGAAAACCAAATGAACTCTCTGGCAGTAAATAATTAAATTCAATACAATTTCCACTATCTTAAAATCTCTGAGAGTAAATTCCTGACAGTTGAACTTCCCACAAAATGAAAGATTTACCATGTAAACACATTAATATTATCTTAACCAACAATTTCAGAGAAAAATCATCCTTAAAAGCTGGAATGTTCTATCTTTGGGATTCAACATTATTATTTTTTAAAGATTGAAAATTCTTTATTAAGACAGCTTTGCTCTGTCACCCAGGCTGGAGTGCAGTGGCGTGATCTTGGCTCACCGCAACCTTCCACCTCCCAGGTTCAAGAGATTCTCCTGCCTCAGCCTCCCGAGTAGCTGGGACTACAGGCGCGTGCCACCACACCCGGCTAATTTTTTGTGTTTAGGAGACACAGGGTTTCACTATGTTGGCCAGGCTGGTCTTGAACTCCTGACCTCATGATCCACCCGCCTTGGCCTCCCAAATTGTTGGGATTACAGGCGTGAGGCACTGTGCCCGGCCGGAAAGACTGAAACTTCTTAACTTCCACAAGGCCTTCTTGCTTTATAAAGTGGCTGTATACACCTATGATATCTAAGGACATATCAGATTCAATCTTGGGTAATGCTAATTATAGATTTTCTATTTGTTTCCTTGTTGTAAACCTGATACCCTCTTTTCTAATTTTCTGGTTATAATTCCACTGCAAGCTTCCAAACAAAGTAACAAAGTTGGCTCTAATAATGCATGAGAAATGAAAGCATGAAAACCTAATGAGATCTCCAGAGTTGAGCACAAACTTCAGCAATTACAGATTATATCTTCCGATAATTTCTTTGCCAATTTTTCAGATGAATTACAGCTGTCAGGGGCTAAGCACTCGAGCGATGGAGTATTAAACTAATGACTTTCCTTTCTCTACTTTAACATACCCTAGGTTGAACTTCTTTCAGCATTGCACTAGCATCTTCATCATAATCCAATTTACAGGCAAGGGCAAGATCATGGGCTGCTTCTTCCCAGTGGCCTAGAAGTCTGAAACAGATTTACACTCATTTTAAAAGGAGCCTTTTATACATATTCACCTATGTGACATGGTATCTTTTCCTCCTTAAAAAAAAAAGATTGTTCTAAAACGGGCTTAAGTTAAATATTAACTATAAACTTTCACCAACCAATTCAATTACTATATCCCACTTTAGTTAACTCTATAAAAATATTTAAATCTCCTCTATTTAAAGCTGATCTCCTACTAAAAGCTAAAGAACAAAATTTTTCTTAATTCAGAATATCATAAAATTTTCTAAAAAGTATGTAGAGCAGTAACTTTCAACTCACCCAAACCAGGACTAACATAATGTGTTAGCTTTTAGCTACCTTCTAAGTAAGACAGAAGAGAAAAAAATACACGTGTACAGGCTTTATGAAAAACACAGAACAGGTAAGCCAGAAACTAAAGATTCGTGGGGGTAGGTGAGAATGGGGTAGAGGAGACAGCAACGGAAATTGACAGTTCTCTGGGTATACCTTTTAACTCAGGTGTAACTCTTCAAACATTTAAATGCTTTACATACTCAAGAAATAAAATCAGAAAAATGGAAATAAAGCAAATCCTAAACCTCAATACAAACAAGCAAGCTGTGTGGCTGGGTGCGGTGGCTCATGTCTGTAATCCCAGCACTCTGGGAAGCTGAGACGGGCAGATCGCGAGGTCAGGAGATCAAGACCATTCTGGCTAATATGGTGAAACCCTGTCTCTACTAAAAATACAAAAAATTAGCCAGCTGTGGAGGCAGACACCTGTAGTCCCCGCTACTCGGGAGGCTGAGGCAGGAGAATGGCATGAACCCGGGAGGCGGAGCTTGCAGTGAGCCAAGATCACGCCACTGCACTCTATCCTGGGTGACAGAGAAAGACTCCATCTCAAAAAAAAAAAAAAAAAAAAAAAAAAAAAAAAACCCAGAAATAAGCTATGGCTAGGTGCAATGGCTCATGCCTGTTACCCTAGCACTCTGGGAGGCTGAGGCTGGTGAATCACCTGAGGTCAGGAGTTCAAGACCAGCCTGGCCAACATGGCAAAACCCCATCTCTAAAATAAAAAATTTGCCAGACGTGGTAGTGCACACCTGTAATCCCAGCTACTAGCGAGGCTGAGGCAGGAGAACCGCTTGAGCCCGCGGCGGGGTGAAATGGGTGCAGTGAGCCGAGACTGCACCACTTCAGCCTGGGTGAAAGAGCAAAACTCCTCAAAACAAAAAACAAAAAACTGTGTATTTTATTAACAACATAAGCTACACAGAAAAAACGAATTCAAGTAACTTTTCATACCATTATCTTGACTGTATATTTCAAGTGGGATATATATTCTAAGAATAAGAACATCCTTGGGTCATGCCTGTAATACCAATGCTTTGGGAGGGAAAGGAGGGCAGATCACTTGAAGCCAGGAGTTTGAGAATATCCTGGCCAATGGGCAAAACCCCCTTTCTACCAAAAATACAAAACATTAGCTGGGCATGGTGGGGCACGACTGTAAGTAATCCCAGCTACTCAGGAGGCTGGCTGAGGCAGGAGAATCACTCGAACCTGGGAGGTGAAAGTTGCAGTGAGCCAAGATCGCACCATTGCACTCCAGCCTGGGTGACAGAGTGAGACTCTGTCTAAAAACAAAAGACAAAGCAAAACAAAAACTTCCAAAAAAACCTTCAAACTTTACTTAGGGCGTATACTGTTTTTAAGGTATTATAATTCTGAAACAGTTTTATGTATATCATAGCACTGTAGTAAGTAAATGTAAAACTAGCACAAAAATTTTTACCACATTAAGTGTCAAAAATACAAACTAAAAGGTAAAACAAAACATTTAATGTTAAATTTTAATAGAAAATATCAGTATAAACTCATAATTTCAAGCATTTTTTCCTTAAATTCATGATTTTTAAAATGTCTTTTTCTAGCTGTTCACTGAAATGACAGTACATACCAGAAGCAATGAACACGCATAGTGATCAAATCTTAGTTTCCACTATAATGAACCATGATTTCCCACAGAAATGGCTTATTTTCAGTCTAAGACAAGCAAAGCACAAGATGAGCCAACACTGTCTTGTATTAGAAGGGAAAGAAATACTTGGACTAATGGGATTTCAAAAGGGATCAACAGCAATGCATGCGCTTTTCCTGTGCTGACACAGCATTAATAAATTTTATTTCAACTTTTAATGTTTATCTTTAATGCATCATAAAATGCACTAGAGCTACTCTGAGTCAGCTAATATAGTTGTCCTAAACATATCCATCTTTACTTCCATCCACATTTGAGGTGTAAGACCTTTCAACTCATGTAACATGTGAAAGTCACTGAACGCTTCATCCCCAAGATACAAATATTCGTAAGTTTTGCTGCAAGGTATAATTACTAATCTGGGTTAAATTCACCTCTTTATGCCCCCTCCTTTTTCTAATTTTTCAGGTGGCCTAGCAGTGACTGAAGTAGTTTCAGGCTGGCATACTCCATCTTCTATAATACATTAGTAATTCAATGCTAACTTACAGAGTCTGAAAGTAAGAGAAAATTTGTAAGGACACTGATAAAAGATCATTCTTTCTTTTCCTGGAATTAATTTTAAGGAAAAATCCTTACCTTGTATTTGGCCATATGTAGTCAAAAACTGGTAAAAGTAGCTTCATTTGAATGAAAAAAATGAAAAGAATTTTTATTTTATTTCTTCCTTCCTATATTCTCACTTCCTTTTTTAAAAAATTTCCTTTTTTTCTTTTGCCTTTTAAGCAGCTGTCTACAAGCTATCTCATTTCTTGACACTAAGTACATACTAATTTGAAAACTAAGTCATTAGGAACTTCTATATTTTTGTTTAAACAAAGCATCTTAAAACATCAGATTTAAATGTAAAGAGTTCTGAAAATAATTAAATTCAATTATTTACCTGTGTGCTTTCCCTCGCCACTTGTAAGGCTGAGCTGAATCAGGATTTATCTCAATGGCTCTGTCACAGTCTCGGATAGCAGCATTTGGCTTCTGTAATTTGACGAAGACACTGCAAAATAAGCGTGTTATTAAAAAGTATTCATTTCAGTAAAACTTTTGGGATCAACACAGAAGCAACTCTATTTAAACAAATGTGCAGAAATTATTCGCCAGGGAATGCTTTTCTGTTTAGAGTTCTCACCTGGCCCTCTTGGCATACAAAATGGCCAAGCGAGGATTCAGCTTGATGGCATCTGTGAATAAGTCAATGGCTTTCTGGAGTTCACCTAAAGTGAAACAAAAGTTATCGAAATATTGAGAGGATAAAAATATTAATAAAAAGTTTTTATCTCTTATCCAGTTAAGTCTTCTACATTTTTCTTTTAATCAAGTAAAAATAAAAAAGACACCTAAGTTATACAAAGACTGGCTATTGAAAGCAAATCTTAGCACATCTATACTGTAACTCATGAGGTAAGACAATTTCTGGGTACATAAGCCCCTAACTAACAATAGAATAGCACATTCTTAGTATGACTCATATTGATTAGGTTTAAGAAAAAAGTAGCCGGGCGCGGTGGTTCACGCCTGTAATCCCAGCACTTCAGCAGGCCAAAGTGGGCGGATCGCGAGGTCCAGAGATTGAGACCACCCTGGCTAACACAGTGAAACCCCGTCTCTACTAAAAAATACAAAAAATTAGCTGGGCGTGTGGGTGGGTGCCTGTAGTGCCAGCTACTCGGGAGGCTGAGGCAGGAGAACTGCGTGAACCTGGGAGGCTGAGCTTGCAGTAAAGAGACTGCGCCACTGCACTCCAGCCTGGGCGACAGAGCGTGACTCCATCTCAAAATATAATAATAATAAAAATAAAATAAAATAAAGTAAAAAGATAAAATCAATTTAAAGGATAAATTTATTCCATTGATTCTCTTTTATCCATTAAATTAAAAAGATAAAATTAAGTTTAGGAAAAGGAACCCATGCTAACTTCACAGGGCTGATTTTAAAAGAAAACAACAATATGCTCATTATTTGAATTCAAAGAAATGGTATAAAAGTTCAAGAAAACTAGAATTCATAAAAGACTATAACCTATAATTCATTGTGTCCTATTCTCATAGTTTCTTTACTAATCCTTTAGGTAATCTGACACATAAAACACCCTATAGAACCAGAACAGTTCTTTGCACGAAGTCTAAATCTTGGGGAAGTAAAACAAATATAGAATTTTTTTTAAAAAAAGAGACAGGGTCTAACTGTCACACAGGCTAGAGTACAGTGGCAAGATCACAGCTTATAGACTGAAGTGATCATCCCACCTCAGCTCCTGAGTAGCTGCGAATACAGGCCCACACTACTAAACCTGGCTAATTAAAAAATTTTTTTAGAGACTGGGCCTCACTGTGTCACCTAGGCTGCTCTCGAACTCCTGGACTCCAGTGATCCCCTCTGCCGGCTCAGCCTTCTGATTAGCTGGGAGTACCACTGTGCCAGGCCGAACACAGAAATTTTAAAATAAATATCACAATTCACTGTGAAAGATACTTAGCCAGTTAGCAAATGAGTAAAGGACTTGAAAGGAACTCACGAAAACAACACATAAAAATGCTCAGTCTTATTAATTACTATTACAGGTATCTATTATAGGTAATTACACTTGGATGTCTAATAAGCAACTCAGACCCACCATGTTCAAAACCTAAATTTTTTTTTTTTTTGAGACGGAGTCTCGCTCTGTCGCCCAGGCTGGAGTGCAGTGGCCGGATCTCAGCTCACTGCAAGCTCCGCCTCCCGGGTTCATGCCATTCTCCTGCCTCAGCCTCCTGAGTAGCTGGGACTACAGGCGCCCGCCACCTCGCCCAGCTAGTTTTTTTGTAGTTTTAGTAGAGACGGGGTTTCACGGTGTTAGCCAGGATGGTCTCGATCTTCTGACCTCGTGATCCGCCCGCCTCGGCCTCCCAAAGTGCTGGGATTACAGGCTTGAGCCACCGCGCCCGGCCTCAAAACCTAAATTTTTTTATGACAGGGTCTTGGCCGGGCGCAGTGGCTGACGCCTGTACCTCAGCACTTTGAGAGTCCGAGGCAGGTGGATCACATGAGGTCGGGGGTTCAAGACCAGCCTGATCAACATGGAGAAATCCCGAGACCAGTATGACCAACAAGGAGAAACCCCACCTCTACTAAAAATACAAAATTAGCCACGCATGGTGGCACATGCCTATAATCCCAGCTACTTGGGAGGCTGAGGCAGGAGAACTGCTTGAACCCGAGAGGCGGAGGTTGCGGTGAGCCAAGGTTGCGCCATTGCACTCCATCCAGTCTGGGCAACAAGAACGAAACTCCATATCAAAAAAAAAAAAGTCTTGCTCTGTCACCCAGGTTGAAGTGCAGTGGCACAATCACAGCTCACTGCACCCTCAACTTCCTGGGCTCAAAGGATCCTCCCAGCCTCAAGGGAACCTCCATCTCAGCCTCTCAAGTAGCTTGGATTACAGAAACGTGCTACCACATCCAGCTAATCTTTTGTGTTTTTTTAAGAGATGGAGTCTCACTGTGTTGAACAGGCTGATCTTGGACTCCTGGACTCAAGAGATCCTTTCACTTTGGCCCCTCAAAGTGTTGGGGTTATAAGTGTGAAGCACCACGCCCAGCCAAAACTGAAAAACTGAATTCCTATTTCCCACCCCATTTCCAAATCTATTCCCAATCTGTATCTTCCCAACTAAATAAATGGTTCCTCCATACATTTAGTTCAGGAGTTGGTAAACGTTTTCTGCAAAGGGCCAAATGAGAATTATTTTAATCTCTGCAGACCATACAATCTGTCATAACTACTCAATGATGCTGTTGTAGTGGGAAAGCAGCCACAGTTAACTGCCAGACCTGGGATTCAAACCATAGCACTCTGGCTCCATACTCTCAGGTTTTAACTACATTCTCCAAACAAAACTGCCTTCACCAACCCTTGGTGGGGCTTGGATTCACAATCCCTGCTTTAGAATACTAATCTTTTATCCTTTAGAATACACTAGAAAATTGCATAAATTCTAAAATCAGAACTAGATTAAACTTACAAAGGCACATGAACAGAGAGTTCAGAAAAAAACGAGAAAACAAAAACATGATTAGGTGATAGCCTCATTTTCCTTTTGTTATATATTACCGAGACAGTAAATTTTAAAATGGGCCGGGCACAATGCCTCACATCTGTAACCCTAGCACTTTTGGAGGCTGAGCTGGAAGGCCTGCTTGAGGCCAGGAGTTCAAGACGAGCCTGGACAACTGGGTGAAACCCTATCTCTACCAAAAAAAAAAGATAATAATTAGCCAGGCATGGTGGCACGCACCTGTATTCCCAGCTACTCAGGAGGAGTACTTGAGGCTGCAGTGAGCCATGACCATGCCACTGCACTCCAGCCTGAGTGGCAGAGTGAGACTCTGTCTCTTAAAACTTAGGTGGTAGGGAAATCAGCAAAACTTTCGTGTGAAGAAAAGGAATGGTATAGAAGAGCAATGGCTGGGAACAACTGATAGGTATGAATTAAAAGTTGAAATATATGAAGAAAAGCTTTCCAGAAAAACAGTATAGCGCAAGTAAAAAAACATTCTAGAACAGTAAAGTCTGACTGGAGAAAACAAGGCTGGAGAAGTAAAATAAGGGGTCTGAGTCTGGCAGTTCTATAATCCTCTGATGAACATCTTAAATACGTATGCAAAACTTAGTCACAGGTTACAAGCAACAGCTCTAAGAAAGAATAACCTAGGGAAAGTAAACAGAAAGCAATAAAGGAGTAATATTTTTCAGGAAAGTAAACTATTAAGGCAACTGCAGTATAAAATAGTATAAACAATTTCTAAGGAGCTAATCAGGTGGTAAAATCACAAAATGTTTAAAATATGTACCAACTCAGAACATCAATACTGAACTCATTCTAAAAATAACTTCAGTCACCTTCTAAATCTAATAATGAAGTCCAAATGCACATGAGCACTATATAATAGCATCTAGTCGACTATGGCATTGTAACACACTATCACAGTTATAAAGAATGAAATATTACTCAAGCAGTCACAGTACCCAAGTTTATACATGATTTGTTCTTAAAATTATAACCGATCATACATTATATTTAATACTACCATGGGCCGGGCACAGTGGTTCGCGCCTGTAATCCCAGCACTTTGGGAGGCTGAGGCGGGCTGATCACTTGAGGTCAGGAATTCGAGACCAGCCTGGCCAACATGGTGAAATCCCGTCTCTACTAAAAATACAAAAATTAGCTGGAGCTGGTAGCACACGCCTGTAATCCCAGCTACTAGGGAGGCTGAGGCAGGAGAATTGCTTGACTCGGGGTGGAGGTTGCACAGACCTGAGATCGCACTACTGCATTCCAGCCTGGGTGACAAAGCACTACTCTGTCTCAAAAATAAAAATAAAATAAAATACAACTAAAAAAAAAGAAAAGAGAAAAAAATAACCTATTGTTACCTTGGAGAGTTAAAAAAATAAACATATAAAAAAAAGAGGCCGGGGTCGGGTGTGGTGGCTCACGCCTGTAATCTCAGCACTTTGGGAGGCCGAGACAGGTGGATCATGAGGTCAGGAGATCGAGACCATCCTGGCTAACTCTGTCTCTACTAAAAAAGACGAAAAAAAAATTAGACAGGCGTGGTGGCAGACACCTGTAGTCCAAGCCGAGATGGCCTCATTGCACTCCAGCCTGGGTGACAGAGCAAGACTCTGTCCCAAAAAAAAAAAAAAAGAGGCCAGGCACAGTGCCTCATGCCTGTTATCCCAGCACTTTGGGAGGCTACGGCGGGCAGATCACCAGGTCAGGAGTTCGAGACCAGACTGGCCAGCATGGTGAAACCCAATCTCTAATAAAAATACAAAAAATAGTTGGGCATGGTGGCACACGCTTGTAATCCCAGCTACTTGGGAGGCTGAGGCAGAAGGATTGCTTGAACCCGGGAGGCAGAGGTTGCAGTGAGCTGAGATCGCGCCACTGCATTCTAGCCTGGGTGACAGAGCGAGAATCCGTCTCAAAAACAAAACAAAACAAAAACAAAAAAACAAAACCGAATACTATCAGCACTTTTCTCACTCTGAGGGGATTTTCTGAAGGGAATCTAACATGCTCTGACTAGGAATAAGATTGTTATGCCTATGAACATCATCATCTGTCAAGGGTATTAGCATGTAAAAAGTTAAGGGTCACTGTTCTAATACTACTATTTTTTTTTTTCTTTAAAGCCTTTCACCCCTTTAAAGCCTCTTCTCAGTAGAAAAACACCATGATAGGGTCAGGAAATCAGAGGCACTGAATCAAATCAGGATCTGTCCTTGCAGAGCGAAGGTAATACATACTGAGTGATTTCAGCCTCTTTATCAATGAGGAAGGAGTGACTGGATAATAGGACACTATCTTCTCCAGTACAGGATAGGTACATGTAACTTCTCTTCTACTTTACCACGATTTAAGTTACTGCAATAAATATTCTGACTACCATAGAAACGTAGCAAAAAGATTACTCACCATCATTAAGGGCTTCAATAGCAGCCACTTTTTTATCATTTGCCTGATCCATCATCTCCTCCGTTATCTAGGAAGAAAATAAAAGTCCTCTTAGAATTGGTAGAGAGAGATAGAGAAGGAAGCAATTTGTACTTTCTTAGGGATGAGGTGCAGTCACAATACCCATTTTCATTCATTCTTCTCTAGTCTCCAGAGAACAGAGAAACAATTATGATAACTCATTAGTGAGAAACTACGTATGAGTTTTAACCTTTTATACAAAACAAATTTCACTCCTACACTCTGCCCGAGACATAACCTTTGCTTAACCTTCCCGCCCAACCAAAGCATACCACCTCCTTCCCAGCTATCCGTAAACATTAAACCCAATCTCCTCACAGAGATAACTAGATCCTTTTAGGTTTGAATTCTCAGAAGAGAAAGGTCTCATTCCTTTGTTCCCACAAACAACTACTGAGCACCTATACTATATAGATAGACTAAACACTGTACAAGATGCTGACAGTATAAAGATTAGTTAAGAACAACAACATGTGCATCTGGGCAACAGAGGGAGATCCCATCTCTCCAAAAAAAAAAAAAAAAAGAAAAAAAAAAAGAAAAAAAACCAAGCTGGGCATGGTGGCACATGGATCTGGTCCCAGCTACCCAGGAGGCTGACTTAGGAGGATCACTTGAGCTCAGGAAGTCAAGGCTATAGTGAGTCGTGATTGTGTCACTGCACTCCAGTCTGGGTGACACAGAGCAAGACCATGTCTCACCCTACCCCTGCAAAAAAAACCACAAAGACTTATAGCAAACGTCCTCCTAAAACGGAAAGCTCAGGAGATCTTTAACCACAGGAAAAAAATACACAACTCATGCCTGTAATCTCAGCACTTTGGGAGGCCGAGGCAGGTGGATCCCTTGAGCCCAGGAATTCAAGACCAACCTCGGCAACATGGCAAAACCTCGTCTCTACAAAAAATAAACAAAAAATAAGTATTAAATATAAAAATTATTTTTTCTTTATTGAAAGACAGGGTCTACCTCTCTCACCCAAGCTCCAGTGCAGTGGTGCAATCACGGCTCACTGCCACCTCCATCTCCTGGGCTCAGCCTCCCCTCACATGTAGCTGGAACTACAGGCTCGCACCCAGCTAAATGTTTTGCATTTTTTTATAGAGACTGGTTTTCGTCATGTTGCCCAGGCTGGTCTGGAACTCTTGGACTCAAGTGATTTGCCTGCCTCAGCCTCCCAAAGTGCTGGAATTAGAAGCATGAGCCACCACTCCTGGCTGCAATTTCATTTTGAAGGTAATGCAGGACATAGGATACAAAGTCTATATTCAGAGGAAAATAATGTATGTGGTCTAACCAGACACTTTCCAAAATAAATCTGAAACTCCAAATGCCAACACTGGCAAGCATAATGGTATAAACCTGTCCTACAGAAATGGACAGTTGAGTAGTGAGATTAAAAGAACTTTCCCTGAAAATTCAGAGCCACCGGCCAGCCTTTCATCTGGAATTCATCCAATTACCAAAGTAACTGGAACAAACAAAAAAACACCATGCTAAGAATTTCCAGGGGGCCTTGAGTTGGTAGCACCAATTCAGAGACTTGATGGAAGCCATCACCTTCTTAACTAGGCCTCAAAAATTTTCTACAGGTTAAGTTCCAAAGAACACATTTTCAAAATATCACACACAACACACAAACACACACATCATAAAGTAAACAAGGTACCTTAATGAGCAAGAGCCATGAATAATAACAGAGTAAGACCAGCAAAGAGTTCAACAAGGAATTTAATGTGTTTAATAAAATTCTGAAAATGAGTAATGAGCAAAAGACTTCTAAATAACCAAGTAGACTTCAAAAAGATTTGAAGTGCCAAAATGAAGAATACAAGCACTCCAATTCAAACATCAATGGAACAGAGAAAGCACAGATGCTTTTCAGCAGACAGTGATAAAGAAATGAAACTTAATAATGAAAAAGTCTAACATAACCAGGGATTCAGAATTAAGAGCATAAAGTAAACAGGAAGGAGGCAATATTTGAATGAAATAATAGCTGAAGATATTCTAGAGCTAAAGAAAGTTAACCCTAGAATTTGATGCTCAATGAATCCCAAGCAGGATAAATAAAAAATTATAAACCTAGACACATCATGAAAGCAGCAATACCATCAATAAACGTAATATTTAACCTTTAAAGTTTCCTTTGACAAATGGTGACAGAAAGTACTTACATTTGTTCTTAACAAAAATGCACAAGACTTAGGTCTGGTGCAGCGACTCATACCTGTAATCCCAGCACTTTGGAAGGCCAGGGGTTTGAGACTTTGTCCCTACTAAAAATTTTAAAAATAAAAATAAAAAACTAGCTGGGCATGGTGGTGCATGACTATAGTCCCAGCTGGTCAGGAGACTGAGGCAGGAGGATCACTTGAGCCCAGGGGGTCAAGGGTGCAGTGAGCTATGATTGTACCACTATACTCCAGCCCAGATGGAAGAGTGAGACCCTGTCTCAAAAAAAAAAGCACAAGACTTAAGGGGAACATGTTAGTAAGTTATTAAAACATTTTAAAAACACCTAAAAATTAGGCAGATAACATTATTTATGGATACTTTATCTCAATGGTGAGGAGATGTATCTTTTCCCAAACTTGATTTAGATTTAAGACAATTCTAACAAAGGGGAAAAAAAACAATGGGACGGGGGAGACTTGATCAACCTATTTCTAAAATTTACTTGGAAAAACAAAAAGTCAAGAACAGCTAAAAGACTAAAAAGTTTTGGGGGTCCTTGTTCTACAAAATAACAAGACAGTATCAAACAATGTGGCATTAGTGAACAGAAAAAAAATAGACAAGCAGAACACGAGAGTCCTCAGACAGACCCACAATATTCGGAAACGGTGTATTTCAGTACTGGTGGGACCGGCGGACTAAAGGTGAAAGGTGAGTGTATAAAGTGTTCAGAAAGAAAAAACAATGCACTACAGTGATTATAACCATAAAGTAATAAAGCAGAAAATATCTGCATTAAAAGATGCTATTTTTGAAACAACATGACGATGAGTGAAGATGAGTCACAAACTAGTAGAAAATAAATGCAGCACCAGCAACAAATCATTAGCATGCAAAATATTGAAACGAAATACAAAGTAATAAGAAAAAGATTCAGCAAAAAGAGGAAAAAGAGTTTAAACAGGACTTCGCAAATGCCGGTGAATGGCCAATAAACATTTAAATATGCTCAGCCTCATTAGGAATCAGGAAAATGCAATTTTTCTTTTTCTTTTTTTTTTTAAATACAGAGTTTTGCTCTGTCACCCAGGCTGGAGTGGAGGGGTGCGATCTCAGCTCATTGCAATCTTTGCCTCCTGGGTTCAAGTGATTCTCCTGCCTCAGCCTCCCGAGTAGCTGGGATTACAGGCGTGCACCACCATGCCCGGCTAATTTTTGTATTATTAGTAGAGACGGGGCTTCACCATGTTGGCCAGGCTGGTCTCAAACTCCTGACCTCAGATATCCACCCACCTCAGTCTCCCAAAGTGCTGGGATTACAGGTGTGAGCCACCGTGTCTGCCCAGGAAAATGCAAACTAAAAGCCAAAAAAAGATACTATTTCCCACAATACTGGCAAAGATGAAATTTGATAATATCAAGCTTTGAGGATAAAAACCTATCTTTTAAAACCGCTATTACTATATTAGAGTTTCTCAACTGTTTTATCAGACACCAAGGAGCCTTTTTAGACATCTTTTCCTCATTTCCACATCCCCAACTTTAATACCACAGATACACTACATATTAATATTCTATGAGTCCTTGGAGGACCACTAACCATTATAATACGTAGAATTTTTTTTCAAGCCCTCCTCCCAAGAACCAATTTTCACTCCCTTGAGGGCCCGTTATGACAAAACCATTTTGGAATACAATTTGGCATTAGATATTCCATTAAGAGCAACTCCACTAGTAAACGTGTATTTTAAGTGAATTCTAGTAGATATGTATTTTAAGTGAATTCTGCGTTACAGTGCAAGCAAGCAGTCACACCAGACGCAAACTTAAAAAATAGATAAAACAGAAAGTAACAGTATTTATTTTCACAAGTATTTTAAGTAGTAAAATACAATGCTTGCCTAAATGCCTGAAGTCAGAGAAAGATTTACTACGCACTTTTCCTGGAAGAATCGTGTCATAAAATAATTCCAACAAGAGGACCTTTCACGTTTCTTAGAATAAGCAGGAAAGCAGGAAATCAAGTCACCGAACTTACCTCTGCATTTTCATCTCCCATTTCTTGAGGAGAATCAGTGTCTGGTTCAATCACACCTTCTTTATCAATTTCTGCCAAAGTTGAGAAAATGACAATAATACCTGCACTGTGCAATATAGTAGCCACTCCCAAGATTATTAAAAACTGATGTACTATGTCTAGTACAATTAATTGAATATTTTATTTTAATTAATTTTGATTTAAATATTGATGCATTTAAAAATATGTTCCCATTAAACATTTCATTGCTTTGGTAAGACTACAAGTACATTAACTGTCACATCATGTAAGATATTTATCATCAGGTTGTAGGCGGGTTGTTGGCACGTGCAGTTTCTAGTATTACACATAAATACACCACTTAGTCTTTGTATATAAATACACCAACGATTTAGTCATTATCAACAAACTGATTTAGTTCAAATAATTTTCTTCTACACACTGATGTACTATACGTTTTTCAAAAACACTTTATATAGGTAACACAAGCTACAGTGATACTTTAATGTAAATCAAAATATTTTAATATAATTATCTTCATTACCTTCCTTTTTAAAAATTAAAATATTTTGGGGGGCACAAGATCTTACTATGTTGTCCAAGAAATGCTCTCACCTCGGCCTCCCAAAGTACTAGGATTCCAGGCACGAGCCACTGTACCTGGTCCCTAATTACTTTCATTTTTAAAAGTAGCAGGCCGGGTGCGGTGGCTCAAGCCTGTAATCCCAGCACTTTGGGAGGCCGAGACGGGCAGATCACGATGTTAGGAGATTGAGACCATCCTGGCTAACCGGGTGAAACCCCGTCTCTACTAAAAAGATACAAAAAAAACTAGCCGGGTGAGGTGGCGGGCACCTGTAGTCCCAGCTACTCAGGAGGCTGAGGCAGGAGAATGGTGTAAACCCGGGAGGCGGAGCTTGCAGTGAGCTGAGATCCGGCCACTGCACTCTAGCCTGGGCGACAGAGCGAGACTCCATCTCAAAAAAAAAAAAAAAAAGTAGCATGGACAAATTTTAATTTTAAAATAAAGGCTTACTGCTGATGCAGCATCAAGTACCAAGGCTAGATTTAAAAATATATTTAGTTTCCATATATACAGTAGCTACCAAGGCTAGTATTTACAACCAAAACAGTAAAGATTGAAAAGCAGTATCTTGCAAGTTTCATGTTAAATGACAACTGTAATTTGTTGCAAGAGGAAAACGTTTTATATATTTATTTATATATATACACATATACCATTTAAAAATATTTGCAAATAGTTAATTTGATAAGAAGTTTCCTTAGTCAAAAAAAAGAGGACTTAAAATCACCCACCTAAAATCAGAATCAGTGTCCACCAACAAAACTTCTGATGCATGACTGACAAATAAACTATATTGTATATATATAGTATACAACGTGATGTTTTAACATACAGGCATATCTGTCTCTTTTTTTGAGATGGAGTTTCGCTTTTGTTGCCCAGGTTGGATGGAGTGCAGTGGCACAATCTTGGTTCACCGCAACCTCTGCCTCCCAGGTTCAAGCAATTCTTCTGCCTCAGTCTCCCAAGCAGCTGGGATTACAGGCATGTGCCACCACGCCCGGCTAATTTTGTATTTTTAGTAGAGACGGGGTTTCTCCATGTTGGTCAGGCTGGTCTCGAACTCCCGACCTCCGGTGGTCCACCTGCCTCAGCCTCCCAAAGTGCTGGGATTACAGGTGTGAGCCACCGCCTGGCCTCAGGCATACCTCATTTTATTGTGTTTCACTTTACTGCACCCCACATAATGAAATGATTCTCACCCCATCATATTAATAACCTATGCATCTCACATATTTATTTATTTTTGGTTAGAACACTGAAGATTAGTCTCTTAGCAAATTTCAAGTATACAGTGTTATAGTCATGCTGTATACTGGATCTCCGGAATTCATTCAGATTATAGCTGAAAGTTTATGCCCTTTAACAGGGTAAAAAAAATTTAATCAATTTTTAACAGCAACTAAGCTTGTCTAACAGTCAAAGTTTGATTTGTACACAAAAAGGAAAACACTTTTGGATGGAGAGATGGTTAAAAACTTTATTGTAGTTTTAGAAACTGCTAGAAAGTAAGACTAAAAAAGCATTTTATAAAAAGTAAAAGATCTTCCATTTAGCATTCGAACAACTGCCAATACAATATAAGACCTCTAATGATATCAAAGATCATTTGATTCAGGTCAGGCGTGGTGGCTCACGCCTGTAATCCCAGAACTCTGGGAGGCCAAGGCGGGCAGATCACCACCAGGAGTTTGAGATCAGCCTGCCCAACATGGTGAAACCCTGTCTCTCCTGAAAACACAAAAAAATTAGCCAGACATGGTGGCACACACCTATAGTCCCAGGTACTCGGGAGGCTGAGGCAGGAGAATCTCTTGAACCCAGGAGGGAGGAGTTGCAGTGAGCCGAAATTATGCCACCACACTCCAGCCTGGGTGGCAGAGCAAGACTCAAGTCTCAAAAAAAAAAAAAAAAAGATTCAAAGTTTGAAACATTTCAAGTACTTTTCTTTAGGTTCTGTGATATAAGAGATTTCCCAATTGATAAACTGGGGTATACTTATACCCCAAAGGACTTTCAAATTCATGAAGAAATTTTGTCAATTTGTGGCAAAAAACCAACCAAACTCATAGCACAGATAACAATTCCTCTAAATATGAACCAGTTTTATCAACATGGTTGTAAGTACTAAACGAATACTATTTTTTGGTACTCAATTCAGTCACGGGAAAACTTTGGCTGGGCGTGGTGGCTCACATCTGTAATCCCAACACTTTGGGAGGCCAAGGCAGGTGGATCACCTAAGATCAGGAATTCAAGACCAGCCTGACCAACACGGCGAAACCGTCTCTACCAAAAAAAAAAAAAATCAGCCGTGCCTGGTGGCAAATGCCTGTAGTCCCAGCTACTAGGGCGGCTGAGGCATGAGAATTGATTGAACCTGGGAGGTGGAGGCTGCAATGACCTGAGATCATGCCACTGCACTCCAGCCTGGACGACACAGTGAGACTCCATCTCAAAAACAGAAAAAAAAAAAAAAAAAAAGGTTACTTTTAAAGTACGCTTAGAACAACTTTAATATGTAACCCAACTTTTTCTAATACAAACATTACGAAGTCTGATTTATTATCAGTGAAAATGTAAAATCTGAATTGAGGGATACCACATGTGTAAAACACCCTTTGGAGTTTGAATGCTATTAAAAAAAGGAAAATAATTTATTAACGATATATTGAGGCCAGGCACAGTGGCTCACGCCTGCAATCTCAGCACTGTGGGAGGCCGAAGTGGGTGGATCACGAGGTCAGGAGTTCAAGGCCACCCTGGCACACATGGTGAAAGCCTGTCTTTACTAAAATTACAAACATTAGCCGGGCGTGGTAGCACGTGCCTGTAATCCCAGTTACTCGGGAGACTGAAGCAGGAGAACTGCTTAAACCCGGGAGGCAGAGGTTGCAGTGAGCCGAGATTGTGCCATTGCACATCAGCCTGGGTGACAAGAGCAAGACTCCGTCTCAAAAAAAAAAAAAAAAACCCCCCAAAAATATTGATTACACATGTCAATATTTCAACCAATATGACATTAATATCTGAATTTATTTCATCTGTTTCCTTTTACTTCCTAAAATGTGACTATTAGAACATTCTAAGTTTCATATGTGCCATTATATTTCTATTACACAGTGCTGATTTAAGTCACTTTAATAAAAATCAATAAAGGATCACATCATAAGTTTTCAAATACAAACCAACTACCATCTCCTCACCTAGATCACTTTCCTCACTTGATGGTTCGTCTGCCTTTAAGTCTTCCTCCACCTTCTTACTATCAGGTTTTTCTTCCTAGCAAAGGGAAGGCAAACAGTATCAGTATTTAATAACATATCCAATATTTATACTAATTTCTACAAATCTATGTATAAGCTGTTCAAATATGGCCAGGCATGGTGGCTCATGCCTGGAATTCCAGCACTTTGGGAGGCTGGGGTGGGTGGATCATTTGAGGTTAGGAGTTCAAGACCAGCCTGGCCAACATGGTGAAACTGTCTCTACTAAAAATACAAATTAGCTAGACGTGGTGGTGCACACCTGTAATCCCAGCCACTTGGGAGGCTGAAGCAGGACAATCACTTGAACCTGGGAGGCAGAGGTTGCAGTGAGCCAAGATCATGCCACTGCACTCCAGCCTGGGTGACAGAGCAAGACTTTGTCTCAAAAACAAAAAAACTGTTCAAAATAAAGTTTGAACATTGACAATGAACAGTTTAGAGATTATAAATAGCCTCATGTCCACTCACATTATGTTTTATTGTCAAATTTAGTAAAAATCTTTACAAGGGTTTTTGAGTTTTGGAACTGCAAATAAGAACCTGTGGAACTATAATAATAAACAATGAAAATTCAAAGAATTTAAAAGTGCACATGACATTATAGAAAGCAACATTTTCTTCCCATCCTATAAGTAATCAGTGTGGTTTCTTGTATATCCCATCCTAGGATAGTCTCTCTGTATAAGAAACAACTCTATCCTTTGCCTTTTGCATTTAACAATGCTGTGTATCTTGTGAATTATATACCATTATCAGCCTATCTTCATCTATTCACTCAACCATATATCATTAACCAGTTTTTTAGGTTGCTTCATTGTTACTTAAAAAATTAGAGCCAAGGCCGGGCGTGGTGGCTCATGCCTGTAATCCCAGCACTTTGGGAGGCCGAGGTGGGCAGATCACAAGGTCAGGAGATGGAGACCCTCCTGGCTAACATGGTGAAACCCCGTCTGTAGTAAAAACACAAAAAAATTAGACAGGTGTGGTGGTGGGCACCTGTAGTCCCAGCTACTCAGGAGGCTGAGGCAGGCGAATGGCATGAACCCGGGAGGCGGAGCTTGCAGTGAGCCGAGATCCCGCCACTGCACTCCAGCCTGGGCGATAAGAGCGAGACTCCGTCTCAACCAAAAAAATTAAAAAAAAAATTAGAACCAAAGACCTACCTTGTCACAAAATATTTGTTGAGTCCCTAAAAAAATATGCAAAGTCTAGGTATTCTAGAATATATTGAAAAGACCAGTCATATGTTTTTCTTACAAAAAATTTTCAGCTGACACATAGGTTAAATATAATTTTGCCTTCATATGCATTTGCCAAATGGCAAAATACCTAAGGCTCAGAAAATACCACTCTGATAAATGACTCTTTTAAAAAAAGGTAACTACTTTTTGGGCTTTTGCTTACCTTTTCTCATTCTTCTTAAGAGACATTAACTTCTACTTTAAGATCCAAATAGATATCAATGTTTAAGTTTCTAAATAATAAAACAGCTAATTTTCTTAACAATTTAAGACAGCCAATCAGAAAATTTGCAAAAAAAAAAAAAAAAAAAAGCCTTTTAGATATGAAGGCAGAAGAGAGAAATAAAAAATTATGAAGAAAGCATTCTTGGCCAGGTGCGGTGACTCACACCTTAGTCCCAGCACTTTGGGAGGCTGAGGCAGATGGATCACTTGAGGTCAGGAGTTCCAGACCAGTCTGGCCAACACGGCAAAACCCCCATTTCTACTAAAAATAGAAAAATTAGCCGGGCATCGTGGCATGCACCTGTAATCCCAGATACTCGGGAGGCTGAGACAGGAGAATTGCTTAAACCCAAGTAGGCTGACGTAGCAGTGAGCTGAGAGTGTACCACTGCACTTGGACCTGGGACACAGTGAGACTTTGTCTCATAAAAGAAAAAACAAACAAACAAAACAAAAGAAAACGTTCTTAAACACGTATTTTCCCCTTCACCTGTCTCTCAACTTCAGCTACCGGTAGCCTTCTCCTAATCTTACACATCCTTTAAGCAAATATGCTAACCTAACACCATGACTCACATTCAGAAATATCACTCAGGTGGTAGAGCAAAAAAATTAAATTCCTGACCTGGGATACTTCTTCATTTACTCTGCAAATAATAAACAAAGTACTTACAACGTATATGACACACTGTAAGGCAATGATGAAGACTACGGATGCATACCATCACGGAGCTTACCACTTATAGGCCATACATATAACTTTTATTGTCATGCATTCTAAAACAGTGAACATCCAACCCTAAATTCTCAGTTCTAAATCAGAATCCAGTGAATTCGGTCTACAAAGTTTATAAAGATAAAGAGGTCTTAAAAGATCTTATTTCCAAGTGATCTTGGGGAAATCAGGAGTGATAATTGGAGAACAGCAGCTTAAAAACAATCCCTACAAAATCTTATAGTACTTTATCACAAAACATACAAACGAAATTAAAACTTACCTTGGTATTTTCTTCTGATTTAGCTTTCTGAGTAGCAGGTGGTACTTTACCCCCCATGCTTGAAGAAGAGGAGAAAAAAGAAATTTGTTTAGAAAATTAAAATTCACTATCACGCAACCTATTTATACCTAAGTAATAAAGTTAGACATTTAGATGACCACCTTTTCAAAATTTAAAAGTAAACTCTCAATTAATCTGAATCTGTGGTATTATTA
The DNA here is from genome assembly GCF_047675955.1 of Chlorocebus sabaeus. Lineage (NCBI taxonomy): Eukaryota > Metazoa > Chordata > Mammalia > Primates > Cercopithecidae > Chlorocebus > Chlorocebus sabaeus. The sequence goes on along the minus strand of NC_132922.1, from coordinate 10,026,541 downwards.
TGGTCAAATTTTTTCCAGCTTAAAATTTTATTTATTTTTAGGCTACTGGCTAATCCACCCCTTTCTTTGCCTCAGTAAGTCTAATAAACATAATTTATAGCTTCTCTGTGCCTCTTCCCAGAGGAAAAGGGGCAGATATGTCAACATGGAATGACAAAATCATTTGTACAAGCTGGTAACTTAGAATTCAACTCAGTAAGTATATTTGAATCCAAAATTTGAAACTTGAAATAAGAGTAGTTCAATTAAATTTAAATATGTAGTTTATGAAATAATTATGCAGTCATGATATAATAACTCAAAATGTTTATTTCCTGTGACTGAGACCTACGAGGACTTTTCTTGCTTATATTTGCATGCCCATTACATTATACATTTTCTTCTTATACACCCCTTCCGACCTCATCCATTAATACTTCCTCCTGGCCCTACAAACTCTTCTTTCCCAAATAGTCCAGGGCAACACAATTCATTAGAAGTAAATAACTAGAAGAGGAAGAAAAAAGATACAAAGTGGCCAGGCACAGCAGCTCATGCCTGTAATCCCAGCACTTTGGGAGGCTGAGGTGGGCAGATCACCTGACGTGGGGAGTTCAAGACCAGCCTGACCAGCATGGAGAAACCATGTCTCTACAAAATTAGCCAGGCGTGGTGGCGCATGCCTGTAATCCCAGCTACTTGGGAAGCTGAGGCAAGAGAACTGCTTGAACCTGGGAGGCAGAGGTTGCAGTGAGCCAAGATCGCACCATTACATTTCAGCCTGGGCAACAAGAGTGAAACTCCGTCTCAAAAAACAAACAAACAAACAACACAAAGACTTAGCATTACATGCTCCAATTTGGTGCAGACACTATAGCATATAGGCTACCTGTGACATTCCAGTTACTAAAATGGTTGATAGATTTGAGAACACTTCACAACAGTTGGAAGCAACACAGACATTATTAAAATTTGCCTTAAAAACAAAGAAAAAAGACTAACCCGACCACCGATGGCCTTCGTAGGACACCATGAACCACACAGTCCAAACCTTCTTCTCTCCTGTCAACAGCAGCCAGCCCCACAACTATGAGATGCTCAAGGAGGAGCACGAGACGGCTGTGCTGGGGGTGCCCCACAACCCTGCTCCCCTGACGTCCACCATGATCCACATCCGCAGTGAGACCTCCGTGCCTGACCACATCGTCTGGTCCCTGTTCAGCACCCTCTTCATGAACCCCTGCTGCCTGGGCTTCATAGCATTCGCCTACTCCGTGAAGTCTAGGGACAGGAAGATGGTTGGTGACCTGACTGGGGCCCAGGCCTATGCCTCCACTGCCAAGTGCCTGAACATCTGGGCCCTGATTTTGGGCTTCCTCATGACCATTCTGCTCGTCGTCATCCCAGTATTGATCTTCCAAGTCCATTGATAGATCAGGAGACATCATTCAGGCCAGGAGCTCTGCCCATAACCTGTATCCTACGTGCTCCACCTTCCATTCCTCGCCCTGCCCCTGGAGCCAAGTCCTGTATCAGCCCTTTATCCTCACACACTTTTCTACAATGGCATTCAATAAAGTGTACATGTTTAAAAAAAAAAAAAAAAGAAAGAAAAAAGTCATTAACTATGTAAAACAAGGGATATATTAACTTTGAAAACAGAAAGGGTTGATTCCTTTTTTTTTTTTTTTCCGAGATGGAGTCTTGCTCTGTCACCCAGGCTGGAGTGCAGTGGCATGATCTTGGCTCACTGCAACCTCTACCTCCTGGTTTCAAGTGATTCTCCAGCCTCAGCCTCCCAAGTAGCTGGGATTACAGGAGCATGCCACCACACCTGGCTAATATTTTGTTTTAGTAGAGACAGGGTTTAACCATGTTAGCCAGAATGGTGTCGATCTCCTGACCTTGTGATCTGCCCGCCTCGGCCACCCAAAGTGCTGGGATTACAGGCGTGAGCCACCAGGCCCGGCCTGATTCTTTGTAACTACAGTTGTCATATCTACATTTACATTCATTTCAATTGGGTGGAATTTGTGGTCATAAGGGTATGTGCAGGTTGAATTTAAATGACTTATCAGTTTTCCGAAATTCCTTTTATCAATTTACACTTTTATCAGCAACCCATGAGAATTCCAACTGTTCCACCACTTGGCCAACACTTAGCTACTGTCCATCTTTTTTTCAGCCATTCTGATAGGTGTCTACTGGCATCTCATTGCAGTTAAGTCCCTTTTCATGTATTTACTGCTCATTTGAAAAGACTTTTTTGTAAAGTTCAACTCTCATCCAGCTTTCTAAAAGATTGTCTTTATTTATTGGAAGGTGTCATTTGTATATTCTGCATATGAACTCCTTGTCAGCTTTATGTGTTGCAAATATTTTCTCCTACCATGTGGCTTGCCTTTTCACTCTTTTAGTATCATCTGAGGATCCCAATATGAAGCAAAAGTATAAATGCAAAGTAGCAAATGGAACGAAAAGAAACAGAATTTGGAATTTCTTATAAGCACCATTCAAACAAAATATGCCTACTTTTACCATCATGCTTAATATGATAGAAAAAAATGTTACTCAGTACTCTTAATATGGAATAGCTCCCATGTCAACAATAAAGGTTATATGATCCAAAACATCCTAATCTGCAGTTCAGCAAAGTAAAATGATTTAATGATAAGGAACAGGCATACAGACACCACAAAATTCTTTTCTATGGAGATACTACTTTGCGAAAGAGCACGGTAATCACCAGTCCTTTGTAGTTAAATTTTAACGAAGACACAAGGTTTCTTACACTATGTTCTTCCTAAGTTTCAAAATGCAGTGTCAGGAATGTATTCAGGGTGACATCCAGACATAGTATAACTTACGGTACACTAACTTGGGGAAGTGATACTCCTGCCAAGAAATGTATTAAGCTAAATCCCATCCTCAGGGAAGGCCAGACAAACCCAAATTTAGAGTAAGTCTACAAAATAACTTGACTATAATATTAAAACTGTCAAGATCATGAAACTCAAGGAAAGATTGAGGAACTGTATCAGAATGGAGACTAGGTGACATGGCAACTAAATGCAACACATAAATCTGAGGATTAGATAGCATGCATTCACCAGTATTAGTTTCCTAAGTTTAATATCTGTATTGTAAAGACTTTGTTTGTAGGAAATATACACACTCAATGGTGTTGGGGCATAATGTTGGCAGCTTACTTTCAACTAGTTCAGAAAAAATTTCTTTGTACCATACCTGCAATTTTTCTCTGAGCTAGAAATTGTTGCAAAAAAAAAAACTTAAAAAAAAAAAAAGAGGATTTACTCATAAGCTAGATTTAGTTTCTCACATCCTAAATTCTAGTTAACTAATGGAAGAAAACACCAACTGGGAGGTACGAAATTTCTTTTTTTTTTTTTTTTTTTTTTCCTGAGACGGAGTCTGGCTCTGTCCCCCAGGCTGGAGTGCAGTGGCCGGATCTCAGCTCACTGCAAGCTCCGCCTCCCGGGTTTACGCCATTCTCCTGCCTCAGCCTCCCGAGTAGCTGGGACTACAGGCGCCGCCACCACGCCCGGCTAGTTTTTTGTATTTTTTAGTAGAGACGGGGTTTCACCGTGTTAGCCAGGATGGTCTCGATCTCCTGACCTCGTGATCCGCCCGTCTCGGCCTCCCAAAGTGCTGGGATTACAGGCTTGAGCCACCGCGCCCGGCCGAAATTTCAATTAATGCTTCCAAGCCTCAGAACAAGCTACTTTCTGGCCAAAAACTGCCACTTGGACTTTGCCACTACAGGCTTTTATGTTACACAATCAAGTAGGACCAGTGTAGAGACCTTTCTCACATAGTATCACACAAAACTTCATTCACAATTCTCTTAATTTGATAACCTTCTAATCTGCTTTGTGCTATGGTTATTTATACACATGTACAAAAAAAATTGGTTGCTACACTCTAAATCCTATATTGAGGGTAAAAATGCATTCTGTTCATTTCCTTTACAATATTTAGAAAAGCCATGTGCCATGTACTGTGCTAGCGAGTAGAATACAAAGACACTCTCTTTGATCTTAATTACCATCACGTAAAGCCATGAATGCACATACAAGATACTAAATTGTTAAACGGGAGAAAATAGAGTGGGAGAATGCTTCTGTCTCTAAAATGGGGAAAACAAAAACATCTCAAAACACAGTTCTTGAAAAGAACAGTCTCCTGGATCCTCACTGACAACTAGTTCAGACTTTTAGTACTTCTCTTTGTGCAATTTAAAAGGTTGTTAAACCAATAAATCCTTATATCAAATAAAACTAAGCTATAAACAATGCTAGCAATTACAGCAAATAGGCAAATGTACTGTTCTTCAACAGCTAAGCCTGTGAGAAACTGAGATGCTTTCAACTTGAGGCCTAGGAATACATCTGGACCTAGAAGTCTCGGTATTCAGCCCCATCAGCCATAATCTTGAACTGCAGATTGATGAAAGCAGAGAGAGAAACGGACACAAACTCAAACGCCTCAAGAGTTTATAAAAATCTTAGTTTAAATACAGAAATAAAGAGAAAAAGCTTCTATATTAAATATCTCAATTTAAGGTCAGAATAAAGTCCCAACGTATGCCATGATGCTTCACCCCATACTTAAGCCAACTCAGGATGCCACAAGAATGTAAGTGGAATCAGAAAGAAAAACTGGAATTACCTATGTTAAAATAAAATATATGACGATTTGCTGGTTTTTTTGGGGGTTAGGGGGGATAGTAGTGCCTGACAAATAAATATTTTGCAGACCTTCAACTGGAATTCTCTATATAGGCACAATCACTCCAGCACAAGTCAGGAGGACACTGTTCTTACGCGTTAATTTTTCCTTCTGTGTTTCCTCTTCCTCACTAGTAAGAATGGAACAAAAACATTGTATCCATTTAAAGTGGAGTCAGCTCTTGGAGCTAGCTATTTCTTCCTGTGATACTTGTTTACTTTACCTGGAATTTTAGAAAGAATTTATTAACTGCAGGCTCTTTCCTGTAATTAGGATAAAAGCATACAAATATCTTAAAGGCTTTTGGATCATCAAGCTGTTCAATAGAGAAAACGACTAAAATCTAGCCCTCAATTCCTAATCCTGACATTTCCCGGTTGAGGAGTTTGCAAAATAGACTTCTTACCAATAGTCATAGTCACTATTAACACAATAACATTAAATGGTCTCAGAATTTCACATGTAAGTAAAAGTCTTTCAGCGGTTAAGACAATTGGTGGGGAGTTAAAGATTGAAGAACTACTTAGAAGAAACAATATACAACTTTGAGAGATTGCAACGAGTTTTTTCCTTAGAACCAGCCTAATGTTAATATTCTTTGAGCTATTTGGTAATCATGAGCTCATCTTCCCATATAAAAATATCAGGCTGGGTGAAGTGGCTGACGCCTGTAATACCACCACTTTGGGAGGCAGGGGAGTCCTTTGAGGCCAGGAATTCAAGACCAGCCTGGGCAACTTAACGTGATCCCCACCTCTACAAAAAAATTAAATTAGCCAAGTATGGTGGCTCGATCCCGCATTGCTAGCCACCTGGGAGGCTGAGGCAGGAGGATCGTCTGTGCGCAGGAATCAGAGACTGCAGTGATCCCGCCACTGTATGCGGCCTGGATGATACAGCCAAACCCTGTCTCTAAAAGAGAAAAACCACTAGATAGATAATGTTCACAATAGCACCTCTTAGGAGTCGCAATGGTCTGCATAGTTGCTATTTATCCCTATTTAGTGCAATTTGTATGTCATCTTTTCAGTTACCCATGAGTAGTAACTTTTTAAAAAGTCATCTTAGGGAAGACTTCCTTCTCACTTTTTCTCTCTTCGGTGCTCCTTCAATACGTAAAGTGCTAATTACTATTATATACTAAATATCAAAACGAACTTTTTTATTTATTCGTCTGTATCCCTAAATAGTACTTATACTGTTTCCTAGCACCTGGCACAATGCCTTGGCAATTAACTCCTTGCACGTAGCGAAGTACTCTACAGTTAAAGACAACAAGAATACATCCTGGAAACATGCCAGGACTTGAAACATTATTTTTCTCAGAAGTGTTTGGAGTGATAACACTGCCAAGTAACGGAGGTATAGTGATTCTCAAGATAATTAATCCTACGCAGCTAGAAACGCTGTAAGGTAAAGACAATCATTTTTACAGTTATCATTTTTACTCTAACTTACTAAATATAATAATTTTGTAACTTTTAACTTACTAGTGTTATATTATTGTAACACAATGTAAAGGCATAGTGCGTAAAGGAACCGCTATATACCAATGAGACCTGAGCAAGGCACACGAGACTGAAAGAAAAAACCACCCCACGCAAAAACTAAGTCTTGCAGTTCTCACTCCTCGCGTCTCCAGTGTCGACGTATCCGCAGTCCTGTTTTTGTATTTCGCCCAAGATACACCCCTGGCAACCTCAGGGTGCGAGGAACCCGGTCTGCCTCCGGCTCCCCGCAGCTCCTGTACTACCCAGGGCTCGCGATCCTCCATGACCCATCGAAGTCGCCTCCCTTTCCCGGGCAAAGAAGGCGCTGCGACCCCGCCTCGCCCGCCGGCCGCAGCCAGCTCCGGCCCGGCTCCCCCTGGGGCCGTGCTTCTCCCCGCCCCCAACGGTCCTCAGGCCTGGGTCTCACCTCTCCACCCACTCTCTCAGGAAGCGCATTTCCTCGGTGTGCAGAACGCTCGGGTCCTGCTTACACATTTTCACAAAAGCCCGAAGCTCGTTCACTTTGCGGGGGTCCATGGTAGAGAGGTGGTGGGCGAAGCTGGGGTACTACGGCCCTGTTCCAGGCCCAGGCGCTGGCTCGGCGTGACCGCGCAGAAGGGGGCGGCTGCCGCGAGGCAGAACAGACCAGAACCTCCCCGGCCGCTGGCTCCTCCCACCCAACGGTCTCGTGACCCCGGGTCCTCCTGCTCATTCCTACTCTCTCTGCGCTGCTCCTGCGCGCTCCCTAGAACCTTCTAGAAGCGTGGCTGTTCGTGCTGTTGCCTGCCTCCCTGCGAGTGCATTCTCATATTCTTAACTAGGAACCAGCTCCCTGGATGGGCCAACCCCAGAAATGGGCGCCTTCAAGGAGGCGGTAGATAGCATCCCCTCCAGGGAGCGACGTCCAAGAACACATTGTGTGGCTGCGTGCACCGAGTAGAACTCAACACCCCGACCTAAAAAAGGGTGTGGCATCGGAGGGGCGGTCCCACCTCGGGGCATGACGTCACACCCTGCGCCGCCGCGCAAGGAAGGCCCGGGAGCGACGCCTGCCGGAAGGGGGGGGCCTGGCCCGGTTTCCTGGCGACGCGGCGCTGCAGGCTGTTAACCTCTTTCTCTTCCCGACGCGTGAGTTAGGCCGTCATGCCTTGGCTGCTCTCAGCCCCCAAGCTGGTTCCCGCTGTAGCAAACATCCGCGGTTTCTCAGGTTAGACTCTCCTCCCACCGTCTCCTCCCATGGTGTCCCCTGGAGGGACCCAAGTTGGTCTCAGGCGATCCCTGTTTCGGCCGACTCTTCTCCTGGTGGGGCCTCCGCTCCCCAACCCTCTGTGCTCTCCGCGGATTTCTTCTCTACCGGCTGCTCCTGGAAAGGGGTGGTCCCGGTGTGTTCTCTACTGTTCAGGTATTCTGTGAAGCCGAAATGACTGCAGAGAAAAAAGTGTGCCATCCCCCAGAGGGGCTGTCTTCCAAGTTACTCGGACTCCGAAGTTGTGGCAATTATCACAAATAAGTGATATAAGTGACAAAGTGTCTCACATCAAGTAGCTCTGGTTTCTGTTAGGCATGAGAGCTTGCTCCAGAATATACACGAAGCATGTCTTAGTAACACAAATTATTTAAGCAGCTCCTCTTAGGAAAGGTAACTGTTTGGAAATACTCCTGGGGCATTCTGTGTCTGAAAGTCCTGTTTGTAAAGACAAGACGAAGGATTAAGGAGAATAATTTTTTGTAGGGTGTCCTCTATTGCGAGCAATTATTCTGATGAACATAAAGCTTAATCAGTGAAATCTGAATCACCTTCCTTGCAGGCGGATCTGCCATTGGATTGTATTTCAGTTTTTTGGGCCAATATATAAACAATGTGTGAACCAGCACGTATGGTATTTGACATCAAAGCTATGTCTTGGCATATGTTTATGTTGATATACTTGAATTCATTTAAAATGGAATGTTAATTACATCGACTTCTTACTATAAAAAATAAAAAGCTATTGTCCAGTGCACAGAACTTGTACTTCAGTTCTCATAGTAAAGCTACAGAAAGACGTAAGTCTCCGTGGGATTAGGTGAAAAGAAAGATGTGCAATTGTTCAGTCTTTTTTTGAGACAGGCCCTCATTCTGTCCCTCAGACTGGAGTGCAGTGGCAATCTCTACTCATTTGCATCCTCTTGCCTCCTGGGGTCAAGCAATTCTCGTGCCTCAGCCTCCCGAGGTAACTGGGATTATAGGCACGTGCCACCACGCCCAGCTAATTTTCGTAATTGTAGTAGAGACCAGGTTTTGCCATGTTGGCCAAGCGGATCTCGAACTCCTGGCCTCAAGCGATCCACCCTCCTCTCTGAGCCACCGCGCCCGGCCTGGAATTTGCTTTTATTTGAAAGGCCCTCACCAACATGACTAAAAGAGCCGTACTACCAGAAGGAACGCTTGCAAAGGCACAGAACTCTGAAAAGGAATGGCCAGCACTAAGCATTGCAATCATGTAGTATGGCTGGAGAAGCTTTTTTTTTTTTTGAGATGGAGTCTTGCTCTGTCACCCAGGCTGGAGTGCAGTGGCCGGATCTCAGCTGACTGCAAGCTCCGCCTCCCGGGTTTATGCCATTCTCCTGCCTCAGCCTCCCGAGTAGCTGGCACTACAGGCGCCCGCCACCTCGCCCGGCTAGTTTTTTTGTATTTTTTAGTAGAGACGGGGTTTCACTGTGTTAGCCAGGATGGTCTCGATCTCCTGACCTCGTGATCCGCCCATCTCGGCCTCCCAAAGTGCTGGGATTACAGGCTTGAGCCACTGCGCCCGGCTTTTTTTTTTTATTTTTATTTTTTAAAAGACTGAGTCTGACTCTTGCCCAGGCCCGAGTGCAATGGCGCGATCTCTTGGCTCACTGCAACCTCTACCTCCGGAGTTCAAGCGATTCTCCTGCCTCAGCCTCCCGAGTAGCTGGGATTATAGGTGCTCGCCACCATGCCTGGGTAATTTATGTATTTTTAGTAGAGACGGCGTTTCACCATGTTGGCCAGACAAGTCTTAAACTCCTGACCTCGGATGATCCGCCGGCCTCGGCCTCCCAAAGTGCTGGGATTACAGGCGTGAGCCACCGCACCCGGTTTAGGAAAAGCTTTTTTGAAATATGTTCTTAGACAAAATAGTAGGCATTACACGAAAATGATTCTGTGATCAAATACTTTTGGAGAATGCTGCATTTCATAATGTACATAATAGTTTAAATCTTTTTTTGGAGATAGGGTCTCGCCATGTTGACCAGGGTAAACTTGAACTCCTAGGATCAAGTGATCCTCCCACCTCAGCCTCTCAGAGTGTTGAGATTTTAAGTGTGAGCCACTGCAGCTAGCCCTTAATAGTCTAGGTTTCTAAGAGATGTGTTCAGCAGTAATTTGCAAAATGTGTAAAAATGTATTTGACCATGGACCCCTTTTCTGTGATGAGTCTTGAACTGGTATCCCTGGAACAGATTTTGGAAAAAGTTGAGCTAGAGCGTAAGATGGGCGCAAGGAGCTGATAGGAAATCAAGTTGGGAAAAAGCTGGTGGCTGGCTCATGGACAGCCTTGTATATTATGTTAAGAAACAATTAGCTTTTTCCTTTAGATGGTGGGAAAACTTTGAGGAATTTTAAGCTATTGAGTAAGATGATTAAATCTAAATTTTTGGTTTTCTGTTAAGAGTGAAGAAATGGACTACAGGGCATGTCATTACATTCTTTTTTTTTTTTTTTTTTTTTTTTTGAGACGGAGTCTCGCTCTGTCGCCCAGGCTGGAGTGCAGTGGCCGGATCTCAGCTCACTGCAAGCTCCGCCTCCCGGGTTTACGCCATTCTCCTGCCTCAGCCTCCCGAGTAGCTGGGACTACAGGCGCCGCCACCACGCCCGGCTAGTTTTTTGTATTTTTTTTAGTAGAGACGGGGTTTCACCGTGTTAGCCAGGATGGTCTCGATCTCCTGACCTCGTGATCCGCCCGTCTCGGCCTCCCAAAGTGCTGGGATTACAGGCTTGAGCCACCGTGCCCGGCCGTCATTACATTCTTAAATTTTCTGAGATACTGATTTTTGCTTTAGTTTTTGGAAAATTGCAATTTTTTTCAACTTTACTACCACATACATGATAACAGATAAACTTTACTAAATATCACATCTTATATAAGAAGCATTTAAAATACCCTGGGCTTTTATTATTTTATTTTCTGAAAATAAACTTTTAATGTGAATTGTCCCCAGTCTCTTCTGTAGAATAAATAACCTTTCCTTCTCCCATCTGCCCACTAAAAATCAAATACCGATACAAAACACAAGTTCTTGACTATAACTGTCTTTTAAAAATAGCAGATATTAGGCCGGGCGCGGTGGCTCAAGCCTGTAATCCCAGCACTTTGGGAGGCCGAGATGGGCGGATCACGAGGTCAGGAGATCGAGACCATCGTGGCTAACACGGTGAAACGCCGTCTCTACTAAAAAATACAAAAAACTAGCCGGGCAAGTTGGCGGGCGCCTGTAGTCCCAGCTACTCGGGAGGCTGAGGCAGGAGAATGGCGTAAACCCGGGAGTCAGAGCTTGCAGTGAGCTGAGATCCGGCCACTGCACTCCAGCCTGGGCGACAGAGCGAGACTCCGTCTCAAAAAAAAAAAAAAAAAAAAGCAGATATTATCGTTTTTTTCCAATTTTGTATTTGTATTTTGTCAAAGGTGAATAAGTTTTAGTGCTGCTAGACCTAACTCAAACGATTTGCTCGATATCTGATGTATTTGTAACCCATCTGTTTTTCTCCCAACGTGACTAAATTAAAATGGCTATAGGTGGTATTTCAATGTAACGTATTTCTAGATTTTGTGTACAAACTCTAAACAAAAATAGAAAGTTTCCTATCTGGAGTGATTCCCTGATGGCCTACCATACAGACTGCTCTGAGTTCAGGGTAAGACTGGCCTTAAAAAAAAAGTGGTAAAATATACTACATAAAATTTACAATGTTACCCATTTTTAAATTTTTTATTGTTTTTCTTTAGAGACAGGGTCACACTCTGTCAGCTGGAGTGCAATGGCAATATCATAGCTCCCTACAATCTCAAACTCCTGGGCTCAAGCAATGCTCCTACCTCAGCCTCCTGAGTGGCTAGGACTACAGGCACGCACTACCACACCCAGCTAACGTTTTTAAACAATTTTTTCATAGAGGACAGGTCTCTTTATGTTACCCAGACTGTCGTGAAATTCTGACCTCAAGCAACCCTCCTTCCTGGGCCTCCCAAGATGCTGGGATTACAGGTGTGAGCCACTGCACTCAACTAAGTCTATCCAAGTCTTTTTAACTTAAAATATTTTATACTTTAATTTTTAATTTGTAATACCTTTAAGTTATGCATCAAATGCTGTACCTCCATTGGAAAAAAGTCATTTCGTGGATAATTATATAGTCTGAACCTGTGTGTCTCAATACCTTCTTGTCTCCTAATGTTATGCATGTTTCAGAAATGTGTATAGTGGTTTTAATTAGAGAAAAGAAATAAAATAGGCTATACACGCTACTAAAGAAAAATTCTGAGGTAAAAAACTCTTTGCAGTTTTCCAAATTCTTTTTTTTTTTTTAGACAGGGTCTCACTTTGTCGCCCAGGCTGGAGTGCAGTGGCGTGATCTCAGTACACTGCAACCTATGTCTCCCAGGCTCAAGCAGTCCTACCAGCTTCCTGAGTAGCTGGGACTACAAGGTGCGTGCCACCACACTTGGCTAATTTTTAAATTTTTTGTAGAGACAAGATCTCACTATATTACCCAGGCAAATTCTTAATAGCACCAACTGTCACAACAAACTCATCCTTTTCTGACATACCCAATCCAAACAACTACTAACCAAATGTCCACAATCCTGCTAAGAGTGTTGAAAAGCTCTTAGTATAGTATTAAACAAGTGTTATCTACAAAATTTGTGATTAACCAAAACACACACAATTGTGTTCAAATGTTATGTTTGAAGAGTCAATTTAACAATTCCTTTTGGTAGACTTCTTTCGCACCTCTTTACGCTTCTTTTTTTTCTTCTTACCACCCTCTTTGACTCCTGCTGAGAAAGTAGGGGGATCCCGGTTGCTGGTAACCCAAGATATACCTCCCTCATCATTGTCCACAAAAGTATGTTGAGATACATGTTTGGAGCTGTGAGACTTTGGCGAATAGTTGTTCAATGACTGTCTTCTCCAGCTGCATTCTTCTGCAAAGCCCTCTTCATCGGCCACGCTATTTACAAGAAAAAATGTCAACTCTCCATTATCTTCAGCTTCTCTTTCTTGATCATTTTCAATAATTTTCTTTGTATTAATATTTCTGCCATTAACAATTTTGTCTGAAGTTGTAATAGATATGTAGTTGTCCATTCCACTATCATCAAAAGCCAGGGAAGAGAACGAAGTAAGGCCTTCATGCCCCAGTGAACCCTGTGATGTATATCCTGTATCATATGAAGAAAATTTCTCAAAAATTGGATATTCACTGGAGGTAGAGAAAAAGGATCCTGCGTCTCTGTTTCTGTTTCCATAGGAGCTTTTTGGATGATTTAACAGGTCCTCAAGTGAGTCTTCAAAGAAGTGAAAAGAAAATGGATTCCTTTCATGAAAAATTTCTTTAAAAACATCATCTGGCTTATGGAATGTGAAGCCATACTGACATTCATCATCAAAATGACTTCCACCTCCATTTAATCCTTCTTTGCCATATTTATCGTAAATGTCCCGTTTTTCATCATTTGATAATACCTCGTATGCCTCAGCTACTTCTTTGAATTTTCTCTCTGCTTCTTCTTTATTTTCTGGATTTTTATCAGGGTGCCATTTAAGTGCCACTTTATGATAAGCTTTTTTAATGTCCTCAGGTGAAGCATATCTTTGCACTCCTAGAACTTCATAGTAATCCACCATGTTTTAACAGATAATTGGAAGTGGGTGTGCTGGGTATTGAGAACCGTGGTTTCCTCAGCTCAGGCTCTGCTGGTGGTGGTGATAGAAGTAGTGACTGCAAATAGGTACATCTTTATATTAAAGACAATGTTATTACCATGCGCTAGGAGATGAGGATACTGATTATGTGGCAAGCAGAGTTACAAATATGTCAGAGAGGGCTGCATTATGGTGTCATTCTGGGGTCAGTGTAGGGACTGGGCTGTCCAGATAGAGCTAGTCCAGAGTCATACCAGACCATCCTGAATCCTCTGGACTGTTTCCCCTATATATTTCCCTGGAAGCTTCAGGCAGTGCCTCATAAGCCAATGGAACCTGTTGCTAATAGACACACCATATCCCTTGCATAGTATGACCTCTAGGTTACTGGGCCTTAATTACTTCCCAGCTCTTCCATGCTTTGGTTTAGAAAAATGAAGTAGTGACTTATGTGTGAAAAAAGTACTCAAACAGTTGACATATTTATTTCAGTCAAGAGACAGTTCAGTGGGAGATACAACCAAGTAACTTAGTTACAATATAATAAGAGTTACCATGAGAGGAAGTACTGGATGCTAAACAATTATATGAGAGACAGCTCAGGCTGGGGTTGTCAATGAAAGCCTTTTGGAGGAAGTAGCCTGGTAAGTTAACTTTCTGCATGCCAGTGGTAAGTCATTTTGAGATTATAGTATTTTGTCCACCCAAGGTTTACTGCTATACAACATGTAATTAAAGATTTGGAAAGTTGCGTGTTTATGTATTCACTATATAATTATTGAATGTCTACTTTGTGCCAGGCACCGTTTTAGCCACTGGTGATAACAGTATTGAACAAAACACACCAGTTTTCCTGGTGCTTGCATTATAATAGAATACAAATAATTGAACAAATAAAATAGTTTGAGATACTGTGATATGTGCTCCAAAAAAAATAAAGAACAATGTGCTGGGGGAGAGCGCTACTTTAGATTGGTTTTAGAAGGCCTCTGAGGAGAAGCCTGAGAAGATTATTGCTGAGACCTATGTGAGAGTCAGCCACATAGTGATCTAATATGGTAGCCACTGGCCATGTCGATGGACGTTTTGGTTGTTGCCAGTTGGGACTGTTGCACTTAAAGCTAGCGCTTGATTTCGAGTTCAGTGGGAAGCCTTCGTGGGGAGTGGGGAATATGCAAGTTTAATGATGTGATTTACATTTGTGATGGATCAGTGGTTACTATTTGGAAATTCAGTCATGTATGGGAAAGTAGAATTCAAGAGCCCAGGTAGAAACAGACCAAAGGTGGATTTCTTTGGGGATAAATTACCAGTAGTCTAGACCCAAATTTAAAGAACTTATATTCTATACCTGGCTCATTTTATTGTCTCTGAAAATTCCCTATAATGATCTTTGTTTTTCCTCCTCTATGTTGTGTTTATTTTATTTTCCATCACATTTATAACCCCTCACTTAAATGATACTATAATGAAATCTAAAACTGCAGTGTATGTTTCTGGTCTTTCAAGACCATTTGTCAGGTCTGAATATTTTTTTGCTTTGCGTTAATTTTTTTATATACTTGTTTTTGAGAGGTATTGTGAAACGCTTAAAACTCCATTTAAATTCTCTCCAGTATATGTACTTACATGTACTTATGTGTGGCATACCCATGATTATAATTTGCCTGCCATTGGAAATAGTAACTAATAATGTTGAACATTTTTGGGTACCCTCTGAGTCACACTGCAGCAAGTGCTCATTTCACTGACACAGCATTCTAGCAAAATAAGTATTTTATGCCCATACGAAAACAGACGTTCTGAGAGATAGAGTAATTTGTCTAAGGCTACGTAGCTTGTTAGTGAAAAACCTCATTTTTAAACTTGAGTCTAATTCCAGGTTCTCCTCATTCCACTCTACTGCATTTCTCAGACCAGGACTTAAAGAGTTTAGGTTCTAGGCATTCCACAAACAGGTATTAAGAACCTACTGTTACTGGAAAGGGGTCCCAATCCAGACCCCAAGAGATGGTTCTTGGATCTCGTGCAAGAAAGAATTTCAGTGGAATCCACAGAGTAAAGTTAAAGCAAGTTTATTAAGAAAGTAAAGGAATAGTCCGGGCGCGGTGGCTCACGCCTGTAATCCCAGCACTTTGGGAGGCCGAGGCGGGCGGATCACAAGGTCAGGAGATCGAGACCATGGTGAAACCCCGTCTCTACTAAAAATACAAAAAATTAGCCAGGCGCAGTGGCGGGCGCCTGTAGTCCCAGCTACTCGGGAGGCTGAGGCAGGAGAATGGCGTGAACCCGGGAGGCGGAGCTTGCAGTGAGCCGAGATTGCGCCACTGCACTCCAGCCTGGGCGACAGAGCGAGACTCCGTCTCAAAAAAAAAAAAAAAAAAAAAAAAAAAGTAAAGGAATAAAGAATGGCTACTCCATAGGCAGAGCAGCCCCAAGGGCTGCTGGTTGCCCATTTTTATGGTTATTTCTTGATCCTAAACAGAAAGTGGATTATTCATGCTTCCCTATTTTAGACCGTATAGGGTAACTTCCTGACGTTGCCATGGTATCTGTAAACTCTTAGGGTGCTGGTGGGAGTGTAGCAGTGAGGACAATCAGGTTACTGTCATTGCCATCTTAGTTTTAGTGGGTTTTGGCCAGCTTTTTTTTTTTTTTTTAACATTTTTATTACTAAGAATATCACGGGTAAAGTTCTCAGGAAGGTGACAGTCTAGGAGAAGATGTTTGCAATGTCTAAATTTGACGGGCTTATTTTTATTTTTTATTTTTTGTTATTATTATTATTATTATTTGAGGCGGAGTTTCACTCTTACGGCCCAGGCTGGAGTGCAATGGTGGGATCTTAGCTCACCACAACCTCTACCTCTTGGGTTCAAGCCATTCTCCTGTCTCAGCCTCCTGAGTAGCTGGGATTACAGGCATGCACCACCTTGTGTTTAGACAGAGTCTCGCTGTGTCTCCCAGGCTGGAGTGCAGTGACGTGATCTCCGCTCACTGCAAGCTCCATCGCCTCCCGGGTTCACGCCATTCTCCTGCCTCAGCCTCCCGAGAAGCTGGAACTACAGGCGCCTGCCACCACGCCCGGCTAATTTTTTTGTATTTTGAGTAGAGACGGGGTTTCACCATGTTCGCCAGGATGGTCTCGATCTCCTGACCTCGTAATCCTCCCGCCTCAGCCTCCCAAATTGCTGGGATTACAGGCATGAGCCACCGTGCCTGGCCTAATTTTGTATTTTTAGTAGAGAGGGGATTTCTCCATGTTGGTCAGGCTGATCTCGAACTCCTGACCTCAGGTGACCTGCCTGCCTTAGCCTCCCAAAGTTCTGGGATTACAGGCATGAGCCAACTCGCCCAGCCGGCCAGCTTCTTTACTATAACTTACCTGTTTTATTAGCAAGGTTTTTATGTCCTGCATTTTGTGCCGACCTCCTATTTCATTCTGTGATTAAGACTGCCTTAACTTAAACTGGGAATGTAGCCTAGCAGGTCTTAGCCTTGTTTTACCAGACCCCTACTGAAGATGGAGTTGCTCTGGTTTGAACACCTCTGACACTATGATACAGAGAGAAGGTAGAAAATAGGAAATTCTGCTCTTAAGAAATTCATATAGTTTGAAAAAACTAATTTCAGTGGAGTATAAAGTTATAAGACGAGCACTTGTTTCTGCTGTTATCCCCCACTTTGATGATCCTTTGCCTCCCAGCCATCTGCTGTGCCATTTTCTCTGCCTCTTCACAACAAAACTTATCCAGAGTATTGTCTCAGTGTCTTTGCTTTCTTACATCATATTCCCTCCTTGGCACGCTCCAATCTGGCTTCTGTCTTCTTTACTCTGCTAAAATCGCCAGGGTCTCCAGTGACTTTGATGTTACCATATCCAGTGGTCATCCTTTTGGCTTCCTTATATTTTGAAGCACTTGCCACACTGTGAGCCCTCCCCACCTTTCTTTCTTTCTTTCTTTCTTTTTTTTTTTTTTTGAGATGGAGTTTCACTCTCGTTGCCCAGGCTGGAGTGCAGTGGTGTGATCTCAGCTCACCGCAACCTTCACCTCCCAGGTTCAAGCCATTCTCCTGCCTCAGCCTCCCAAGTAGCTGGGATTACAGGCATGCACCACCGTGCCCGGCTGATTTTGTATTTTTAGTAGAGACGGGGTTTCTCTATGTTGGTCAGGCTGGTCTCGAACTCCCAACCTCAGGTGATCCATCCACCTCGGCCTCCCAAAGTTCTGGGATTACAAACGTGAGCCAGCGCGCCTGGCCTGGCCCTCCTCACTTCTGAAAACACTTGTTTGTTTCACTTCCTAAATACCACACACTTTTTTTGTGGGGGGTAGGGGTTGGCGGGTAGAGACAGGGTTTAGCCATGTTGGCTAGGCTGGTCCTGAACTCCTGGCCTCAAGTGATCTGCCTGCCTCGGCCTCCCAGCGTGCCGGGATTACAAGTGTGAGCCACCGCACCCGGCCCTAAATACCACATTCTTCTTATTTTCCTTCTTTCTCCTGTGTTCCTTCTCACACTAAAATATTACAGTGCCAGGCTTTGTTCAGTTTCCCTGGGTAATACCCATTCCCAGGGCTTTAAATGCTATCTGTGTGCTTATAACACCTTAATTTATATATCTAGCCTGGCACTTTTCTCCCTGAAATTAAGATTGCTCATTTGACCTCTCCATTAAATTTATTTCCAATAAATATCTCAGGCTTTCCTGTTTCACGTAATGGTACAACCATTTATTCACTTGTTGAAGTCAAAAATCAAGAATTATTCTTAATTCCTCTTTTTTCTTTATTTCTTATGTCCAATCAGAAGCCAGACTCATTGACTTTTAACTTCAAAATACGTTCCAAATCAAGTCACTGGGAAAATAAGTAACAAGTTATCTCTTTTTCCAAAGATTGTTCATAGTAGACTGGCAAACTAATTAGCAATTATGTGAAGTGTAGTAGGTATTAAAATAGAAACCATAGGAGCATTGGCGAAGACATCTGAAACAGAAGCAGTAGGTGTAAGAAGAGTAAGAGAAGTCTCCCGCATAAGTGCTATTTGAGCTGATTTTTTTTAGAATTTGTGTAATCATATAAGCAGGCAGTGTCCACTTTAAGAGAACTGTATTTTTTCATGCAAATGCTATTATGATACAGAATGATTTAGCCGGAATTCTTCAAGTAGCTTAGTGTGGCTGCAATTATGTTTTTTGAGGATTAGGTCAGATGAGGGAGCAGGATCCAAATCACGAAGTTTCCTAAGCAAAAGAGTTTGAAACTTACGAATGAACTGGATATTTTTGAAATAGAACTTAACACACCAGCTTTGCTACTAATTATATGACTTTGGGTAAAAGATGTTTAATGTAAGTAAAAAGCTATTGAGACCTTTTTTAAAAATGTACTGGGAATAAACATCTCAATTTATGTCTCCTGTTAAAGTGTCACTTGTTTGCTTTGAACTTATTAAAGTTAAGCTCCCTCTGCTTGAGAGTGGTCCAAAATAGAAGGATATGCTAGGATTATTTCATATGAGCATTGAAAAAGGAATCAGTTAACTTTTTATATTCTGAAATTTCACTCCCGAATGAGATTACAGAAGATACTGTGTGTGCACGAGTATGTGTGCACAAGCGTGCATGTGGAGAAGGTGCCAGAGGAGAGAGAGAAATCAGGAGAGAACTCACCAGTGCAGCAGCAGCCTACTCCACCAGCGGGTTAGTGCTGCTGGAGGGAAATAAAAAGATTAGGAAGATAAGAGAGCTTTGAAGGCTTTGCATTCTAAATTAAGGAATTAGATTTTTAACTGTCACGTGAAGTAGGCATTATCATCATTGTTTTACAAACACGGAATCAGACTCAGAGAAGTAATCTGGACAAGGTAACACAGTTAGTACCAGAGAAGCTGAGATTCAAACTCAGGTTTATTTGACTTTGTAATCTTTGCTGTTATCGCTCCCCGCTGCTGCTCACTAGGTCCTCTCTGTTTGATCTCAACGATCAATACTGTACAATCTCTTTGTGAACACACAATTTCTGTAAGGACTACGAATTATGAATAATAATATATGTATTTGGGAGAGAGGAGTCTTAAAAGTTAATTCCAATTAAGTTTGTAGAGGATTGTTTAGAAAAAGCATAGTTTCTTCTAAAAAGATTTTTAAAAAAGAAAAATCATAGTTTCTAAGATGATTACAAAAAAAATGGTGTGGGTTTCCAGCCTGGGCAACATAGTGAGACCTCATCTCTACCAAAAATAAAAAAAATTAACCAGGCTTGGTGGCACATACCTGTAGTCCCAGCCACTTGGGAGGCTGAGCCACTGACTCCAGCCTGGGCGACAGAGTGAGACTCTGTCTTAAAAATAAATAAATGAATATTGAAGGAGAGAAGGAAGGAAATACTAGTTTGCATTTTTCTAAAGCATCCAAACTGCTGGAGATGGATAAGTGTATTTATACCATGAAGACTTCTTAGATCTATTGTTTCATTTCGCCCTCTTTATTCTTCATTCAGGATGTATGTTGTGTTCACAGCGAAGGTACTCCCTTCATCCTGTCCCAGAAAGGAGGATTCCAAACCGATACTTAGGCCAGCCCAGCCCCTTTACACACCCACACCTCCTCAGACCAGGTAAGGCCTTTTAACTATGCTGTCTCCCCATTTAGGTTTTGTCTACAGCAATGCTATTGAATAGAACTTCTTGCAGTAAGCTCTGGATCTGTGCTGTTCCATAAGGTAGCCACCAACCTCACATGGCCATTGTACACTAATAAGGTTGCTAGTACAGCTAAGGAACTGAACATTTTATTTTATTTTAATTAATTTAAATTTAAATTTAACTACCTGTGGGTACTGGTGCTTTATTGACAGTACTAGTCTAGAACAAGGTTTAAATATGATAAACCATATAATTCAGAATAATTAATGAAAGGTATGTATTTCAGGATGTTTTTAAAGCAAAGTTCTATTTCTAAGTTTTTAGAACTGTATACTATTGTGAATTACTGTGTTAAAGACATTTTAGAAAACGTGTTTTTTCTTGAAATTATCAAATACTTACTTTAAAATTTTAACCGATTTCTATATAGATGAAGCAAGATTTCCAGATTTGTTTGTCACAGATTTGAGAGATAGTATCCCAGTTGATAAAGGTGATGCAAAAAATTGTTAAAGGTTTGTTTTACTAATTTTTTTTTCTGCTATAAGATCCCAGCGTTACTGCCAGAAGATGTGTAATAACTACTGCTCAAATTTAGACCTAAAGGTTTTTTGTTTTGATTTCTTAAAGGGCACTTAAGGGGTGAACTGTGACTAATGAATATCTCAAAGAGATAGGTAGGGTAAAAGCAAACACGTTGTAGAAAAAGCAATCAGGTTTTCAAGGAAAATTAATTGTTCTTTCTGCCATAAGAAATTAAATCCGTCTTTGCCACATAAACATATATATTACTAATGTGAATTTGCCTTTAGAAATATGTTCCTTTTTCACTGTGTCCACTCAGTGAATGATACCAGTATGTTTCTCAGTGAGGGCTTCCTTTTGCTGATTTTTCATCAGACTCGAATTCCTGCTGGGAGGTCTGCTGAAACTAAGGAAATGCAGCTCACCACTGAAACCCACAAGAAATCAGAGTTTTTCAAAGCTGTAAGGTAAGCTTAATAGCAACCCAGTTGGTATTAATTTTAGTATTTACCCTATCAACCTACCTGTAGCCTCGAGTTTTTTTTTTAGTAGAATTGATAGTTTTACCAGCTTTGAAAATTACTGATTTCTTGTGGTGAGATATTTTTACATGGTAAGCTGCATTTTCCAGGCCTTAAACCCAGTAATTATATTGTCAAGATAATGGTCTCTGTATCTAGACTTTTTTGCTCTATACCTTAAGTGCATATTAAGTATAAGTGAATATAAATAAATATGCACATGTGTATGTTCATATACATACATATGTGAATATCTGGGGAAAAGGGATGTCTGTCCTAATTTTACTCTCCTAGACATGGGATCTTGGACAGTGGGGTAAGTGAGAAGGGATGGAAGTGGAATTTTAAAACAGAATTATTAGGATTTTAGACCTCAAACTATCAGGTATGCCATTAGGTACCAATTTTTCTGCAGACAAAAGTATCAAAAGAGTTAATCATTTGTCTTTCTCCTTCCAGAGTTGGAAAACTTGTGGAAGTGTTAAAATGATCGTAGGGTGAAGAAGAGTAAATTTTTAAGAAAAATTAAAAGGGGCTGGGCACAGTGGCTCACACCTGTAATCCCAGCACTTTGGGAGGCCAAGGTGGGTGGATCACCTGAGGTCAGGAGTTTGAGACCAGCCTGACTAATATGGTGAAATCCCATCTCTACTAAAAATACAAAAAAAAAATCCCATCTCTACTAAAAATACAAAAAAAAAAATTAGCCAGGTGTGGTGGCATATGCCTGTAATCTCAGCTACTGGGGTGGCTGAGGCAGGAGAATCACTTGAATCCAGGAGGCGGAGGTTGCAGTGAGCCAAAATTGCGCCACTGCACTCCAGCTTAGGGGGCAGAGGGAGACTCTGTCTCAAAAATAAAAATAAGAAAAAACAAAAAAAATTGGCCGGGCGCGGTGGCTCAAGCCTGTAATCCCAGCACTTTGGGAGGCGGAGATGGGTGGATCACGAGGTCAGGAGATCGAGACCATCCTGGCTAACACGGTGAAACCCCGTCTCTACTAAAAAAATACAAAAAAACTAGCTGGGCGAGGTGGCGGGTGCCTGTAGTCCCAGCTACTCGGGAGGCTGAGGCAGGAGAATGGCGTAAACCCGGGAGGCGGAGCTTGCAGTGAGCTGAGATCCGGCCACTGCACTCCAGCCTGGGCGACAGAGCGAGACTCCCTCTTCAAAAAAAAAAAAAAAAAGAAAAAGAAAAAACAAAAAAAATTAAAAGGCATATAATACTTAAAAAGTCTCTTGTAGGCCAGATACAGTGGTTCATGCCTGTAATCCCAACACTTTGGAAAGACAAGGTGAGAGGATCACTTGAGGTTAGGAGTTCGAGACGAGCACAGGCAACATAGCAAGACCCCGTCTCTATAAGAAATAAAACAATTAGTGCTCATGCCTGTAGTCCCAGCTACTCGGGGGACTCGGGTGGGAGGATTGCGTGAGCCCAGGAGGTCAAAGATGCAGTGAGCTGTGATCATGCCTCAGCACTCCATCTTGGGTGACAGAGTGAGACCGTGTCTCTCAAAAAAAAGTCTCTTACGCAGTTGGTTTGTTAGTTTAGGATATAAAATTATGTCATGTGCTACTTGGTTTCTCCAAAGGTTTCATGTTTTGCATATTTCCCTAATACATGGCAGTATGTACTTAGTACTTTTGGGAAACATCTCAGTGCCTTTCCTAATTATTATGCAAGTTCTGTGCATACAGAAAAAGAGAATACAGGTAAGCATAGTTTTTTTTTTTAATTACTGATAATCCCACAACTCAGAGAAAGACACTGTTGAGAAAATTTTGGTATATGTTTCTTTATAATCTTATTTCTTATATAGGTGTGTGTGTAAGTGTACATGTGTACACACTCTCTGTATATTGCTCTATTATTTCCTTAAATTCTTAGAAGTGAAATTACTGAGGCCGGGCTTGATGGCTCACACCTGTAATCTCAGCACTTTGGGAGGCTGAGGCAGGTGGATCACGAGGTCAGGAGTTCGAGACCAGCCTGGCCAACATAGTGAAACCCCATCTCTACTAAAAATATAAAAATTAGCTGGGCTTGGTGGTGTCTGCCTGTAGTCCCAGCTACTCAGGAGGCTGAGGCAGGAGAATCACTTGAACCCAGGAGGCAGAGGTTGCAGTGAGCTGAGATCACGCCATTGCACTCCAGATTGGACAACCGTGTGAGTCTTCCTCTCAAAAAAAAAAAAGTGTAATTACTGGGCCAGTTCCTCTGAATTCTTGGGAGCTATTTTTCCTAGATTTTTCTTTGCCATACCTACCTATCCAAGTTTCCTGAAGCATCAATAGCTTGGAAAATATTTAGCAGGATGACACGGGAAATAAATTCTCTTTTGGCTGTGCTACTGCTAGGTTCTAGTGATTTTCAAAACTTGTCATTTCCTTAAATCTGAGCATTGTAGACCATTTCTGCTTTTTATGACAGTGCCATCTCTGTGCTAAGGACTGTATCTGTAGGGATGGAAAATGTTGGTCAGTCTCTTTGATTAGTACTGTGTCTCACACTTGACACTCAGACATGAAAATGATTCCATGTGGGAAGGCAAGTGGCATTCTGAACTGTGAGTCTACTTTTTTTTTTTGAGACGGAGTTTCCTTGTCGCCCAGGCTGGAGTGCAACAACACAATCTCTGCTCACTGCAACCTCCGCCTCCTGGGTTGAAGCAGTTCTCCTCCCTCAGCCTCCCAAGTAGCTAGGATTACAGGCGCCTGCTACCACACCGGGTAATTTTTGTGTTTTTAGTAGAAATGGAATTTCACCATGTTGGCCAAGCTAGTCTCGAACTCTTGACCTCAGGTGATCTGCCCGCCTCAGCCTCCCAAAGTGCTGGGATTACAGGTGTGAGCCACTGTGCCCAACGAGTCTACTTTTTATATTATCTGTAGGGGAAAGATAGTTCCATGGTTCCCTGATTATTGTCAAAGGAGTAATGTTGTCATTATGCAGGACAGCAAGACATTCATCTCAAAGAAACACTGAAACATATTAGAGAATGAATGGAAAGAATCAGTGGGATACCTAATGAGGCATTATTTCTAAAATTTTTACATTCTTAAACAAAATTAGTTTTAGAATATGTGGTATAGTTTGGAGTGCTAGATTTAAAAAGGGCTACTCAGGGAGTTGGGCTTGTCAGAATAACTTGTCTAACATATGTAGAACCACTTCATGGTTGTTTTTTTTTTCTTTTTTGAGACAGAGTCTCGCTCTGTTGCCCAGGCTGGAGTGCAGTGGCGTGATCCAACTCACTGCAACCTCCGCCTCCCCTGCCTCAGCCTCCCAAGTAGCTGGGACTACACGTGTGCACCACCACGCCTGGCTAATTTTTGTATTTTTAGTAGAGACAGGGTTTCACCATATTGGTCAGGCTGGTCTTGAACTCCTGACCTCATGATCCACCCACCTTGGCCTCTCAAAGTGCTGGTGTTACATGTGTGAGCCACCAAGCCCGCCCCACTTCTTGGTTTTCAACTACAGCAGCGAACAGATTTTTGGGGAAACAATCAGAATGCAACTATGTGGCATAAAATTTAAGACAATGCTTTCACCATTTACGTTTTCATCTCTATCGTCAACTATAATGGCAGAAGCCAGGTGTGGTGGCTCATGCCTGTAATCCCAGCACTTTGGGAGGCCTGGGCAACATAGTGAGACCTTATCTCTACAAAAAAGTAAGCAAAATTAGCTGAGTGTGGTGGCACATGCCTGTAGTGCTAGCTACGCCTATAATCCTAGCACTTTGGGAAGCTGAGGTAGGAGCATTGCTTGAGCCTGGGAAGTCAAGTCTGCAGTCAGCCAAGATTGTGCCACTCCACTCCAGCCTAGGCAACAGAGCAAGACCCTGTCTCAAAAATAAAATAAAATAGAAATAAAAATTTAAAAATGTATATAATGGCAGAGACGATACAGTTGCAGTGAATATAATATTTAAAATGATGAAAAGATTGATTCTAGAATGGGTTATAGATAATTATTCCCAAATCTTTTTCCCTTAAGAGTTTCAAAATCAGCTGCCCATCTTTCAGTGATAGTTTAATTGTAGCTGTCTCTTGAGCAAGGGATGCATTTTATTGTTAAAACTTGTTAAATATGGTTGATTTTAATAATATCTAAAAGACAAAGATACTATTTTGTGGTGGTAAGATTTTTATACTATTTAAAAGATTAAAATGATGCTTGATAACAAGTTTGGGGAGTCAGGAAGAAAAATAAAAAATAAATAAAATGATGCTTGAGACCAGGAGGTCAAGGCCGTAATGAGCCATGATTGCACCACTGCGCTCCAGTATAAATAAAAAATAAAATAAATAAAATGATGCTTGAGCCCAGGAGGTCAAGGCTGTGGTGAGCCATGATTTCGCTACTGCACTGTAGCCTGGGTGACAGAGTATTACCCTATCTCAGAAGAATTTAAAAAGTAAAATGTATAAAGAAATAACAGAAATTGGAAGTAGTTTGGACCTGCCTAAACTGTTGGGTAAGCTTTCTCAAAATATACATACATGCTAGGACTCTAAAGAACTGTTGAATGATAATCTCAAAGGGAGGGCTTAGAACATGTGTTTTTGTTTTTGTTTTTTTGAGACAGGGTCTCACTCTGTCTCCAAGGTTGGAGTACAGTACCGAGATCACAGCTCACTGGAATCTTGACCTCCAGGGGTCAAGCAATCTTCTGCTTCAGCCTCCTGAATAACTAGGACTACAGGCATGTGCCACCATGCCCAACTGCCCAACTAATTTTTGTATTATAGAGATGGGGTCTCACTACGTTGCCCAGGCTGGTCTTGAACTCCTGGACTAAAGCAATTCTACCACGTTGGCCCCCCCAAAGTGCTGGAATTATAGGCATGAGCTGCCATACTCAGCCTTTGGAACACGTGTTTTGAAGAGCTCCCCAGGCGTTTCTCACATATACCACTAACCTAGTGGGCACTCATTTAGCTAGGTGCATGAGATGCCTGATGACTTAAGGGGACAGGCCAGATCTATGGCCATTGGCCATGTTTTGAAACAGAGAACGTGCCTTCCCCATGCCTCTGTAGTCTTATCCCCAGTCACTCAGTCCTTAAATTCATTCACATCTTTATCATCACCACCACCATCAAATGAGTGATGACATTACATTTATCTAACCATTTCAAAACACTTTTTAAATAGATTATACCTGATAGAATAGTAGACTGAAAGTTTTGTATCCTACAGGTTTTAAATTTAAGTTGAAGGTCTACTTTTTCTATAAGTATTTCACCATGAAGCCCACCTGTTTTTATAAAGTAATATATTTTCTTTTCTCACCCCAATGTACCTATGTAATTTTATTTGTTTTTGTTTTTGTTTTGTTTTTAAGATGGGGTCTTGCTCTGTCTCCCAGGCTGAACTGCAGTGGCACAATCATATCTCACTGCAGTCTCGACCTCCCAGGCGATCCTCCCGCCTCAGTGTCCCAAGTAGCTAGGACTACAGGCATAAGCCACCATGCCTGGCTAATTTTTTAAATTTTTGTAGAGATGGGATCTTACTGTGTTGCCCAGGCTTACTTATAGAATTTTTTAAAATCACCGTATTCATAGTGATTGTTTTCCTCTTGTCTTTATCTCCTGATTCAGTTTTAATACAGAGTAAATAATGTAGTCACTATGTAAATAAATTTATAGATGAATAAACCTGTTTTTTACTTACACATCTAGTACATATTGACAGACCATTTCAGGATGCCATTATACCAATAATCTATAAACTGTCATCTAGGGAAGAATTGTAGAGGATTTCCCTGTTTGTTTGTTTTTAAGCCCAATAGAAAATCTTGAAATATAATAAAGTTTTCATGTAGTGTAAATACTAGAAAATTAAAAATAAATGACTTTGGCTGGGCATGGTGGCTCACACCTATAATCCCAGCACTTTGGGAGGCCAAGGTGGGCCAATTGCTTGAGGCGTGGAGTTTGACAACAGCCTGGCCAAAATAGCGAAACTCCATCTCTACTAAAAAAAAAAAAAAAAAAAAAAAAAAAAAAAATCAGCTGGGCATGGTGGCACATGCCTGTAATCCCAGCTACTCGGGAGACTGAGGCACGAGAATCACTTGAACCCAGGAGGCAGAGGTTGCAGTGAGCTAAGACCGCGCCACTTTGCTCCTGCCTGGGCAACAGAGCAAGACTCTGTCTCAAAAAATAAATAAATAAATGACATTTGTATTTCTCTTTTTTACCTTTGTGTGTAGTCCTCATTAACACTGAGAAACTCTCTGAGGTAAAGATTAGCAAGAATCAGCCCTAGACAAGAATCAGGAGCTACCTAAAGAAATGAATAATAATGAAAAGTTTCTGAATGGTCAGTGGAGATGCATTCCTAACATGTGAAAAAGCCAAAGACTTCCAGGTCTTCTATTTTGATCTCATTTGTTGTCATAATAGTGGTTGTCCATGTAAATTTTACTCTTCTAAGGTCCTGCTTGGCTTTGGATTACCAGGATGACAACCAGTTCAAGTGTAAATTTTTTATTTTGATAATAATTATAGCTAATACTTATATAGTGCTAAGTGTTGTGTTTTAAGTGTTTTATTAACTTACACAATCCACCTGACAACTTTGTGAAGTCAGTGCTATTGTTATTTCCATTTTACTTGAGGAGACTGAGGCACAGGGAAGTTTGGTAGCTCTTTCCAAGTCACTCAGTGAATTGCTAAGCCAGGATTCCAACTCACAAAAGCCTAACTCAGAATCTACACTTTCAACCACAAAACAGTGCATAATACCAATGCCAAAAAATACTATCTGGGAATATTTTTTAAAGTATTTTCTCATTACATTTTTTATAAGAAGATATCCAACTGAGAGAAGTCTTAGTATAAAAGTTATTTTGTTTGGAGAGTAGTATACTTTTTTTAAATAAGGTAAAATTTATATGCAGCAAATTTCACAGATCTTACATATGCAGTTCAGTGAGCTTTAACAAAGGTAACCTACAGCTCAGTCAAGATATAGAACATTTCCGTCGTCCTGGAAAGTTCCCTCATGCTCCTCCAGTCAGTCTCCACCTTCATAGGCAGCCACTCTTTTGGTTTCTGTCATCATAGACTGTTTTGCCTTTTCTTGACTTCATGTAAGAGGAATCATACAGAATCATAATATGTATGTATGTAGCCTTTCTGTTTGTTTAGTTTTGCTCAATATATGCAAATATATTTAGAGTATTTTTTATTTGGTCATTGCATTTTTTCTGAGAGGCCTGTTTTACATTATAAAGGAAACACTAGCTTTTTCTTTCTCCCCATTCTCCAACTGCAAAGTGATAGTTTATTAATTACTTCCCTATATGCTGTGAAAACTACCTAATATTAAGCAGACTTTTTTTCAAAATCAGACCATGTTAAAATTCTAATCTAGTTAGTTTCAGGAAATAAAATACATACCTAGATTGTAGCAAAGACCTGTATCATTCCATCCATTTTCAGTCTTTGTTATATCTTCCTTTCTGGGTGTTTTGTGTAGCTGGTAAAGTATGAAGAACATTACTGCTTTTCTCTTCAAGAGGCATGATCCTAAGGGTCCTGGAAGAGCTTTCCTTCTTGGCTGCAGAATCTCAGAACTGATAGTGAGACTTTGCAGAGTCCAGCTTCCAATATCTAGGCTTTTGATTGGCTCAATAAACTTGTTAGAAGAGCCTTTCCTTCTTAAGTGGTTCCACGTCATAAAATGCTGACTTTGTTTTTTAATTCTTTACAATTCTACAAAGTTGCCAGAGGATCTATTCAGGTATAGTTTTATCAGAAGAAATCCAGGTCAGATTGACTATAAAGTTGAGTTCTGTGATCAAAGGCCATAACACCTTCCAAGTTTACTCCCAGGGTTTAAAGGTCATTGCTTTAACACATTTTTTTTTTCTCCTTCAAATGAAAAGGTTTCTTTTTTTTTTTTTTGAGGCGGAGTTTCACTCTTGTTGCCCAGGCTGGAGTGCAATGGCACGATCTCGGCTCACCGCAACCTCTGCCTCCCAGTTTCAAGCAATTCTCCTGCCTCAGCCTCCCTAGTAGCTGGGATTATAGGCTTGTGCCACCAGGCCCAGCTAATTTTGTATTTTTAGTAGAGACGGGGTTTCTCCATGTTGGTCAGGCTGGTCTCGAACTCCCGACCTCAGGCGATCCACCCGCCTCGGCCTCCCAAAGTGCTGGGATTACAGGTGTGAGCCACTGCGCCCGGCTTAAGGTTTCTTTTTCCTTGAGTAAATTTTTTGTTTCTGGGTACAGTGGCCCACACCTGTAATCCAAGCACTTTGGGAGGCCGAGGCCAGTGGATCACCTGAGGTCAGGAGTTCAAGACCAACCTGACCAACATGGTGAAACCCCATCTCTACTAGAAATACAAAATTAGCCCAGCGTGGTGGCGCATTCCTGTAATCCCAGCTACTTGGGAGGCTGGGGCAGGAGAATTGCTTGAACCCGGGAGGCAGAGGTTGCAATGAGCCGGGATTGTGCCATTGCACTCCAGCCTGGGCAATAAGGGTGAAGCTCTATCTCAAAAAAAAAAAAAAAAAAAAAAAAGAAAGAAAATTGTTGTGATGGAGAGTGCTTTGTCATGTTGAGATTTTAGAAGTTTACAAGCATTTACTTAATGATCACTCAGTAGTGTTGATAACTGATAGGTTTGGGAAAATATAGCCAGTGTTTTAAATATTTCTCATTTAGTCAATTTGTATGAAATTGGATTCAGCAAACATAGGAATGCTTTGAAGGGTATAAAAGACAGTTTTTTTTGATCCTGCTTTGATTTCCAAATAATTTTCTTGTTTCAGAAGTAACTTCCTGATATGCGTTAATATATACTGTTATTAATGAGAATGAGAGATAACATATAAAGTTATTAAAATTATGAATTTTCTTCTGAAATTTAAAAAAATAATTGATTTTTAAATTTCTTTCTTGTTTTTTAGAGACTGAGTCTCACTCTGTCGCCCAGGCGGAAGTGTAGTGGGGTGATCTCAGCTCACTGCAACCTCTGCCTCCTGGGTTCAAGCGATTCTCCTGCCTCAGCCTCCCAAGTAGCTGGGACTACAGGTGTGCGCCACCATACCTGGCTAATTTTTTGTCTTTTTAGTAGCGACAGAGTTTCATCGTGTTGGCCAGACTGGCCTCGAACTCCTGACCTCAGGTGATCTGCCTGCCTCGGCCTCTCAAGGTGCTAGAATTATAGGCGTGAGCCACCTCACCCAGCTGATTTTTTAATTTTTTTTTATTTTATGGACTATAGCTGTGAAATAACCAAAAGCAAAGTTCAGGAAAGGAAGAAAATAAAAAGATGAAATAAAGGAAAGGTCAGATAATTCACCGACTATAACCAGCCTCTGCTTTTGTAAGAATATTTACTACTTGAGTAAATTAGGAAATTTTCAATGTTAAGTAACAGTGGCAGACTTAACAGGAATAATAATCAAGGAGATAAATAGCTCTAGTACAAAGTTCAGTATTCTAAGAATCCTAGGAGACTGTTAGCCAGCTCAATCTTGAAAGAAAAAAATGTGATATGAGCTCTTCTTGGCCCCATTTTGTTGCTTCAGCTGCTTTACATTGGCCCATAAGGCCTTCACTTATCCCTCTCTCTTATTTCTTGCCAACTTCATCAACAAAAACATAAGTGTAGATGTCTGAAAAGTTAAATAAAAATATTTTATTAATGGAATACAAGTTACAGAATTTGCTGGCGAGATAAACTTATATAGGTAAAACAGATCCTGGGCCATGGGACATGGGTCACACCTGTAATTCCAGCACTTTGGGAGGCCAAGGCAGGCAGATTGCTTGAGGTCAGGAGTTCGAGACCAGCCTGGGCAACATGGTGAAACACCGTCTCTACTAAAAATACAAAAATTAGGCCAGGCATGGTGGCTCATGCCTGTAATCCCAACACTTTAGGAGGCTGAGGCAGGTGGATCATTTGAGGTCAGGAGTTCGAGACCAGCCTGGGCAACATGGTGAAACACCGTCTCTACTAAAAATACAAAAATTAGGCCAGGCATGGTGGCTCATGCCTGTAATCCCAACACTTTAGGAGGCTGAGGCAGGTGGATCATTTGAGGTCAGGAGTTTGAAACCAGCCTGGCCAACATGGTGAAATTTCGTCTTTACTGAAAATACAAAAATTAGCCAGGCCGTGTGGTGCACACCTGTAATACTAGCTATTCGAGAGGCTAAGGCAGGAGAATCACTTGAACTGGGAAGTCGGAGGGTGCAGTGAGGTGAGATCGCACCACTGCACTCCAGCCTGGATGACAGAGCAAGACTCTTTCTCAAAAAATAAAAATAATAGCAATAAATAAATTAAAATACAAAGATAAGCCTGGTGGCTCACGCCTGTAATCCCAGCTATTCAGGTAGCTGAGGCACCAGAATCACTTGAACCCATGTGGTAGAGTTTCAGTGAGCCAGGATTGTGCCACTCCTCTCCATCCTGGGTGATAGAGCAGGACTCTGTCTTCAAAAAAAAAAAAAAAAAAAAAATTAGATCTAAGGTAATCATATACTGAACATGAGTACTAAGGAAATTCAAAGATCTTTGACCAAGCCGTTTTTCTCCTGGGACTATCCCCATAGTAATTAAAGCACCAGTACATGGGACGTGAAAGTACTAAGATATAAGTACAAAGATATTTATTATAGCAGCAAAAAACTGAAAGCAGTTTGAATTCCTATAGTAGAGAAATGGCTGAATAAGTTATGGTCTATTTACCCCAAGAAATGTCATGGAGGCATCAAGAAGAATGAATTGAAGCGATACCAAATGACTTGAAGGGAAAGAATTCCATGACATATTGTTCTGTTGGAAAAGGAAGATACTGAAAAGAGTGTGTAGTGTCCCATTTTGTAAAACACTAGTGATCCAAAAAGCCCCAAATGCATGTATGTATGATTATGTGAGTGTTGAGAAACTCAGAAAAGATACATACTAGATTACAAACCTGGGCAAGGTGTTGATGTGAGTAGGAGGAAAGAATAGGAGTAAGGAGCCAAACATTGAAGGGAAAAACATTTATTGAAATAATTCAGTATTACATTTATATACAACTATACAGTGTGTGTATTTAAGGAACTGAAATCGTTACCTTTTTAAAATTAAGAGGGGGCCGGGTGCAGTGGCTTATACCTGTAACCCAAATACTTTGGGAGGCCGAGGCAGGTGGATCACTTGAGGTCAAGAGTTCGAGACCAGCCTGGCCAACGTGGTGAAACCCTGTCTCTACTAAAAATACAAAAATTAGCCCTGTGTGGTGGTGCACGCCTGTAGTCCCAGCTACTCAGGAGTCTGAGGCAGGGGAATTGCTTGAACCAGGGAGGCAGATTGTACTCCATCCTGGGCGACAGAGCAAGACCTGTCTGGGAAAAAAAAAAAATTAGCTGGGTGTGGTAGCATACACCTGTAATCCCAGCTACTTGGGAGGCTGAGGTGGGAGAATTGCTTAAGCTCAGGAGGCAGACATTGCCTTGAGCTGAGATGCCACCACTGCACTCCAGCCTGGGTGATAGAGTGAGACCCTGTTTAAAATAAATTTTTTTAAAGGGATAAATCAACATTACTTGGGCTAATCAAGAAAACTTTTTGAATGAGAAAAGTCTGAAAACAAACATGTATTAAGCCAAGATTTTGGAGTGGAGTTAGTGTGGAGGAAGAAGAAATTTTAGAAAGAAGACACATTGTAAGCAAGGTAATAGGGAAAGAACAGATTTTTTACTTATATAGGAAATAAGGAATTAATAAGGAATTAATAGGAAATAAGGAAATAATAAGGAATAATAAGGAAATAATAAGGAATAATAAAGAAATAATAAGGAAATAAGGAATTAATAGGAAATAAGAAAATAAGGAATAAGGCTCACGCCTGTAATCCCAGCACTTTGGGAAGCCAAGACAGGTGGATCACTAGGTCAGGAGTTCAAGACCAGCCTGGCCAATATGGTGAAACCCCATCTCTGCTAAAAATACAAAAAAAATTAGCCAGGTGCGGTGGTAGGTACCTCTAATCCTAGCTATTCAGGAGGCTGAGGCAGGAGAATCGCTTGAACCTGGGCAGTAGAGGTTGCAGTGAGCCAACATCAAGCCACTGCACTCTAGCCTTGGTGACAGAGTGAGACTGTCTCAAAAAAAAAAGGCCGGGCATGGTGGCTCATGCCTGTAATCCCAGCACTTTAGGAGGCCGAGGCAGGCAGATCATGAGGTCAGAAGATCGAAACCATCCTAACACGGTGAAACCCCGTCTCTACTAAAAATACAAAAAATTAGCCAGGCATGGTGGCAGGTGCCTGTAGTCCCAGCTACTTGGGAGGCTGAGGCAGGAGAATGGCGTGAACCCAGGAGGCGGAGCTTACAGTAAGCCAAGATTGTGCCACTGCACTTCAGCCTGGGAGACAGCGAGACTCCGTCTCAAAAAAAAAAAAAAAAAAACAGTTGGCCAAGTCAGCAAAGGCCCTATATTGTATAGTTTCATTATATAAAATCTCTGCAATAGGCAAATCCATAGAGATAGATAATAGATTAGGAGTTGCCAAGGGCTGGGGGATTGTGAGAAAATGGGGAGTGACTGCTCATGAACATGGAGTTTTTTTTTTTTGTATTGAAATGTTTTAAAATGCATTGTGGTGATGGTTGCACAATTCTGTGACTATACCAAAAACTCTTGAATTATATACTTTTATTTTATTATTATTGTTATTTTTATTTTTATTTTTATTTTTTGAGATGCAGTCTTGCTCTGTCACCTAGGCTGGAGTGCAGTGGCGGGGTCTTGGCTCACTGCAACCTTCACCTCCTGGGTTCAAGCGATCTCTTGCCTCAGCCTCCCGAGTAGCTGGAATTACAAGCATGCACTACCACACCTGGCTAATTTTTTTTTTTTTTTTTGAGACAGAGTCTAGCACTGTCACCCAGGCTGGAGTGCAGTGGCACGATCTCGGCTTCCTGCAAGCTCTGCCTCCCAGGTTTATGCCATTCTCCTGCCTCAGCCTCCTGAGTAGCTGGGACTACAGGCGCCCGCCACCACACCCGGCTAATTTTTTTGTATTTTCAGTAGAGACGGGGTTTCACCGTGTTGACCAGGATGGTCTCGATCTCCTGACCTCGTGATCTGCCCGTCTTGGCCTCCGAAAGTGCTGGGATTACAGGCGTGAGCCACCACGCCTGGCCAATTTTTGTGTTTTTTTAGTAGAGATGAGGTTTCACCATGTTGGCCAGGCTGGTCTCGATCTCCTGACCTCAGGTGATCTTCCCGCTTTGGCCTCCCAAAGTGCTGGGATTTCAGGCGTGAGCCATCTCAGCTACTTGGGAGGCTGAGGTGGGAGAATTGCTTGAGCCTGAGAGGCAGAGGTTTCAGTGAGCCGAAATCATGCCACTGCACTCCAGCCTGGGCAACAAGAGCGAAACTCTGTCTCAAAAAAAAAAAAAAATTATATTCAATGAATATAACTGAGTGAGTAAAAGAATGAGCCAAAGACCTGGAAGAGATCTAAGGGGTCCGTGATTCCAGATTTCACGCGGGGCCACATTCAACTATCATTTCTTCCAAGTTTTTGCAGTGGAACAGAAATTTGAAACCTGGGTTATCTCCTTAATTCTCCATGTGCTGGGAGGAGATTTGGCATAAGTTGAACAATTGGACTTGAGTATCTCCATCTAATATCAAACTACCTTAAGTACTTTGGCAATGCAGAAATGTAAAGCATCCCTTTTATTTGTCATTTCTAGGGGAGGTAACTCCAGGACTATCTCAGGTGGAATATGCACTTCGCAGACACAAACTAATGTCTCTGATCCAGAAGGAAGCTCAAGGGCACAGCGGGACAGACCAGACGGTGGTTGTGCTCTCCAACCCTACGTACTACATGAGCAACGATATTCCCTATACTTTCCACCAGGACAACAATTTCCTGTACCTGTGTGGATTCCAAGAGCCTGATAGCATTCTTGTCCTTCAAAGCCTCCCTGGCAAACAATTACCATCACACAAAGCCATACTTTTTGTGCCTCGGCGAGATCCCAGTAGAGAACTTTGGGATGGTCCACGATCTGGCACTGATGGAGCAATAGCTCTAACTGGAGTGGACGAAGCCTATACGCTAGAAGAATTTCAACATCTTCTACCAAAAATGAAAGGTAACGAATGGGGGCAGAAGTCACATTACAAACCAGATTAGGATTGAGACCTTTCTTGCCTGTTTAGACAAGTCCTTAATTTCATTATCGTAGCACCACCGTGAAAAGACCATGAGCACCATGAAAGAAATGTAAAGCCTTTTCCAGAAGATTGAGCTTCTTTAAAGATTTCATTTATGCCTGCTGCATTGGCTCACACCTGTAATCCCAGCACTTTGGGAGACCGAGGCAGACAGGTTCCTTGAGGCCAGGAGTTCAAGACCAACCTGGCCAAAATGGCAAAACCCCGTCTCTACTAAAAATACAAAAATTAGCCAGGCATAGTGGCATGCGCCTGTAATCCCAGCTACTCAGGTGGCTCAGGCAGGAGAATCACTTGAGCCCGGGAGGTGGAGGTTGCAGTGAGCCGAGATCATGCCGCTGCATTCCAGCCTGGGCAACCAAGCAAGACTGTCTTTAAAAAAAAAAAAAAAAGATTTCATTTACTCATTTGCAGAAGGTTACAGTGAACCAGTGAGCCAAGATCCCACCACTGCTCTCCAGCCTAGGCGACAGAGCAAGACTCCATCTCAAAAAAATAAATAATAAAAGTATATAATTCAGGAGTTTTTGGTATAGTCACGGAATTGTGCAACCATCACAATGAATTTTAGAACACTTCATTGAAAAAAAACTCCATGTTCATTGGATTATTCATTAATGGAGACTGTTACTTATCCTAGTTTGAAATCTCAGAGAGAGAATTTTCTTTTAAAGCAAAGGATAAGCCAGACACAGTGGTGTACATCTATAGTCCAGCTACTTGAGAGGCTGAGGTAGAAGGATCACTTGAGGCCAGGAGTTCGGGTCCAGACTGCACAACGTAGTGAGGCCCCATCTCCAAAAAATAAATTAGGGACAGGATGGACATGGACCACTCTTCAAGATTACTGACCAGTCTTGATATTTGACTACTACTTCTTAGTGCTCTTGCCAACTCTTCTAAAGGAGGTACTGTTCTCCAAGAACGATCCGTGTGTCACAGCATCAGAATCACTTGGTAATGCATATTAAAATTTAAAATGCATAATACGTAATAGAAATTAAAATCTCAGGTCTCCACGTCCTATCTACTGAATCAGAATCTACATTTTAACAAGATCCTGTGTGGTTCATATACAGTTGAGTTCTTTTTTTTTTTGGCAGGGTCTCACTGTCACCCAGGTTGGGATGTAGGTATAGTGGCACACTCATGGCTCACTGCAACCTCGAACCCCAAAGCTCAAGCAGTCTTCCTGCCTCAACCTCCAGAATACTGGGACTACCTGGGAACACCACCACTTTTGGCTCATTTTTTTATTTTTTGTAGAGATGGAGTTTCACTTTGTTGCCTAGGCTGGTTTTGAACTCCTGGCCTCAAAATGAGCCTCCCACCTCAGCCTCCTGAAGTGCTGGGATTACAGGTGTGAGGCACCATGCCTGGCCACAGTTGAGTTCTTGTCCCTCAAAGAAATTACCTTCTCTACAGTTATTCTGGTGAAATTTTAATCATTCTGAATGTTTTGAGATTTTCCTTCTGGGAATTTTTTCAGAATCTACACCACATTATAAACTATCTTTAGTAATTCTTATAAAACTTTAGCTCTGGGAGCATTTTATTTTTTGAAGTATCTTATTTGGAAAATAAGATAGATGATCAAGTTTAAAAATACTGATTTCAGGCCAAGATAATGTATAATTGTAAAGTTTTTGTTTGATTTTTCTCATATGGCTTATAAATCATTTCTGAAGTTAGCTTCTAAAAGAGAATTCCAAAAATGTTTTTCGCAATCATGAAATAGACTGTTTCCTGTAAAGGCTCTTTTGGGAGAAAATACTCATTTGAATATATAAGTTCTAACATCTGATTATATTCTTTTTATTTATAGAAATATTTTCCATTTTATAGATAATTAGCCTGTTCAATTCATTGAACTTTCTTATGTCTTCAAAATCCACAATAAATATGGGGCATAGAATCATTTTCTTTGTAGCTTTTTTATTTCTTACATTAGTTGCTAGTTGTCTATTCTACTGTCTAAATTTTATTAACTCACTATAGTTACAATTTCATGTAAAATAAATTTCTCAAAAGTACTTCTCGGTCACCATTCCTTTTTTTTTTTTTTTGGAGACAGTTTTACTCTTGCCCAGGCTGGAGTGCAATGGCACGATCTTGGCTCACTGCAACTCCTGCCTCCCAGATTCAAGCAGTTCTCCTGCTTCAGCCTCCCGTGTAGCTGGGATTACAGGCACACATCACCACACCCAGCTAATTTTTGTGTTTTTTCAGTAGAGACAAGGTTTCACCATGTTAGGCTGGTCTCGAACTCCTGACCTCAGGCGATCCACTCCCCCACCCCCCAGCCTCCCAGGATATTATAGGCGTGAGCCACCACGCCTGGCTGAAATCATTTATTTTAAAACCTTTAGAAAGGTGAGCTATGATTTCATACACTTTGAACAGGTAGTAGAGATTGTTTTACTTTTTAAAAATTACAACAATTGGCCGGATGCGGTGGCTAACGCCTGTAATCCCAGCACTTTGGGGGGCCAAGGCAGGCGGGTTGCCTGAGATCAGGAGTTTGAGACCAGTCTGGCCAACGTGGTGAAACCCCGTCTCTACTAAAAGTATGAAAAAATTAGCTGGGCATGGTGGCGTACGCCTGTAATCCCAGCTACTCGGGAGGTTGAGGCAGGGGAATTGCTTGAACCAGGAAGGTGGAGGTTGCAGTGAGCCAATATCGCGCCACTGTACTCCAGCCTGGGCGACAGAGCAAGACTCGGTCTCAAAAAAAAAAAAAATATGCAAC
Source organism: Chlorocebus sabaeus (assembly GCF_047675955.1). Lineage (NCBI taxonomy): Eukaryota > Metazoa > Chordata > Mammalia > Primates > Cercopithecidae > Chlorocebus > Chlorocebus sabaeus. Next base: position 9,988,720 of record NC_132922.1, on the reverse strand, counting down.
AATTAAATTTCTATCTATCGTAAGTAGGGAAGTGTTTCCCATGTAATATATATTTAGAACTATTTTTATTTTAAAAATGAAAATATGTAGGACATAGAATCACTAGTGCATATCCAATCAAAGTTTTCTGGATTTTTTCCCTTCTACTTTCCCCAAAGTACTTTTTAGTCATATAAAATATACAGACCTTCTCACTTGGATTGTTAGGAAAACTGTTCATAGCTTACTGTTAGAAAAAAAGAACAAATGTAGATCTGGTATTAAGTGTAAATCGTTTTTATAATGAGCATTTATATCGTATATCTTAGGCAAATATAGACCATTTCCTTAGGTCTCTAAAGTTGAAAGCTGAACTGTGATTGTTTACAAAGAGAATGTATAGCAGATGCAAAGGGAGAAGTGAGGAAATACCAACTGTAGTATTTCCATAGCAATGAATAATTGCTCCAGAATGGAAGGAGAACCCTTTCCTCTAGTTCTGAGATCATTATGTGAAAGGATGGGACACTTTACCCATAAAGTCATAATCTGAGTATGATTATGTTTTTCTGTCCTTCTGTGTGCAATTATTCAACAGGTGCCTCTAGCTCAGTGTAAGTGGTGGTGAAGAACAGTTGTTTTAATTGTTTAATTAATTTAATAATGAAGGGCCAGGCGCGGTGACTCACGCCTGTAATCCAGCACTTTGGGAGGCTAAGGTGGGTGGATCACAAAGTCAGGAATTTGAGACCAGCCTGGCCAATATGGTTAAACCTCATCTCTACTGAAAATACAAAAATTAGCCAGTCGTGGTGGTGGGCGCATGTAGTCCCAGCTACTTGGGAGGCTGAGGCAGAAGAATCGCTTGAACCTGGGAGGTGGAGGTTGCAGTGAGCCGAGATCGTGCCACTGCACTCCAGCCTGGGTGACAGAACGAGACTCTGTCTCAAAAATAGAGAGAGAGAAAGAGAGAAAATCAAAGCTTGAATAAAGCTTTAGTCCCATGTATCGTCCTTTATAAAGAACACTGAAGTTTAGGGACAGAAAAGCTGGATATTCCGTCTTAGAATGTCTTGCCATTTCCAGGGAATTACCTTTTTAGTGATTTATAATCAAACCTTTATGGCTTTAGTCCTGAGAGAGTCTTACTCTCAACACTTTAGAGTTCCACATTACAGGTTTTATAGTTTTGACTCTTGTTGAAGTTGTTATGACAGTTGATATTTCTTGTTGCTGGGAGTTTTGTTTTAAATTTATTTTTTGGCTTCTCATTCTAAGCTGAGACGAACATGGTTTGGTATGACTGGATGAGGCCCTCGCATGCACAGCTTCACTCTGACTATATTCAGCCCTTGACTGAGGCCAAAGCCAGGAGCAAGAACAAGGTTCGGGGTGTTCAGCAGCTGATACAGCGCCTCCGGCTCATCAAATCTCCTGCAGAAATTGAACGAATGCAGATTGCTGGGAAGCTGACATCACAGGTATGATTCCTATTGAAAAAGTTTTTTCCAGATTGGAAAAATCATAAGCTCTTAACGTTCAGTAAGCACCTTGAGGCCATATACCCAATGCAGCAGTCTCCTCACCGCAGATGGGCATCTGGCTTCTGCTCCAGTGTGTAGTGAACATACCTAGAGACTTGCTTAATACCTTGCAAGACAAAGTAAATCTGCTTTCTGTGAAGGTGGTTCTTTTACCCATCAATCTTAATTATTTCTCCTTAGAACGACAGAAATTTATACTGTTTCCTTTCCTTATAGTTACACTAATAGCGTCAGTTAAACAGTTTGCTTCTAAGAAAGACTCAGGACCCAAAGTGACAGTGCTTACAGATCTGCAGTTTATTATAGGAAAAGGGTGAAAAATAATCATAGTATGAAAGTAAGGATATCTATCACAGCCAATGGCTATCTCAAAGCAAAGAGTCGAGAGAAACCAGGTGCAGGCTTCAGTGGTCCTCCCTAGGTAAGGGCCAGGCAGGATGTATCTCTCTCTTACAGATTAGGAATCACCAGTGTTGTCATACTCTGCTCAGGCTGCCATTACAAAATATCACAGTCTGCATGGCTTAAACAAGAGAAATTGATTGTCTCATAATTTTGCAGTCTGGAAGTCCGAGATGAAGCTGCCATCATGGTCCATTTCTGGTGAGGGCTCTCCTGGCTTACAGAAGGCCGCTTTCTTGCTGCGTCCTTACATGACAATGAAAGAGGGCCTTCTTGTATGGCCATAGTCCTGTCAAATTAGAGCCCCACCCTTATTTATCTCCTAAAGACAGAGAGAGTAGAGCTTAAACACATTAATTCTAGGGGGAACACAATTCAGTCCATGGCACATGCAGCAGAATACCTCAGAATCGGAGACCCCAAAATGGAATCTCAGCTAGGGATTTTTGTGTTTTTGGTCACGTAATCATATTCCTGCTATATAACAGTAAAGCCCCCCAGAGGTTTCACAGAGACCAAGTGTAAACCATAAATCTCATTGGCAAACTGATACAAACTACCCCAAAACTCCTTATTTCATTTATTCTCTCCAGGGTGTTGGCCACTGACTTAATGTAAAAAAATTTACTGTGGTGAAATATGCATAACATAAAATATATCATTGTGACCTTTTTTTTTTTTTTTTTTTTTTTTTTTTTGAGACAGAGTCTTGCTCTGTCACCCAGGCTGGAGTGCAGTGGCCGGATCTCAGCTCACTGCAAGCTCCGCCTCCTCGGGTTTACACCATTCTCGTGCCTCAGTCTCCCGAGTAGCTGGGACTATAGGCACCCGCCACCTCGCCCAGCTAGGTTTTTTTTTTATTTTTTAGACAGGGTTTCACCGTGTTAGCCAGGATGGTCTGGATCTCCTGACCTCGTGATCTGCCTGTCTCGGCCTCCCAAAGTGCTGGGATTACAGGCTTCAGTCACCGTGCCCGGCCATTGTGACCATTTTTTTTTTTTTTTCCAATTTTATAACTTTATTTGATGTATCTGACGATTAGCGATTAGTTCTCATCCACATTGACTGTCTGTAGATTTTTGAAAGTGGTAACAGGTACATAGGTAACCAAAGTATAGAGCTTATTTGGTGAATCTTCATCCTCATTATGTTTTCTGGACAGCCGCACACGGATTCGGTATGGGACATTCCTTATTCCTTTGGCCCAGACAGCTTTGTTGAGCCTGGTATCAATGCACACATCTGGAGTTCCCATCTCCTTCATGGCAAATTTCCGAATCTCTTTGAGTGCCCGAGGGGCACGCTTCTTGAAACCCACTCCATGGATGCGCTTGTGAATGTTGATGGTGTATTCTCGGGTCACCACCTCGTTGATGGCAGAACAGCCCTTTTTCTTCTCGCCACCCTTCTTTGCGGGAGCCATTCTGCCGGCTCCAAGCTGGAAAGGAAGCTGTGACCATTTTTAAGTTGCAATTCAGTGACATGAAGGATATTCACATTGTTGTGCCCACTTTTCCCACCTTTTTCCATCATTCCAAATAGAAACTACATAAATCTTAACTTCCCATTCTCCCTTCTCCAGCCCCCAGTAACTTCTCCTTTCTCTATGAATCTGCCTATTCTAGCTACTGCATAGAAATGGAATCATACAACATTTGGCTTTTTGTGACTGGCTTACTTCACTTAGCATAATGTTTTGAAGATTCTTCCGTTAGAATTTCATTCTTTTTTTTTTTTTTTTTTTTTTTTCCGAGACGGAGTCTGGGTCTGTTGCCCAGGCTGGAGTGCAGTGGCCGGATCTCAGCTCACTGCAAGCTCCGCCTCCCGGGTTTACGCCATTCTCCTGCCTCAGCCTCCCGAGTAGCTGGGACTACAGGCGCCACCACCTCGCCCGGCTAGTTTTTTGTATTTTTTAGTAGAAACGGGGTTTCACCGTGTTAGCCAGGATGGTATTGATCTCCTGACCTCGTGATCCGCCCGTCTCGGCCTCCCAAAGTACTGGGATTACAGGCTTGAGCCACCGCGCCCGGCCCATTCTTTTTTTTTTAGATAGAGTCTCGCTCTGTTGCCCAGACTAGAGTGCAGTAGCATGATCACAGCTCACTGCAGTCTCGACCTCCTGGGTTCAAGTGATCTTCCCACCGTAGCTTCCCAAGTAGCTGGGAACATGGGCGCATGCCACCATGCCTGCTAATTTTTAAAAATTTTTTATAGAGACAGGGTTTATCAGTGTTGTCCAGGCTAGTCTCGAACTCCTGAGCTCAAGCAATCCGCCCATCTTGACCTCCCAAAGTGCTGGGATTACAGGTGTGAGCTGCCATGCCCAGCTTCATTATTTTTAAAGACTGAATAATATTCCATTGTATGCATATGCCATATTTTATTTGTCCATTCATCCATTGATAAACATTTGGTTTCCTTCTATGTTTCTTTTTTTTTTTTTTACTATTGTGAATAATGTTGCTGTGAATGTAAGTGTACAAATATCTTGTGTTCAAGTCTCTTTTAATTCTATTTGGTATATACACACAACTGGAGTTGCTAGATCAAATGATAATTTTATGTTTAATATCTTGAGCACCACCATACTGTTATCCATAGTGGCTGCACCGTTTCACATTCCCACTAGCAACACACCAAGGATTCCAATTTCTCCACTCTACACCAACATTTGTTCTGTTTTTGTGGTAATAGCCAATCCTAATGGGTGTGAAGTGGTATCTTATCATGGTTTGGATTTGTATTTCCCTAATAATTAGTGGTATTGGGCATCTTTTTATGTGCTTGCTGCCTTCCTAATGGTTTTGTTTTGTTTTGTTTTTTGTTTTTTGCTTTCTTTTTGAGACAGTGTCTCGCTGTCACTCAGGTTGGAGTGCATGGTGAGATCATAGTTTACTGCAGCCTTGAATTCCTGGACTTAGGGGAGACTCTTGCCTCAGCCTCCTGAGTAGCTTGGATTACAGGCACATACCACCATGCCTAGCTAATTTTTTAGGTTTTTGTAGAGATGGGGTCTCACTATATTACCCAGGCTGGTATTGAACTCCTGGCCTCAAGAGATCTTCCGTCCTCAGCCTCCCAAAACACTAAGATCACAGGCATAAGCCACCATGCCCAGCTTCCTCTTAACAATTTCAATCAGTATGTTTCCTGCCACACCTCGACCAAGGAAGGAACTTTAGCAAAATAGCTCTGGCTAATTCTAAGCCCAGAATTAGCAGAACAGTTCACTCTGCCCCCATAACCAATATTAACTCTATTTTTTGATAAAACAGTAATTCTGAGTTGACAACAGTTAACTTTACTTCTCAATATCATATAGATAATCAAAATATAAAGACAAGCAGGGCACAGTGGCTCACCCCTATAATCTCAGCACTGAGGCCAAGGTGGGAGGATCACGTGAGGCAGCAAGGAGTTAGAGACCAGCCTGGTAACATGGCAAGACCTCACCTCTACAAAAAAAACTATATTTTAATTAGCCAGGCATTGTGGCATACGCCTGTAGTCCTAGTTACTCTGGAGGCAGAAGGATCACTTTAGACCAAGAGTTTAAGGTTGCAGTGAAGTATTATCACATCACTGCACTCCAGCCTGGGTGACAAAGCAAACCCTGTCTCTAAAAAAATGCATACATAGAATCCAAACATTTACAATGATCAGTGAAGGGTTGGTACTGATTTAAAGAGACAGCTGAGGCCGGGCGCGGTGGCTCAAGCCTGTAATCCCAGCACTTTGGGAGGCCGAGATGGGTGGATCACGAGGTCAGGAGATCGAGACCATCCTGGCTAACACGGTGAAACCCCATCTCTACTAAAAATACAAAAAAATTAGCCGGGCGTGGTGGCAGGCGCCTGTAGTCCCAGCTACTCGGGAGGCTGAGGCAGGAGAATGGCGTGAACCCAGGAGGCGGAGCTTGCAGTGAGCCGAGATAGTGCCACTGCACTCCAGCCTGGGTGACAGAGCAAGACTCCGCCTCAAAAAATAAAAATAAAAAAAATAAAGAGACAGCTGAATTATCCAATTATAGTTTCTTTTTTTTTTTTGAGACGGAGTCTCACTCTGTTGCCTGGGCTGGAGTGCAGTGGCCAGATCTCAGCTCACTGCAAGCTCCGCCTCCCGGGTTTACGCCATTCTCCTGCCTCAGCCTCCCGAGTAGCTGGGACTACAGGCGCCTGCCGCCTCGCCCGGCTAGTTTTTTGTATTTTTTTTTAGTAGAGACGGGGTTTCACCGTGTTAGCCAGGATGGTCTCGATCTCCTGACCTCGTGATCCGCCCGTCTCGGCCTCCCAAAGTGCTGGGATTACAGGCTTGAGCCACTGCGCCCGGCCCAATTATACTTTCTTGTGTTTTTGTGTGAACTGTACAGTCCTTTGGACTCCCTGATCCACGGTTTTCTGCACTTTATGGTATATATCTGCTGAGTTATTAGAAATAATAATCTATCATTAATCAAGTCTAAATATTCATGAAACCAATTCTCCTCCAAAGGGATAACATCCCAACAGGACTTTAATTCAGTCTTTCAGTATATTTGATCATCATCATCAGTATTATACTAAATTTTATAAGCTCCTAAAATATCAATTTTACCTGACCCCATCTTACATCATGTAGCAGTACCATTGAAGCGAGAAGTCAGACAAAATTTAGCTGCTAAAGGCTTACATTAAAATAAAAATTAAGGCCAGGTGTGGTGGCTCACACCTATAATCCCAGCACTTTGGGAGGATGAGGCAGGAGAATCACTTATGCTCAGGAGTTCAAGACTAGCCTGGGCAACAGGGAGAGACCCCATCTCTACAAAAGATTTTTAAAAATAGCCAGGTGTTGTGGTCCCAGCTGCTTGGGAGGCTGAGGAAGGAGGATCACTTGAGCTGGGGCAGTTGAAGCTGCAATGAGATTTGATTGTGCCACTGCACTCCAGCCTGGGCAACACAGTGAGACCCCATCTCAAAAAATAATGATAAAAATTTAAAAAATAAAATTAACAAATAAGACAGCTGGATGCAGTGGCTCACGCCTATACTCCCAACACTTTGGGAGGCCAAAGCGGGCAGATCACTTGAGCCCAGGAGTCCAAGACCAGCCTGGGCAACATGGTAAAACCCTGTCTCTGCAAAATACAAAAAAATTAGCTGGGCATGGTGGTATGCACCTATAGTCCCAGTTACTCAGGAGGCTGAAATGGGAGGATCACATGAGCCCAGGGAGGTCAAGGCTGCAGTGAGCTGAGATTGCACCACTGCATTCCAGCCTGGGTGACAGAGTGAGACCCTGTCTCAATAAAGAAATAAATAAAAGAAGACAAAATCATGGTGTAATTATTTTGTCCCTCCCTGTGCAATTTACCTCTTCTTATATACCATATATTATTTTTCATAGGAGCCTAGATCAGAAACCATATCTCTGCTATTTCAAGATTCAAAACATCTTGAAAACAGCCAGATTTCCTTCTTGAAAAGTTACATGATTTGGCCAGATGTGGAGACTCATACTTTTAATCCCAGCACTTCGGGAGGCCAAGATGGGTGGATCACTTGAGCTCAGGAGTTTGAAACCAACCTCAGCCTCATAGTAAGACCCCATTTCTACAGAAAAATAATGTTTTAATTAGCTGGATGTGGTGGCACATGCCTGTAGTCCCAAGTACCTGGGAGGCTGACATGGAAAGATCACTTGAGCCCACAAGTCAAGGCTGCAGTAAGCCATGATCATGCCACTGGTTACATGGTTTAGCTGGGCGCAGTGGCTCACGCCTGTAATCCCAGCACTTTGGGAGGCTGAGGCCGGCAGATCACGAGGTCAGGAGATCAAGACCAGCCTGGCTAAGACCGTGAAACCCCATCTCCACTAAAAATACAAAAAAATTAGCCGACTGTGGTGACGGGCACCTGTAGTCCCAGCTACTTGGGAGGCTGAGGCAGGAGAATCGCTTGAACCCGGGAGGCGGAGGTTGCAGTGAGCAGGGATAGCGCCACTGCACTCCAGCCTGGGTGACAGAGTGAGACTTCGTCTCAAAAGAAACAAGAGAAGAGAATAGAAGACATGACACGACCCTAGTCCTGTTTAAAGTTTGTCCAGGATCCACAAACTGCACTACAGGAAAATAATGCTTGGCACTCAGTTGCATTGTTGGAGCTGTTAAAAAGCGTCTCAACCGGTTGCATCCTTTAGTTAGAATTTCCATAGACCAGAGAGTCCGAGTCTCCCATGCATGCACAACGTGGGTTTCTGCCATGGGAATGAATCACTGGCAGTCGTGCTTGGGATCCCTTGGACTCCATTTAAAGTAAGGTATCTGTAATGCAGCTTGTGTTCACATGCAAGCTTATTCCTGTTGTTGGGTTGGTTTGGGTATGTTGTCATCGTGCATGCTCTAAATTGTTAAGACCCATTTTGATAGCACTGTCTGTCATTTCAGCTTGCCACTTTTGTTCTTACTCCTGAAATAGGATGCCTTCAAGGCGCCCTATTCTCATTGGCAAATCTATTTCTTTTTCTTTTTTTTTATTTTTTGAGATGGATTCTCACTCCGTCACCAGGCTGGAGAGCAGTGGCGCGATCTCAGCTCACTGCAACCTCCGCCTTCTGGGTTCAAGCAATTCTCCTGCCTCAGCTTCCCAAGTAGCTGGGACTACAGGCATGCGCTACCACGCCCAGCTAACGTTTTTGTATTTTTAGTAGAGACAGGGTTTCGCCATGTTGGCCAGGATGGTCTCAATCTCTTGACCTTATGATCCGCTCGCCTTGGCCTCCCAAAGTGCTGGGATTACAGGTGTGAGCCACCATGGCCGGCCAGCAAATTATTTTATCAGTATGTCTTTCCTCATTAAAAACAAATCCACCTGCCAGTTGCTCCTAGCCTGGCTCCTAATTACACTAAGGCTCTAATTTTGAGTATGGGAACATAACATGTTGTCACCATTAAATATTAGTACAACTAATATTTGTACAACTGTTTCATTTGTACAGCTGCTTTACTACAGCTAGGAAATAAATTTGAGACCCCAAAATATTGAGTCCCCCAGGCTTAGGTCATATGAGTGGTAGTCACATCCAAATAGAGTCGTTTGAATATGCTTTCCAGAATCATCCACATTGAGTTTTGAATTCTCAGAAATGTAGGCCCACCAGGTTATACCTTGTTATTTCTTTTTGTTACTGAGCCAAGTGTCCCAATTTTCTCTCTACCTCCTTATGCCTATTCACCCACAATAACAATGCAAATAGCTATTTTTACAGATATTATAATAGATGGAACATGGCATGAGATAGCATTCTATCATATTCTGGTAGCTTTGTAAAACCTTTATTATCTCAATTAATGGTTATATGTGCTAACTGAGATGATTATTCATTGATTTTCAAATTTAACTGGCTAAATATTCTCACAGGTTGCTTTCCTAACACAGATCCTTTATAATAGATACATTCGGCCAGCTGCTCACGCCTGTAATCTCAGCACTTTGAGAGGCTGAGGCAGGCGGATCACCTGAGGTTGGGAGTTCGAGACCAGCCTGACTGATGCAGAGAAACCCAGTCTCTACTAAAAATACAAAATTAGCCAAGCGTGTTGGTACATCCCTATAATCCCAGCTACTCAGGAGGCTGAGGCAGGAGAATCACCTGAACCCAGAAGGTGGAGGTTGCAGTTAGCAGAGAGAGCACCATTGCACTCCAGCCTGGGCAATAAGAGTGAAACTCCATCTCAAAAAAAAAAAAAAAAAAAAAGATGTATCCTGTGAAACAGGAATCAAGATATAGCCTTATTTGTATTATTCCACATAGTCATGGATAGCTGTCCCATTTCTTTTTGTTTTTTGTTTTTTGTGTTTTGAGATGGAGTTTCGCTCTTGTTGTCCTGGCTGGAGTGCAATGGCATAATCTCGGCTCCCCACAACCTCCGCCTCCCAGGTTCAGGTGATTCTCCTGCCTCTGCCTCCCAGGTAGCTGGTATTATAGGCATGTGCCACTACGCCTGGCTAATTTTGTATTTTTAGTAGAGATGGGGTTTCTCCATATTGGTCAGGCTGATCTAAAACTCCCAACCTCAGGTGATCCACCTGTCTGGCCTCCTAAAGTTTTGGGATTACAGGTGTGAGCCACCACGTCCAGCAGCTGTTCCATTTCTTCATCCATTTTGAGGACATATGTCACTCCTGGAAGTGTGCTTGTTAGGTTGGCTATTGCCTAGCTCTCTTTTTGGCTCTTCAAAAGAGGAGGAGAACACCGGACATGGTGGTGATGCCAGTAGTCCCAACTACCCGGGAGGCTGAGGCAGGAGGATCACTTGAGGCCAGGAGTTAGAAGCTATAGTAGACTGTGATACAGGTGCTGCTATGATAGTGCCTGTGAGTAGCCACTGCACTTACAGGCAGCACAGCAAGACTCTATTTCTTAAAAAGGAGGGGATTTCATAAGTTCTTCACCCCAAGGGGTATCTGAGTTAAAGCAAAGAGAGAATATTATTCTCTTGCTTTAAGCATCTCTTGAGGCACCAGAAGCATCTGTTGAGCTTCTGTACACTCATTTATTGACTTCCTTCCCCTTAGCAACAACCTTGCCTTTCTTAATCATTTTTAAATTTTTTTATTTATATATAAAGTGTACAACATATTTTGATGTACATATGCGTAATACAGTGGTTACTGCAGTCAAGAAAATGCATTTATTATTAATTTGAATGCAAACTTTTCCCGCTGAAGGAAACTTCCTCAGTCAGCTATTGAGGTAGTCCAATCATAGGGAGATAAATTGGATAAATACAGAAAATGGCACTATACTGTTGGCAGCTAGGACAATTTTTATTAATAGTTTAAGCTTCAGTGGAGCCCACTGGTATATGTCATTGTTCAGTGCATCACTGGTTGACTTGAGTTCCTCCACCCATTTCATAGACTTGGTTGCCATTTCAAGAGATCAAGTTAGGCCATCAACTGTTGGTTCCAATCACCTTAAAATTCTGGCATAGAGTTTCTTTGGTATCAGCATGCCCTACTTTGATTTTTCCCTCAGAATTTTCATAGAGATTTCCAAAGAGCAGCTCCTCACATGGAGGGCTCTTTTATTGTCCAGTTATTTGTGACCCACTTGTTAGACCAATTGCAAGTCCATTAGTGACAGCCCAAAAATCAATATTTACCCAAATAATAGGGCTTTTGTGTCCAGTTCTTCTATCAGGACTATGATTGTAGCCTGTAATTCAGCCCTGTTGACCAACTTGTACTTAACTTTTTCCATAGGATTTTACTGTCTGCTGGACTCTGAACATCTACTTTTCATACAGAATTGCCCTCAGTTCTAGAACAGCCATCTGTGAAGCAGTCCAGTTGCCTGGCATTCATGGGCAAATAATAGAAAGGAGGGATCCTAGGGGGAAAAGACTACTTGCTCATGAATCTGATGATTCTTCCACATAGATCCCCTGGTAGCTGCATATAGTTCATTTCCATTTTATGACACAGCTTCTTTGGACATTGTCCATCTTATTGAAATGCATTTCTTTTTCTTTCCAATAGAGATTACTACTTTTCTTTTCTTTTCTTTTCTTTTCTTTTTTGAGACAAAGTTTTGATCTGTCGCCCAGGCTGGAGTGCAGTGGCGCAGTCTCGACTCACTGCAACTTCTGCTTCCCGGTTTCAAGTGATTCTCCTGCCTCAGCCTCCTGAGTAGCTGGGATTACAGACACCCACCACCACGCCCGGCTTATTTTTGTATTTTTAGTAGAGACGGGGTTTCACCATGTTGCCCAGGCTAGTCTTGAACTCCTGACCTTAGGTGATCCAACCGCCTCGGCCTCCCAAAGTACTGGGATTACAGGCATGAGCCACCATACCTGGCCCAGACTTTTTTAAATTAAAAAATTTATAACTTTTAAAAAAAACTGAATTATAGACTTGAACCCTGGACTCTCAGATTAAAAATCTGATGCTCCAGCAACTGAGCTATGCAGACTTCTAGCCAGACTTTTTATCCCTTTCACAGCAGCATCCCCATATCCCATGAGTTAATTCTGTCATTCGTAAATGCTTCATTAAGAGGCCCAGAGAGTATTGTACACTGTCTTACTCCATCCAGTAGACGTAAAAGAGTTTCTTCTCCACCTCCAGGGCATTTTACTCACACATTTGTGAAAGATCTTGTGTTCCCTGCCAGGAGTTGGGGTTATGAGATCCTGGCCTGCATATCAATATTCTTCATTTATTACTATGCTGGTATTAAAACACAGCATTTTGACATCTGATGTTAGAGACTCATTGGAACCTTTCTCTTTCTAAACTTCCTTTTAACTCAGATAATAAACATATCTGCCTTGGGATTTTTATAGTCTGAGGAGTTTAATGACAGGCAGTTGTGGATCCCAAACCTTCCTGTAAAATTCTATCAGGATTGGCCTTTGTCAATTTTTGTATCATTATTTTTGGAGAAACAGGGTTTCACCATGTTGGCCATGAGGTCCTGAGCTTGAGCACTCTGCCCACCTGGGCCTCCCAAAGTGCTGGGATTACAGGCATGAGCCACCACGGCTGGCCTCTATGTGTTTTTTATTTAATTGTGGTGAGATGCATATAAAATTTTATCATTTTAGGCCGAGCACGGTGGCGCATGCCTGTAATTCCAGCACTCTGGGAGGCTGAGGCAGGCAAATCACTTGAGGCCAGGAGTTTGAGACCAGCCTGGGCAACAAGGCGAAACCCTGTCTCTACTAAAAATACAAAAAATTAGCCGGGTGTGGCGACACATGCCCGTAATCCCAGCAACTTGGGAGGTGGAAGTTGCGGTGAGCTGAGATCATGCTACTGCACTCCAGACTAGGCAACAGAGTGAGACTCTCAAAAAAAAAAAAAAAAAAAAATTTCCATTTTAGCCATTTTTAAATGCATGTCTTAAAAATGGCTAAAAATGGAAATTCAGTGACATTAGGTATATTCATACTGTGTGTGACCATTACTACTATCTTTTTTCAGACTTTTTTATCATCCCAAATAGAAATTGTACTCAATAAATAATAACTTCCCATTCTCCCCTCCTCCCAGCCCCTGGTAACTTTTACTTTTTCTGTGACTCTGCCTATTCTAGGTACTTCATATAAGTAGAAGCATACGGTATTTGTCTTTTTGTGACTGGCTTACTTCACTTAGTAAAATGTTTTCAGAGTTCATCCATTTTGTAGCATTTATCACAATGACATTCCTCTGTGGCTGAATGCTATTCCATTGTATGTATAGACGTTTCCTTCATCTTTTCATCTGTCTTTGGACACTTGGGTTGTTTCCATCTTTTGGGCTATGATGACTAATGCTGGTATGTACCTGGGTTTACAAATAATTGTTCAGGTCCCTGCTTTCAGTTCTTTGGGGTATATACCCAGAAGTAGAATTGTTAGATCTGTGGTGATTCTGTGTTTAATTCTTTTTTCTTTTTTTGAGACAGAGTCTCCATTTGTTCCCAGGCTGGAGTGCAGCAGCACCATCTTAGCTCACTGCAACCTCCATCTCCTGGGCTCATGTGATCTTCCCACCTCACCCTCCTGATTATATGTTTAATTTTTTGAGAAACCACCATCCAGTTTTCCACAGCACATGGACCATTTTACATTTCTACCAGCAATGCACAGGGGTTCCGGTTTTTCTACATCTTGCCAATCAATGCTCGTTATTTTCTGCCTTTTGAGTACTAGCCACCTTAACGGGTATGAAATGACATCTCATAGTTTCTATTTGCATTTCCTTAACATGTTGAGGATATTTTCATGTGTTTATTGGTCATTTGTATATCTTATTTGGAGAAATACCAGTTCAGTTCCTTTGCCCATTTTTTAAATCGGGCTGGGTATTTTTGTTGTTGAGTTGTAGGAATTCCTTATATGTTTTTGATATTAATTCCTAATCCGATATATGGTTTGCAAATATTTTCCCATTATGAGGGTTGGCTCTTTACTATTGATGGCATCCTTTAATACTCAAGATTTTTTAATTTTTATAAAGTCCAGTTTGTTTTTTTGTTGTTATTAACTGTGCTTTTTGTGTCATATCCAAGAAAATATTACCAAACCCAGTGTCATAAAGATATTCCCCTGTGTTTTCTTCTAAGAGTTTTATAGTTTTTTGTTTAGATCTTTGACCCATTTTGAGTTAATATTTATATATGGTGTAAATTAAGGGTCTAACCTTATTCTTTTTCATGCCCCCTTTCTTTCTTGATTTTATTTCTTTTGTAAAGTCCTAAACTTACTATCTTTTTATTATCCAGGAAGTTGGGATAAAAGATCTTAAACTGCCTTTTTACATCTTCCTGAGATCTAACAGCAAAGTCACATATGAAGTTCATGCTGGTGGATGCCTGTTATCACAGTATCAGTCATAACCTGGGTGAGGGGTAGCCCATAATGGAGTTCATTTCTGTCCTCATACAACCAGAACCATACCGTCTGCATCCATAGCATTTCTGCAACTTCAGGAGGCACTGACTGTATGACAAGGGTGGGGCAGGACAGTCGCCCATATCTAGATAACATATGATAGGCCCCTCCCTTCATCCATTTTAATAAACTAGGGGTTTCCCTGTGAACCATTCTCTCTCACTCAGCAGTATTCAGAATGAGAGATACTGTTCTTTGATCTAAAATTCTCAGGAACCATTTTTAACAAGAGTTCCTCAAGGTATTGCATGTAGTAATCTAGAAAATGGCTCATTTTCTTCACTGAATAGCCCCTTATATCCGTGTTTTTTTACCCATCGCTGTCAACTTGCTGCTCGAATTATTTTAGCTGTGGTTGGTCTCAGTTGACTCATCAAAAAAATGATAGTAGGACAGTTTCTTTGGGTTGGGTTGGAGCTCCATCTGTTGATCAAAAAGAGAAGCTCATCTAAAAGAGATTCTGAGCTTACTTTCAGCCAGCACTGAAGGCACTAACCAAACTACTGAATATTTAGACCTACCAGCAATTCAGAATTCCCTCTGAATCCATTTTGCTAGCTCATGAAGTTCAGGGTCTATCATTTCCACACTCCATGATTTCAAACATGTACCACAGCAAACCAAGGATGAATTTTTTAAAAAATGAGTCAGTTGTGCTGGGACAGCTGGATAGCCACATGCAAAAGAATGAAGTTGTGACTGGGCATGGTGGCTCACACCTGTAATCCCAGCACTTTGGGAGGCCAAGGCAGGCAGATACGAAGTCAAGAGATAAGACCATCCTGGCCAACATGGTGAAACCTCATCTGTACTAAAAATACAAAAATTAGCTGGACGTGGTGGCGGGCACCTGTAATCCCAGCTACTTGGGAGGCTGAGGCAGGAGAATTGCTTGAACCTGGGAGGTGGAAGTTGCAGTGAGCCAAGATCATGCTGCTGCACTCCAGTCTGGTGATAGAGTGAGACTCCGTCTCAAAAAAAAAAAAAAAAAAAGGAATGAAGTTGTACCCCTACTTCATACGTTATCTAAAAATTAATTAGCCAAGTGTGGTGGCATATGCCTGTAATCCTGAGTACTCGGGAGGCAGAGTCTCCCTTTGTTCCCAGGCTGCCGTGTGGCAATAGGAGAATCACTTGAACCCAGACCAGGAGGCGGAGATTGCAGTGAGCCAAGATTACACCACTGCATTCCAGCCTGGGCAACAGAGCAAGACTCTCTCTCACAAATTAAGTAAATAAATAAATAAAATGGATCAGTGACCTAAACTTAAGAGCTAAAATTATAAAACTATTAGGGAAAAACATAAGGGTGAATCTCCCTGACCTTGGATTTGCCACAGGATTCTTAAGTATGATACCAAAAGTACAGGCACCAAAAGAAAAAGCAGATAAATTAGAATTTATCAATGTTTAAAACTTCTGTACGTCAAAGGACACTTTTCTCACACTGAGAAACAGCCTTAGAGGAAAAAAAAGGCCGGGCGTGGTGACCCACGCCTGTAATCCCAGTACTTTGGGAGGCTGAGGTGGGCAGATCACCTGAGGTCAGGAGTTCCAGACCAGCCTGGCCAACATAGTGAAACCCTGTCTCTACTAAAAATACAGAAAATTAGCCAGGTATGGTGGTGGGTGCCTGTAATCCCAGCTACTTGGGAGGCTGAGACAGGAGAATTTCTTGAACCTGGGAGGCGGAGATTGCAGTGAGCTAAGATCACACCACTACCCTCCAGCCTGGGCAACAGAGCAAGACTCTGTCTCAAAAACAAAGTAATTAATTAAACAATTTAAGAATAAATGAAAAGGCTGAGCGCAGTGGCTCACGCCTGTAATTCCAACACTTTGGGAGGCCAAGGTGGGTGGATCTCTTGAGCCCAGGAGTTTGAGACCAGGCTGAGCAACATGGAAAAACCCCATCTCTATGAAAAATACAAAAATAAGTTAGCTGGGTGTGGTGGTATGCTCCTGTAGTTTCAGCTACTCACAAGACTGAGGCGGGAGGATCACTGGAGCCTGGGAGGCAGAGGCTTCAGTGAGCTGAGATCGAAGCACTGCACTTCAGCTTGGGTAACAGAGTGAGACCCTGTCTCAAAACAAAATAATTTTTTAAAATAATAAAAAACAAAGGGACTGGGCATGGTGGCTCATACCTGTAATCCTTGCACTTTGGGAGGCCAAGGCGGGAAGATCATTTGAACTCAGGAGTTCAAGAGCAGCCTGGGCAACATAGTGAGACCTCCTCTCTTTTTATTAAAAAAAAAGAATTTAAAAAACTTTTAAAAAATTGTTTAAAAGGACACTATCAAGAAAGTGAAAAAACGGTATGAGAGAAAATATTTGCAAATCATGTATCTGATAAGGTTCTACTAGTATCTAGAATATTTAAAGAACTTTTTGGTCGGGCGTGGTGGCTCAAGCCTGTAATCCCAGCGCTTTGGGAGGCCGAGATGGGCGGATCACGAGGTCAGGAGATCAAGACCATCCTGGCTAACATGTGAAACCCCCATCTCTACTAAAAGATACAAAAAACTAGCAGGGCGAGGTGGCGGGCGCCTGTAGTCCCAGCTACACGGGAGGCTGAGGCAGGAGAATGGCGTAAACCCGGGAGGCGGAGCTTGCGGTGAGCTGAGATCCGGCCACTGCACTCCAGCCTAAGCGACAGAGCGAGACTCCGTCTCAAAAAAAAAAAAACAAAAAACTTTTTTTTTTTTTTGAGATGGAATTTTACTCTTGTCACCCAAGCTGGAGTGCAATGGCCTGATCTTGGCCCACCACAACCTCTGCCTCCCAGGTTCAAGCAATTCTCTTGCCTCAGCCTCCCAAGTAGCTGTGAATACAGGCGTCTGCCACCACGCCTGGCTAATTTTTATATATTTAGTAGAGATGGGGTTTCTCCATGTTGGTCAGGCTGGTCTCGAACTCCCGACCTCAGGTGATCCACCCTCCCCTCCGCCTCAGCCTCCCAAAGTGCTGGGATTACAGGCATGAGCCACCGTGCCCAGCCTATTTAAGGAACTCTTACAGTTCAACAACAGGCCAGGTACAGTGGCTCATGCCTATAGGCCCAGCTACTTGAGAGGCAGAGCTACTCGCGCTACCACGCCTGGCTAATTTTTGTATTTTTTGTAAATACTGAATTTCACCATGTTGCTGAGGCTGGTTTCAAACTGCGGGACTCAAGCAGTCCACCCAAACAAAGTGCTGGGACTACAGGCGTGAGCCACTGCGCCCGCTTGTGTGACTCCATTTATGTGAAATATCCAGAACAGGTAAACCCGTAGAGACAAAAAGCAGGGAACAGGGTGAGAGGAGAACAGAAATTAACTGCTTAATAGGTAAGGGATTTTCTTTACTGGTGATGAAAATGTTTTGGACCTAGAGAGAGGTGGTGGTTGCAAAACATTGTGAATGTACTAAATGTCACTAGGTTGCTCACTTTATTGGTTAATTTATATGATGTGAATTGTATCTCAGTAAAAAAATCAAGAATGAATTAGTTGTCTTCTAAACATTCCTTTCTTTTCCTTACTATGTTTTGGTTTTGGTTTTGTTTTGTTTTGAGACAGAGTCTCTCTCTGTCACCCAGGCTGAAGTGCAGTGGCGCAATCTCTGCTCACTGCAACCTCTGCCTCCAGGGTTCAAGCGATTCTCCTGCCTCAGCCTCCCAAGTAGCTGGGATTGCAGGCGCCTATCACCACCCCTGGCTAATTTTTGTATTTTTAGCAAAGATGGGGTTTCACCATGTTGGTCAGGCTGGTTTCAAACTCCTGACCTCATGATCCACCTGCCTCTGCCTCCCAAAGTGTTGGGATTACAGATGTGAGCCACTGCGCCTGGCCAACATTCCTACTTCTAAGTGGCAGTTAGAGTTCAATTGTTAAAGAAGACCCAGAGACAGTGCTTACAAATACACAGTCATTACAGGAAAAAGGTTTCATAGAGCAACTGCATTAAAGTTAAAGATACGTATCACAGCCTGTGTCTGTCTCACAGCAAGGAGTCTGGAGAAGACAGGTGCAGGCTCCTGTTTTTCTCCCTAGATAAGGGCTTGGTGGTTCTCTTACAGACCAGGAACCAGTGATGAATGCCCAGAACACCTCAGAACCCAAGAGCCTAAAATGGAATCTCACTTAGGATTTTTGATTTTGGTCACATAGGCATATCCCTGCTATGTAATAGTAAAGCCCTCTGGCGAGCTCATGGAGACCCAGTACAAAGCATTGATCTGTTATCAAGTACTGACAAGCGCATACAAACTGCTCTGAAACTCCCCGCAACACTGTTTATCAGTGTGCTTCAGGCCTTGGCCCGAATCAGTGTCATACAGAACTTTAGCAAAACAGCTCAGGCTAATTTCAGACCTGCTAGAATTAAGCCTCATAGCATAATAGCACACAAACATTTGAGGCCTGCTTCTCTATATTCTACCTTTAGTCTTCCAAAGTTAAACATTCTTGTTTTCCTTAACCATTCCTTTCATTTATTTAAGATGGAGTCTTACTCTGTAGCCCAGGCTGGAGTGCAGTGGCGCGATCTAGGTTCACTGCAACCTCCGCCTCCCCGGTTCAAGCAATTCTCTGCCTCAGCCTCCCGAGTAGCTGGAATTACAGGTGCCCGCCACCACGCCTGGCTAATTTTTGTATTTTTAGTAGAGACAGAGTTTCACCATTTTGGCCAGGCAGGTCTGGAACTCCTCACCTCATTATCCACCTGCCTCAGCCTCCCAAAGTGCTGGAATTACAGGTATGAGCCACTGCGCTCGGCCTCAAATCACTAATTTTTAAAATAAGGAAGCTAAGAAACGATCCATGGGACAATATTAAGGGCTGCCTCCCCCTATCTCTCTCTCTGTCACTCACACACACACACACACACACACACACACACACCTTTCATGAAATGGTTTGTGAAATGCTTTTTCTCTCTACTCTCCCTTCTCCATTAGCTTTACAGTGTTCGTTTGTGATGTGTTCTGATTATGAGATGCAGGGTGAAATGCAAAGAAAGCCCATTTTACATTTTTTAACAGTCAAAATACATTCAGGTAGCACTTAGTGAAGTAAGAGTGTTAAATCTTTATTGGGAGTGCGGACTACGTTGTGACAAGACAATCCTAAGAAGTGCCAATCATACAGTCTAACTCTTGATCTTTACTGGAAGGACATCAAGTATATAGTAAGGGTAGGTAGCATTTGAACTGCGTGTCATGTGTACCTGGAATGCTCTGTAAAGAAATTGACTCATAGGAGGCACATTCATTACGAAAAGAAGTAAAGCAAGATTAGGCATTTGATCACCTAGGAAGGAAGAGGAACTTTTCTATCCTGTTGAGTCTGCGTAACAGTTTGAAAGAGTCACAACTGTCCTGGCACAATGGTGTGCACCTATAGTCCCAGCTACTCAGGAGGCTGAAGCAGAAGGATCGCTTGAACCCAGGAGTTCAAGGCAATAGTGCACCATGATTGTGCTCCACACTGCCCTCCAGTGTGGGCAACATAGCAAGACACCATCTCTTTAAAAAAATTTTTTTAAAGCCATGACATCAACAATTATCTATGCCAGGCAATAAGGGTTAAAAGCAAAATTAATAAAAAGACAAATCCCTCTTTTGAGTGAGTGAAGCCACTAGGACTGCCATATTTTTTAGGTTTCATGCTAAAAATATAGTGCTGAATAAGTTATTTGTCAACATTTGTGATTGTGTGTGCAAGTGTCCTTTAATTTATTTTTTTATTTTTTTTGAGACGGAGTCTTGCTGTGGCACCCAGGCTGGAGTGCACTGTTGCAATCTCAGCTCACTGCCACCTCCACTCTCCGGGTACAAGTGATTCTTCTACCTCAGCCTCCTGAGCAGCTGGGATTACAGGTGCCCATCACTATGCCCAGCTAGTTTTTTGTATTTTTAGTGGAGACAGCGGGGTTTCGCCATGTTGGCCAAGCTGGTCTCAAACTCCTGCCCACAAATGATCTACCTGCCTCAGCCTCCCAAAGTGCTGGGATTACAGGCGTGAGCCAGCACACCCAGTTGTTTAATTTTTATTTTTGAAATGGAGTCTCGCTTTGTGACCCAGGCTGGAGTGCAGTGGCATGATCTTGGCTTACTGCAACCTCCACCTCCCAGGTTCAAGCGATTCTCCTGCCTCAGCCTCCCAAGTAACTAGGACTACAGGTGCCTGCCACCACGCGCAGCTAATTTTTTGTATTTTAGTAGAGACCATGTTTCACTATGTTAGCCAGGATCATCTCAATCTCCCGACCTCGTGATCTGCCGCCTGGGCCTCCCAAAGTGCTGGGATCACAGGCATGAGCCACCACACCCGGCCCCTTTAATTGATTTTAATTGCTCATTATCCAGCAGATATTTACTGAGTACCAACTATGTACCAGGCACTGCTCTAGGTTCCGAGGATACGTTAGTGAGCACAACAGACTATCCACGCTCATTCTCCACAGTTACATTCTGGCGGAGGAGAGACAGTAAACAAACGACATGAAGTCATCTGGAATTAAATGCTATGAAGAAAAACAAAGCAGTGAAGGGGGATGAAATGTGATGGAAGGTGCTAATTTAGATGGGATAGTCAGGAAGGGCCTCTATGAGGAGGAAACATTTGAGGACAGATTTGAATCTAGAGGGAGCAAGCCATGCAAATATTCCCACCATTGCCCCACTTGCTTTTACTCTATTGGGCATTTTGGCAATGCCATTACCTCATACTAAGAAATGTTTTCATGTTTTCTTTTTTTTAGACAGAGTCTTGCACTGTGGCCCGGGCTGGAGTGCAGTGGCGCGATCTTGGCTCACTGCAACCTCTGCCTCCTGGTTCACGTGATTCTCCTGTCCCAGCCTCCTGAGTACCTGGGATTACAGGCGCACACCACCACATCCAGCTGATTTTTTGTATTTTTAGTAGAGATGGGGTTTCCCTATGTTGGACAGACTGGATTCAAACTCTGGACCTCATGATCTGCCCGCCTCAGCCTCCCAAAGTGCTGGGATTACGGGCGTGAGCCATCATGTCCGGCCTGTTTGTTTGTTTTCTTTAGAGAGAGAGGGTCTCACTATATTGTCCAGGCCAGTCTTGAGCTCCTGAGCTCAAGTGATCCTCTCACCTCAGCGTCCTAAAGTGCTGGGTTACAGGTGTGAGCCACCCTAGGAGGCTGAAAAAATTAAAAATTACAAAAAATTTAAAAATTAGCTGGGCATGGTGGCGTGCACCTGTAGTCCCAGCTACTTAGGAGGCTAAAGTGATCACTTGAGTACAGGAGTTTGAGGCTACAGTGAGTTCTGATCACTCCATTGCACTCCAACCTGTGGGATGGAGTGAGACTCTTGTCTCAAAAAAAAAATAAAAAAAAAAATGCACACGCATATGGTGTGGTTATCACAGAGAATTAATAAAAGTACTTATACTATAGGCCAGTGGTTTTCAGTGGGGGAGCAGTTTTGTCCCCCGGGGAGCATTTTGGTAATGTCCTGTTGTCACAATTGGGAATGCTTCTGGCATCCTACATAGAACAGGACAGCTCTCCCACGAGGAATTATCTGGCCCCAAATGTCAGTAGTACGGAGGTTGGGAAACCTTGATGTAGACTAGACCATTCAATCCATAATTTCATACATGGTGCTATTGAGGCATTTTGTTACGTAAATCACAAATGTGTATCTTAGTATGTGCTGCTATTACAAAGTACCTGAGATTGGATAATTTATAAGCAATAGAAATGTATTTCCTCAAAGTTCTGGAGGCTGGGAAGTCCAAGGTCAAGGTGCCAGCAGATTCAGTGTCTGGTGAAGGGACATTCCTGATAGATGACACCCTCTAGGTATCCTCATATGGCAGAAGGGACAGAAAACCAAGAGGGGCCAAACTCACTGCCCCAAGCCCTTTTATAAGGTCACTAATCCCATCTATGAGGGCAGGGCCCTCATGATTTAATCACTACCCAAAAGGCCCCACTTCTTACTATCACCCCAATGGGGATTAAATTGCAACGTGAATTTTGGAGGCGACACATTCACATCAAAGCAAAATATTTTCCTTTCAGAAATCTATATTATTATCCCCAGTAAGTCACAACTTCAGGTTGACAAAATTGTGGGGAAAGGTGCTTTTCATTTGAGCTCCAGTATTTTGAATGTTCAAGTAAGCAACATAGAATGAGATCATGTTCTTTTCATCCTCCTTTCTCTTTGCAGGCTTTCATAGAAACCATGTTTGCCAGTAAAGCCCCTGTGGAAGAAGGCTTTCTTTATGCTAAGGTGAGATTCAGATGGTTAGCTTCACCGTCTTGTTGGAGGTGAATATAATAAAGTAATTAGATTTGCAGAAATGGTAGTGCAATTTGCTTTCATGATAGTGATGACCAGCATGTCATTGGAGAGGATGTGTTTCTGAAATATCACTGGTCATTTTAAAGTCTAAAATATACTGTGTTACAATTAAAGGAAGAAAATTGCAAAGTAGAACAGATGATGATGAAGGGAAAATTTAGCAATGCGAGGTGACAAAAGTAATACTGTTTAGGTCAATGTCAAAAAGAAGCTGAGGGCTGGGCGTGGAGCTCATGCCTATAATGCCAGCACTGTGGGAGGCCAAGGCAAGTGAATCACTTGAGGCCAGGAGTTCGAGACCAGCCTGGCCAACATGGCAAAACCCCATCTCTACTAAAAATACAAAAATTAGCTGGGTGTGGTAACGTATGTCTATAATCCCAGCTAGTCAGGTGGCTGAGATACGAGAATCACTTAAACCTGGGAGGCACAGGTTGCAGTGAGCCAAGATCATGCCACTGCACTCCAGTCTGGGCAACAGAGCAAGACTGTCTCAAAAAAAAAAAAGGCTGAGGACAGGCGTGGTGGCACATGCCTGTAAAATTTGGGAGGCTGAGAGGGAAGGATCACTTGAGTCCAGGAGTTCGAGACCAGCCTGGGCAACATACACCTCATCTCTACAAAAAATTTTAAAAAATTAGTTGGGCATGGTAACACACCTATAGCCCAGTTACTCTGGAGGCTGAGGTGGGTGGATGACTTGAGCCTGGAAGATTCAGGCTATAGTGAACTATGATTGCCCCACTGCACTCCAGCCTGGGTGACAGAGCAATACCGTGTCTCCAAAAAAAAATAGAGGTTGAGAAAGTGCTGTAGATAGTAGCAGATACTCACCAACCTCCAGCTCCATCCTGTATCCTAGAACGTAGTGAAATTAGTAGGACTGCAATTTTCCTAGCATCCATTTTCACTTTTCCAGAGCATTTAGATTCGTAGCTATTTGAAAGATTGGAATTAGTAATTTAGAGCTGTTGTTAAAAATGTAAGTCACATTTCAGTGTTTAGCTAAATAAGAATAAACAAATAGTAACCTTACATGATTGTATTTCAAGGCTCAGCCTTCATCATAGTTTTCTGTCTTCTGGACTTAATTTGAAAATTATAAGAGATTTAGAGAACACTAAAGAAAAAAGAACGGATTTAATAATAGGGTTGAAATAACAGGATTTATGGGAATAAAAGAGTATACTTAACATAGATTATAGTACATGGGGTGAGAATAAAAGTGATGGACTGAAATTACAGCATAAAAGGTTTGGTTAGGTATGATGAATAGTTTTCCAGTAGTGACTTAAGATAAGTACTGGTATGGAGGTATGGGCTGTTGAAGAGAGCCTGGGCTGGGGCAGCCCTACAGAAAGCCTTTGAGTCATACCTTGCTGTTGTTTTTCACAGTTTGAATTTGAATGCCGGGCTCGTGGTGCAGACATCTTAGCCTATCCACCTGTGGTGGCTGGTGGTAATCGGTCAAACACTTTGCACTATGTGAAGAATAATCAACTCATCAAGGTATGTGAAATGCCCTCAGTGCTACTCCCACTAGGTCCAGATACCCTAGTAGAAAACCTGCTAACTTCATGGTCCCCTAACCTTCAGCTTTCACAAATTAGCTGACATTTTAAAAATATTTTATTGCTTATAAATGGTTTTACAGACATTATCTCATTTTATCCTTAAATTAGCTCTGTTAGAAAGGAGCAAATATTAACATGACTTTTTAATAGATGAGGAAAATGAACTTTAAAAAATAAAACAATAGGCCAGGTGTGGCTTAGGCCTGTAATCCTAGTACTTTGAGAGGCCAAGGCAAGTGAATCACTTGAGGTCAGGAGTTCGAGACCAGCCTGGCCAAGATGGTGAAACACGTCTCTACTAAAACTACAAAAAATTAGCCAGGCGTGGTGGCATGTGCTTGTAATCCCAGCTACTCTGGAGGCTGAGGCAGGAGAATTGCTTGAGCCCGGGAGACATAAGTTGTAGTGAGCCGAGATCACACCACTGTACTCCAGCGCTCCAGCCTGGGCTGCGGAGCAAGACTCTGTCTCTAAATAAATAAATAAATATTTAAATATTTAAAAACCTAAAACAACATATTAGTGCAGAGCCAAGTATTCTACTCTAAAGCCTCTGCTCATTTCACTATAACTCTCATTCTCTAAGGACTTGCAGCAACAACAGTGAGCCAAGCGGATTTTCTGGGCAGAAAGACTTTAAGAAATCGCTATTAGCTGTGAGGGAACATATCTTCTATGATTTTCTTCCCATGTGACTCTACAAGTGAAGGAATTGTGTATTCCTTTACTAAGTCCATTTCTTTACTGATTTAGTATTCAATAAATCCAAAAGAAAAAAATATAGGAAACATGTAAATTATACAGCATAATTTAAACAAACAAAAACAAAAATGAATACCCATGAACCAGGCAGTCAGTTTTAGAGCTAGAACAGTAGCAATACAGCACACCTACCCTTATGCTGTCCCATCCCACTTCCTCAAAGGTAACTGGTAACCTAAATTTTGTTTTTCCCTTGACTTTTAAGAAATAGTTGTATTACATACATAGGACTCCCCAAACAGTATTAATTAGCTACTGTTTGTTTATAAACTCTATACAAATTGTATACTGTATATGTAGTTTGGAGGGATTTTTTTTAACTCATAAATATCATAGGTTGGGTGAGGTGGCTAACATCTGTAATCCCAGCACTTTGAGAGGTCAAGGCGGGCAGATCCCTTGAACGCAGGAGTTCAAGACTGGCCTGGGCAACATAGTGAAACCCTTTCTCTACAAAAAAATGCAAAAATGAACCAGGCATGATGGCACATGCCTATAGTCCCAGTTACTTGGGAGGCTAAGGTGAGAAGGATCATCTGAGCCTGGGGAGTTCAAGGTTGCAGTGAGCTGTGATCACGCCTCTGCACTCCAGCCTGGGAAACAGAGCAAGACCCTGTCTTCAAAAAAAAAATAAAATATAGGCCAGACACAGTGGCTTATGCCTGTAATCCCAGTACTTTGGGAGGCTAAGGCAGGTAGATCACTTGAAGCCAGGAGTTCACGACCATCCTGGCCAACATGGTGAAACCCTGTCTCTACTAAAAATACAAAAATTAGCTGGGCGTGGTGGCGCATGCCTGTAGTCCCAGCTACTCGGGAGGCTGAGGCAGGAGAATCTCTTGAACCTGGGAGGCAGAGATTGCAGTGAGCTGAGGTTGCACCACTACACTCCAGCTCTGGGCAATAGAGCAGGACTCCATCTCAAAAAAAAAAGTCAACATTTCATAAAATACATTTTATCCAGGATTTAGTTGTTTATTAGCAGAAATTTATTCAATCTTTTACCAAAAACGAAAAATCACATCCATTATTTTAAGTTGCCGTTACTGTATGTTATCATTTACTCATTATTCTACTGTTTGTCAAATGTTGTACTTACTTAGATATGAATGATATATACTCTGTCTTCACGGGCATAGAGAGATAATTTCAGCATAACATGACAATTAGAAAGTTAGAGATATACTTAAAGTTTTCTTCTTTCCCCACATGTATTATGATGGAGAGCAAAAGGGGAATGGGGCCTGACGCGGTGGCTCATGCCTGTATTCCAGCACTTTGGGAGGCTGAGGCGGGCGGATCATGAGGTCAAGAGATCGATACCATCCTAGCCAACAGAGTTAGCCAGGCGTGGTGGTGTGCGCCTGTAGTCCCAGCTACTTGGAAGACTGAGGCAGGAGAATTGCTTGAACCCAGGAGGCGGAGGTTGCAGTGAGCTGAGATCACACCATTGCACTCCAGCCTGGGCGACAGAGCAAGACTCTGTCTCGAAAAAAAAAAAAAGGGAATTGATATTCCAAGGTTAAATGTTTAAGGGTGGCTGTGTTTGAATAAGGCCTGGCATACCAACGTATATAGGATTAGTTTTTTCTTTTTTCATATACCAACAAAGCAAAAGCATATGGGTTTTTTTTCTTTAAAAAAACGATAATAGTGATATTTATGATGTGCTAATGTTTATACCTAGTAATTCAATCCCAAGGAATCTGGTTCCAAAGCCTATACACTTAAATACTATGCATTGCCAACTTTCTTGAGGCAGTGTGAATTCATCTGAAAAGTTTTGTTTTATTTTCACATGCCCCGTTTCAAACATCTGAAAAGTTTAGATGCTGTGTAGATAAAAAGAAGAAACCAGCAATTAGTGTCCTTCAAATTAGAGCTTTAAAAAAAAAAAAATGGACCAAGTGCGATGGCTCACGCCTGTAATCCCTGCACTTTGGGAGGCCAAGGCGGGCGGATCACCTGAGGTCGGAAGTTCTAGACCATCCTGACCAACATGGAGAAATCCAATCTCTACTAAAAATACAAAATTGCCAGGTGTGGTGGCAAGCACCTATAATCCCAGCTGCTCAGAGGCTGAGGCAGGAGAATCGCTTGCACCTGGGAAGTGGAGGTTGTGGTGAGCCAAGATCAGGCCATTGCACTCCAACCTGGGCAACAAGAGTGAAACTCCGTCTCAAAAAAAAAAAAAAAAAAAAAAAAGCATACTTTGGATTAGGATTACTAGAAACAACTTATAATCATGAGCTTATCCACTTTAACCTGTCTTACTTTGTTCCAGGATGGGGAAATGGTGCTTCTGGATGGAGGTTGTGAGTCTTCCTGCTATGTGAGTGACATCACACGTACCTGGCCAGTCAATGGCAGGTAGGGTTTCTACAGAGTAACATACCCCACTGCTTCTTAGGAGTATGAGTTGGAATATGGCTATATTTGGAGTGAATGACTAAAGAAATACTATAGGTCCATTCCTGGTCAAGTTAGGTTGCAAAGCTCCTCATTATTTTCTAAGACTGTTGTGTTAGCCAGGTAAAAGTCCATTTTTAAAAAACTATAATGGGCCAGGCGTGGTGGCTCATACCTGTAATCCCAGCACTTCGGGAGGCCGAGGCAGGCAGATCACCTGAGATCAGGAGTTCAAGACCAGCCTGACCAAAATGGTGAAACCCCGTATCTACTAAAAATGCAAAAATTAGCCTGGGCATGGTACTCGGGAGGCTGAGGCAGGAGAATCACTTGAACCGAAGGGATAGAAGTTGCAGTGAGCCAAGATTGGACTACTGCCCTCCAGCCTGGGTGACAGAGTGAGATTCCATCTCAAAAAAAAAAAAAAAGAAAAACTGGCCAGGCACAATGGCTCATGCCTGTAATCCCAGCACTTTGGGAGACTGAGGCAGGCGGATCATAAGGTCCAGAGATCAAGACCATCCTGGCTAACACGGTAAAACCCCGTCTCTACTAAAAATACAAAAAATTAGCCGGGCGTGGTGGTGGGCACCTGTAGTCCCCGCTACTTGGGAGGCTGAGGCAGGAGAATGGCATGAACCCGGGAGGCGGAGCTTGCAGTGAGCTGAGATCGCACCACTGCACTCCAGCCTGGGCGACAGAGCAAGACTCTGTCTCAAAAAAAAAGAAAAACTATAATGGATAAATTTGGTGAATAGGGCTTTTTGCCTGTGGACATTGCCCAGTGCACATAGCTTGGGCAGCAGAAAGCCACAGCCTTATTGATTTAAGATATCAAAGGATAGATTTAGGTGCTGGCAGAAAAGCCAGAAAGATGAAGGAAAATCCTTGACGAGAAGGGCTCACAGAAACTGTGAGCCCCAAAATCTGCATACAGAATATTTAAAAATCCTTGGCTGATCACTAAACTATGTGTTCTGAGGAGGCCTCACGAGGCTCAGCAAAATACCAGCAGCTAGAAGCAGAATAAACTGAGAAGATATTTTAGTTGCTTCCCAGTGAAAACAGAGTTTGTAGTTTGAATCTATCCAAGTTAACAAAATTGCTAGACGTAAGAAGAAACAGGTAATTGTGACCTGTATTCAAGAAAATCTGATGACGAAATAATCCCGGCCAGGTACAGTGGCTCACGCCTGTAATTCTAGCGCTTTGGGAGGCCGAGGCAGGTGGATCACTTGAAGTCAGGAGTTCAAGACCACCTGGCCAACACGTGAAACTCTGTCTCTACTAAAAATACAAAAATTAGCTGGGCGTGGTGGCGGGTGCCTATAATCCCAGCTACTCAGGAGTCTGAGGCAGGAAGATCTCTTGAACCGGGAAGGGGAAGGTTGCAGTGAGCTGAGATTGCACCACTGCACTCCAGCTTGGGCGGCAGAGCGAAACTCCATCTTAAGAAAAAGGGAAAAAAAAAAAAAGAGAGAAATGATCTCAATGTTCCAATTAACAGAAGGACTCTAAAGTAGCTGTTACAGATATGTTAAAGGAAGATGTAGACATAATGAGCGAACAGATGGAGAATCTCAATGAGAAATAGAAACTAAAAAGAACCAGGGATTCTGGGAAGACGGCAGCAGCAGGATAGTTTTTCAAACTTTTCAAATTGTCACATAAACATAGAGCAACTAGCTAACAAAACCAAACACTAGGTAATATTTGTTACCTCAGAATAATTACCTCCTAATTCACAAACATTCAGTCTGTAACTGCACAATTAGCAAAATCTAGACTGATAAACTACGTCAAGCAGCCTGGATTCTTTAACAAATACATTACAAGGAAATGAAAAGAGGTGGAGGAGAAGCCTATTAACTAAAAGAGGTTTTAGTTATATCAAATATATTACAAATGAGTGTATCAAATACATTAAAAATGAGCACAAAGAAAATTATCTTGGGGTGAATATTTGGGTGATAAAAATATTTTTTAAAACACAAAGGACAGCCAGGCGAGGTGCCTCATGTAATCCTAGCACTTTGGGAGACAAGACAGGAGGATCACTTGAGCTCAGGAGTTCAAGACCAACATGGGCAACACAGTGAAACCCAGTCTTTACAAAAAATACAAAAAAATTAGCCAGGCATGGTGGCACGTGCCTGTAGTCCCAGCTACTTGGGAGGCTGAGGTGGGAGGATTGCTTGAGCCCAGGAGACAGAGGTTGCAGTGAGCCAAGATTGCACCATTGCAGTCCAGCCTGGGTGACAGAACCAGACCTTGTCGCAAAAAAAAATAAAAAGAAAAAACCCCACAATGACCAAGCATAGTGGCATGCACCTATAGTCTCAGCTACTCAGGAAGCTGAGGCAGGAGGATCACTTGAGTCCAAGGGTTCTAAGCTGCAGTCCACTATGTTGATCAGGTGTCTGCAACAAGTCCATCATCAATATGGTATCCGCTCAGGAGCAGGGAACTACCACGTTACCTAAGGAGGGCTGAACTGGCCCAGATCAGAAACAGAGCAGGTCACAACTCTTGTACTGATCAGTAGTGGGAAAAAGCTTGTGAATAGCCAGTACACTCCAGCCTGAGCAAAAGAGCAAGACCCCATCTGTAAAAAGAAAAAAAAAAAATTTTTTTTAATTAAAATTAAAAAAAAAAAAAGCAAGGAAAAGGGAGTGACTGCTAACAGATACAAGATTTGGGAGGAGATGGTAATGAAAATTTTCTGGAATTAGTAGTAGTGATGGTTGTACAACATTGTGAATATACTTAAAACCACTGAATTGTACACTTTTTTAAGTGAAGGAATTTTATGATAAATGAATTATATCTCAATAAAAATTATAAATTTGGTCAGGCATTGTGGTTCATCCTGTAATCCCAGCACTTTGGGAGGCCAAGGCTAGCAGATGACTTGAGCCCAGGAGTTCCAGACCAGCCTGGGCAACATGGCAAAACCCCATCTCTACAAAAAAACTTTAAAAGTGCTTCCTTCAGCAGCACATATACTAAAATTGGAACAATACAGAGATTAGCGTGGCCCCTACGCAAGGATGACATGCAAATTTGTGAAGCATTTCATATATAATCATGAAAGAAAAAAATTAGCTGGGTATGGTAGCATGGGCCTGTACTCCCAGCTACTAGAGAGACTAAAGTGGGAGGATCACCTGAGCCTGGAGGTCAAGGCTGCAGTGAGCTGTGACTGCACTACTGCACTCCAGCCTAGGCAACAGAGTGAGACCCTGTCTTTAAAAAAAAAAAAAAAAAAAATTAAATTCATGTGTAAATAATAGTACACACAAATAAAAAATCACAATTAACTGACTACAAACTGATACGGCTAGCGTGGTGGCTCACACCTGTAATCCCAGTGTTTTGGGAGGCTGAGGCAGGAGGATCACTTGAGGCCAGGAGTTAAAAACCAGCCTGGGCAACACAGCAAGACCTCTATATCTACAAAAAATACAAAAAATTGGCCAACTATGGTGGCGCACACCTGTAATCCCAGCTACTTAGGAGGCTGAGGTGGCAAAATCATTTGACCCCTGAAATTTTTGGTTACAGTGAACTATGATCACGTCACTGTGCTCTAGCCTGGGTAACAGAGCAAGGCTCTTATCTCCAAAATAAAAAAGGCTGGGCACGGTGGCTAACACCTATAATCCCAGCACTTTGGGAGGCCAAGGCAGGTGGATAACCTGAGGTCAGGAGTTTGAGACCAGCCTAGCCAACATGGTGAAACCCTGTCTCTACTAAAAATACCAAAAAAAAAAAAAAAAAAAAAAAAATCAGCCAGTCATGGTGGCAGGCCCCTGCAGTCCCAGCTACTTGGGTGGCTGAGGCAGGAGAATCACTTGAACCCAGGAGGTGGAGGTTGCAGTGAGCCAAGATAACACCACTGTACTCCAGCCTGGGCAACAGAGCGAGACTCCATCTCAAAAAAAAAAAGGATGAGGGTTACTTATTAGTAAGATTGTAATTATTCTGGGACCTATAGAAGGGTCTTCTGGGATAGTCTGCTAAGTTTGTTTTTTTTTTATTTTTATTTTTTTGTCTGACTGGTATTCACCTTATAATAATTTCTCTTTTTTTCTTTTTTCTTTTCTTTTTTTTTTTTTTTAAGGCGGAGTCTCACTCTGTTGCCCAGGCTGGAGTGCAGTGGCACAATCTTGGCTCACTGCAACCTTCAGCTTCCGGGTTCATGCAGTTCTCCTGCCTCAGCCTCCCAAATAGCTGGGCTACAGGCGGGTGCCACCACGCCCAGCTAATTTTTGTATTTCTAATAGAGCCACCAAATAATTTCTTAAGGTTTATGTTTGATTGATTTGTTTGACTTTCTATATCTGTGTTTTGTTTTACAATAAAAAAATTTTTAATTTTTAAATGACAATTTTAAAGCCAAAAAGTACATTAACTGAAATAGGAAATTCACTGGGTGGACTTAACTGTAGATTGGAGGCTGCAAAAGTTTGCAAACTTGAAGATAAAAAGAAAGTATCCAGCTGGGGCCGGGTGCGGTGGCTCACTCCTGTAATCGCAGCACTTTGGGAGGCTGAGGCAGGCAGATCACAAGGTCAGGAGATCGAGACCATCCTGGCTAACACGGTGAAATCCCGTCTCTACTAAAAATATAGAAACAATTAGCCAGGCGTGGTGGTGGGTGCCTATAGTCCCAGCTACTTGGGAGGCTGAGGCAGGAGAATGGCTTGAACCCGGGAGGCGGAGCTTGCAGTGAGTGGAGATCGCACCACTGTACTCCAGCCTGGGCAACAGAGCAAGACTCCATCTCAAAAAAAACAAGAAAAAAGAAATTATCCAGCTGGAAGAATAGAACTACATTGTAAAAAGGCCAGGTGCAGTGGCTCACACCTATAATCCCAGCACTTTGGGAGGCCCAGGCGAGTGGATCATTTGAGGTCATGAGTTCGAGACCAGTCTAACCAACATGGTAAAACCCTGTCCATACTAAAATAACAAAAATTAGCTGGGCGTGGTGGCAGGTGCCTGCAATCTCAGCTACTTGGGAGGCTGAGGCAGACAGCGATCCTCCCATCTCAACCTCCCAAGTAGCTGGGATTATAGGCACATGCCACCATGCCTGGCTAATATTTTGTTTTTTTATAGAGGCAGGGTTTTGCTATGTTGCCCAGGCTGGTCTGCAACTCCTTGGCTCAAACGATCCTCTTGCCTTGACCTGCCAAAACACTGGAATTACAGGGATGAGCCACTATGCCCAGCCAAATTCTAGGTATTTAAGAGAAATGAAAACATTTCTCAACAAAAAGAGTTGCACAAGGACATTCATAACAGCATTTATTCACAATAGCATAACAACCAAAATGTCCCATCAACAGGAGAATGAATATGCAAATTGTGGTCTGTTCATACAATGGAATACCACTCAGTAATAAAAAGGAACATTTTAATTACTGATTGAATGTTTTTCGTTATTGATTGAAGCAACACCATGGATGTACTGCATAGATATCATTCTACCCTCACTGAGCATAGATTATTGCATTCCAGGCCGGAGTGCAGTGGTGCACAGAGCATAGATTATGCTCAGTGAAGGAAGCCAGACACAAAATAGTATATATTATATGATTCCATTTATATGATGTTCTAGATTAGGCAAACTAAGGTCAAAATAATCACAACAGCATTTGCCTCGGAAAGTAGGGATATTGATTAGAAATGGACATGGTGACTCACACCTGTAATCCTAGGACTTTGGGAGGCCAAGGTGGGCGGATCACCTGACATCAGGAGTTCAAGATCAGCCTGGCCAACATGGCAAAATCCCATCTCTACTCAAAATACAAAAATTAGCCAGGCATGGTGGCAGGCGCCTATAATCCCAGCTACTTGGGAGGCTGAGACAGGAGAATCGCTTGAACCCAGTAGGGGCAGAAGTTGCAGTGAGCCGAGGTCACAGCACTTTAGCCTGGGCAAAAGAGTGAAATTCCATCTCAAAAAAGGAAAAAAAGAAATGAACATGAGGAAGCTTTCGGGGGAGATGGAAATGCTCTGTATAAGGCTTGAGTCCAAAATCTATAGGGCAGACTTCAGTCCAAACTCAGGCAGGATTTATATTATAGTCTTGAGGCAGAATTCCTTCTCCAGTATACCAAAGCAGTTGTGGCATTTGTGTTTATGTATTATGGATGACCTTTTGGTTTGTGTTTCAGCCAGCCAGGCAACCAAACTGTTAGAACTTTTCTGACCCCTTCAGCTACAACACTGAATCCAGAATCTCTGATTAGTGGACCCATATCAGTAAAGTTGCCTGATGCAACTATGTTCCTTCTACCATTATCCCACACCATAAATATTCATTCCCACCCATATTCCCAGATTTTTGTGTGTCAGAAATTGGAAACCTCGTGCAGTTCTTTTTTTCTTTTTTTTTTTTTTTGAGATGAAGTTTCACTCTTGTTGCCCAGGTGGGAGTGCAATGGTGCAATCTTGGCTCAACGCAACCTCTACCTCCCAGGTTCAAGCAATTCTCTTGCCTCAGCTTCTGGAGAAGCTGGGATTACAGGCATGCACCACCACGCCCAGCTAATTGTGTATTTTTAGTAGAGATGGGGTTTCTCCATGTTGGTCAGGCTGGTCTCGAACTTCTGACCTCAGGTGATCCATCGACCTTGGCCTCCCAAAGTGTTGGGATTACAGGCGTGAGCCACCATGCCCGGCCCCTCATACAGTTCTTTTTGGAGTGGAGTGGACCTCCTCGTGGGTCATACTTTCTACCTAATTTGGAGCCTGCTGGGACTTGAGGACTGCTCGGACTAGAAGAACCAAGGCAACTACCTCAAGGGACATACCTACAGGTTTTCAGGAAAACAGGGTAGCCTTCTCAGACAGGGGTGGAAGGGCCGCTTCTGCTGGCAATGAAGACTCAGAAGAATTTAGGAGTTCATTGTCCTCAGCTTCAATAGGTTTGGTACATGCATCTGTCAAAATTGTACCATTCAAATGTATGCATTTTAGTGTATATAAAGACACTTTGGGAGGCCAAGGCAGGAGGATCGTTTGAGCTGAAGAGTTCCAGACCAACCTGGGCAACATAGTGAGACCTTGTCTCTTTTAAAAAAAAAAAAAATGTTACAGAAATAATTATTTAGTAATACTGTGGTGGGGTGGGGTATGGGTATATTATGCTATGGGTTCCTTATGCTATTATATTTAACCATTCTTCTATTAGAGGACATTTAGAGTTTAATAATTTACAATTATCAAATTACATTCATTTTACATTACATTCATTTATATATTCAAATTATACATAATTTACAACAATAAAATTACATTTCATACATTCAGCTTTTTTGAATTTCAAATATTTTCTTTGGATATATGAGTAGAATTATAAGCTCTAGTTATATGAGCATCTTTAAGGCGTTTGATGTAATTGGCTGTATTAGTTTATACTCCTATCAACAGTATGTGAGAATACATATCATATATTATCCCAGGTCACTTTTTTATCTCATAATTGCTAAAGAAACTGTTATTCTAAAGACACTTAAGTGCTAGTATGTTACTAGTAGCCCAGATGTTGACTAGTTTATCCCATGGTATCTGCTTCACCTGTCAGAAGTGGGTCTCTAGGCTTTCCTGCCTTTTTTTAATGGTAGTCTGTGCTGTAAGGGATTAGACAGGATCAAGGCTGAGCCTCGTCTGCCCACTGACTGCACTCGTGGCTGGGTGCTGCTTTTGGCCCTACTTCATGTCTCTCCTGACCATTTGAGGAAGAGACTGTGTTGCTGCTCCAGCTTTTGAAGGATTGTTGCCCTTCCTGCTGAGCACCTAGGACATGATTGAGCTCCTGGCCATATTGATAGATTGGTACTTATTAAACATCAACAGTGCCCCAGCAGCAGCATCTTGGGGTTTTTCTAATCAAACTTAGTAGCAAACTTCTTAGAGTATCAGATTATCTAAGTTCAGATTATTTGGTTTTCCCATCCCTAGGTTCACTGCACCTCAGGCAGAACTCTATGAAGCTGTTCTAGAGATCCAGAGAGATTGTTTGGCCCTCTGCTTCCCTGGGACAAGCTTGGAGAACATCTACAGCATGATGCTGACCCTGATAGGACAGAAGCTTAAAGACTTGGGAATCATGAAGAACATTAAGGAAAATAATGTCTTCAAGGTATTTCACTTCTCTTGACCCCAGTTCTCAAGAACACCTAGCATGCTGCTAGGCTTTTACCGTATATAAAGCTAATTCAATTTAGAAATGGGACAGATGCAGTGATTCATGCCTGTAATCTCAGTAGTTTAGGAGGCTGAGGCAGGAGGATCGCTTGAAGCCAGCCTGGGCAATATAGCGAGACCCATCTATATGTATATACATATAGATATGTATACACACACATATATATACGTACACACATAGATATATATATATGCACATACACACACGGGGTTTTTTAAGTAAAAAGAAAAGATTTAGAAATCATCTTTGTGATCTATAAGAGGGATTTAGCTTTAACATAGATTAAAACAAAGGAAGTCAGTACTTACTTCTTCCAGAAGATGGCAGCACATTCTGATTCATTACATGCTGCATAACTAGCTCAGTATTCAGAAAACGTAAAATGAAGTCTGGTGTAGACAGGCTGAAAAAGGAAACAAGAAATGAGGAGAAGCCTGGGAAATATAGCAAGACCCTGTCTCTACAAAAAATTTAAAAGTTAGCCAGGTGTGGTGGCACACATCTCAAGTCCCAGCTACTTGGGAGGTTGAGGTGGGAGGATCACTTGACCCCAGGAGTTCAAGGCTGCAGTGAACTATGATCGCACCACTGCACTCCAACCTGGGCCACAGAACAAGGCCCTGTGTCCAAAAAAAAAAGAAAGAGAGAGAGAGAGATTAACTTTTAATCCCTTTATGGGTTATTCTGTAGGTCAAAGGAGAAGGTATTTGTTTAAGTGACATTTTTGAGACTTCAGCAATATTCCCAAAGGCCATGTCATTAGTGAATTTTTTTCTGCATCCCAAATGTGATGATGTTCAGTAAAAATGTAAAACCTCAGCTTTAAAATTAAGATGCTAGATGCCCAAGTCAGATAGACCATTAGGCATCTCCTACCTACAAGTTAAGGCTTCTAGGACTTCTATTATCAATAAAAACGAAGCTATAAATTGGCTGTTGCTCGGGCCAACAAATCTTTAACTAACTGATGGAAATACCCAAGCTGGCTGGGCACAGTGGCTCACACCTGTAATCCCAGCACTTTGGGAGGCTGAGGCAGGCAGATCACATGAGGTCAGGAGTTCGAGACCAGCCTGGCCAACATGGTGAAACCCTGTCTCTACTAAAAATACAAAAATTTGCCAGGCATGGTGATACAAGTCTATAATCCCAGCTATTGGGGAGGCTGAGGTGGGAGAATCGCTTGAACCCAGGAGACCGAGTTTGCAGTGAGCCCAGATCACACCACTGTACTCCAACCTAGACAACAGAGCAGGACTCCATCTCAAAAAAAAAAGAAATACCCAAGCTGGTACGTGCCCAAAAGTATGCCTTCTCCACAAGTTGCTGTGAGATATTTAGGGTCTCCAGAGTAGATTCCTGAGAGGGATGTGTGAAGGAACATTGGAAAGAGAACTGTGGTAATAGTCATCCTCTCTTTCCCAAAAAAAGAGATTTTTTTTCTCTCTTTTATTTTTACCTTTCCTATGGTACTGAAGAAAACAGACTTTCATTTGCCACAGTCATTAGTTGGATTACCCAAGTCAGCATGTAGGTAGTATATTAAATAGTGGGAATGGAAGTGTGGATTGATGAGAATGCCATTGGCAGAATTGCATATAAGAGGTTGCAGTTTTTCAGGTGCCTTTAAGTATTAGCCCAAGGAGGAATTAAACTGAAGTGGCAGAACCATGGGGGAGATAATAACACATATCTCACTGATTTATACTTGCCCAGCATTCCCCGTTAGAGGTCATTGCTCTGATGATACTGTGATAATTATCTTTCCAGGCTGCTCGAAAATACTGCCCTCATCATGTTGGCCACTACCTCGGGATGGATGTCCATGACACTCCAGACATGCCCCGTTCTCTCCCTCTGCAGCCTGGGATGGTAATCACAATTGAGCCAGGTAAGGAGTTATAATACTACTATGAGGTAAACGTTTGTTTTTGAGATGGAGTTTTGCTCTTTCGCCCAGGCTGGAGTGAAGTGGTGTGATCTTCACTCACTGCAACCTCTGCCCCCCAGGTTCAGCGATTCTCCTGCCTCAGCCTCCTGAGTATCTGGGATTACAGGTATCCGCCACCACGCCTGGCTGATTTTTATATTTTTAGTAGAGATGGGGTTTCGCCATGTTGGCCAGGCTGGTCTCGAACTCCTGACCTCAGGTGATCCACCCATCTCGGTCTCCCAAAGTGCTAGAATTACAGGCCTGAGCCACCATGCCCAGCCACATTGTTTGTTTTTACCTCAACCAATGTAATTAAGTTAGAAGAGACAAGAAAAAAAGTCTCTCCAGTGTGGAAGATAATTTTATTTTAGATTTATCTTTCGTATTCTTATTTAACATCACACAATTTGTTCAATTTGACTCCTCCAATAAACAACTGATGGAGAATACTTCCTATATATAGATATATAGAAATGAATAGATATTAAGAAATGAATCTTTTTTAATCCTGCCTTTCCCAGGGCCAGTTTGTACTGGTCTCCCATTTAGTAGCTGGGGGCTGCTCAAGCTTCCAGAGCCCCCAGTGCTTGTGTGCAGAAAGACAGGCAGACACACTATGCTCTCAGTTTCAACACCTCTGCAAGCTGCATTGAACTACCCAGCACCATCCCACTCGTTAGTACCCAACGCCTTCCTTGTAAGCTTCAGAGGAAGCTCACAGTCGGATACATTACCTAACTTGAATGGTCCTGGGTGTTGAGCAGGATTCGGAAGAGGAGCAGTGGCCACAGTGGTGTGTGAAGATTGATGTTGTCAGAGTTGATGGTTAAATACTAATGCTGGTTTTGTTTTGAAAACAGATCTAAATTTTAGATTTCAAGTATTGTAATCTCTATATAAATTATGGCTGTGAAATGTCTTTTATGCCACCCTTTGAACCCAGTCATACATTGCTATCTGTGGCCATAGCTATATCGTTTGGTTCAATCTGGTTGGTACATGAGCGCTTCCTTAACTGTGCTCCATTTTCCTTTGCTGATCTTTTTCTTTTTTTTTTTTTTTTTTTTTTTTTTGAGACGGAGTCTGGCTCTGTCGCCCAGGCTGGAGTGCAGTGGCCGGATCTCAGCTCACTGCAAGCTCCGCCTCCCGGGTTTAAGCCATTCTCCTGCCTCAGCCTCCGGAGTAGCTGGGACTACAGGCGCCCACCACCTTGCCCGGCTAGTTTTTTGTACTTTTTAGTAGAGACGGGGTTTCACCGTGTTAGCCAGGATGGTCTCAATCTCCTGACCTCGTGATCCGCCCGTCTCGGCCTCCCAAAGTGCTGGGATTACAGGCTTGAGCCACCGCGCCCAGCCGATCTTTTTCTGTTTTTTCATCGTAGAGCAGGATCTGTGAGGATAGTGGAGGAAGTTTACAACTTGTTTAATATACAAAGCCCTGGTGTGTGTCTAACTTCATGATTAGAAAGGGTACCTGGGGTTCCTACATTTTTCCAAATGTACATTAAAGTCTTTCAGTTTCTCTTCTACTTTATATTATACACATCAGATATATTTAAACCTTATAATGACTATTTCTGCAGCTTCCAGTTGTCAAGGCTAATAATCTCTAAATGTTTCTTTTCATACAGTTTAAATATATTTTGTCTTCATTTTTGCAAAGTGCTCTTTTTCCAGGGGACTCTTAGGCAGGGGAAGAAAGCACTTATATAATCTGCTTGTACCCCACATATATTGACGTACTTTTAAATTAAGTAACTTTACTGGCCTGCTTGAGCCACTGGAATATGACAGAATCATGATCAGCATTGCCATAGTTGTATTGAGCTTGTAGTCCAATATAAAGATAACCACAATCATAATTTTAGTAATGATACCAACATGTGTTGACCATTATATGCCAGGCACTTTGACATGTATTATCTCATTTAATCTTCACAGCTTTACTAGGTAGGTACCATAAAGATCCAGTATTACAGAGGAAGGAATTTTAACCCAGAGGTTAACTTACTTGCCCCAAACCACCCAGTTACTGTCATTCCTGAACAGCATGTTCTTCTTTCTACTTCACAGGCATTTATATTCCAGAGGATGACAGAGATGCCCCAGAGAAGTTTCGGGGTCTTGGTGTACGAATTGAGGATGATGTAGTGGTGACTCAGGACTCACCTCTCATCCTTTCTGCAGATTGTCCCAAAGAGATGAATGACATTGAACAGATATGCAGCCGGGCTTCTTGACCTTCACTGTGGCCCACATGCACCTCAGGTTCAAGATGGGTGTATGCTGGCAGCCCTGCACGTGTGCTTTCTGAGTGTCTCTGTGTATGCAGGAATATATGGGTTCCATTTGGGAGCACAGCAGCTGTGTGAATGTATGTAATCGTGTGTGTGGGGTTTTTTTGTTTTAAGCAGTTAGAAGTCTGGAAAAATGAATTTTGGAATAGTATGTTACTGCAGCTTTGGTAACATTAATTCTATAGAATTAATGACCAGAGCAATTTTAATTTTTAAACATAAAGGTCTTAGTTACATATATCCATGCATTCCAGTTAACACATTTAAACATACAGAAATTTCACTTCTTCTTTCAAGTCCTTCCCTTTCTATACTTTTGCTGAGATCCACCCAATATCATAAGAAGTTTGTGTGATCCCTGTATTTTTAGGTAATTACCAAGGTCTCTGCCTATGCGAAAATTCATCTGTTGGTGATTGTGGGTGGCCAATACATACCTTCTGTAACTCCTCCCTACCTATTCTAGATCCTGCATATCTACTGGAGCCATATGAGCCCTCAGGGGCACTGGCGTCCTGCAGTCTTACTAGTCAGCCACAGTCCAGGTTCCAGCAACACTAGCTACCTAGCAAACAAAAAACTTTTGAGCTTTTCTTCCCATTTGGTTGCCTGGGACCTGGAAAGTGTTTAGATTCTAGATAAAGAAGGAAATGGAAGAGAAAGAAAATTGTATATGTATATACTAAAGATCCAGACATCAGGTCTGGGCACAGTGACTCAACGCCTGTAATCCCAGCACTTTGGGAGGCTGAGGCAGGTGGATCACTTGAGACCAGGAGTTCCAGACCAGCCTGGCCAACATGGTGAAACCCCGTCTCTACTAAAAATACAAAAATGAGCTGGGTGTGGTGATACATGCCTGTAATCCTGGCTATTTGGGAGGCTGAGGCATGAGAATTGCTTGAACCTGGGAGCTGGAGGTTGCAGTGAGCTGAACTCATGTGACTGCACTCCAGCCTGGGTGACTGAGTGAGACTCTTCCTCAAAAAAAAAAAAAAAAAAAAAAAAATCCTGACATCCTGCCATCTTTTCTCTTCGATTTAAAGATGATTTCTTAATGATGGCTTCAAAAATTAATTAAAAGAAAAGAAAAAAAATGATTTCTTTCCCAGACATCCCTGCTCCCTCTATAGATTCTTGACGCACTGACCCTCACAGGTTAGCCTTGTAGCTGTTGTGCTACGCAGAAGCAGATCCTCTACTTACTTACCCTGTCAGAGTCACAGTAGTGGCGCCCAGTTTTCAGAGAAGTACCCCTGTTATTCTGTGATTTCCTCTAGTGCTAATAGAAACAAAATACGGAATCTACCAAATACCCATAAATATCCTATGATTCTTATCTTTCTCTGATATTAGCATTGGGAGTGCAGTGGTAAAGAGTCATATTTCTTTTTTTTTTTTTTTTTTTGGAGACGAAGTCTTGCTCTGTCACCTGGGCTGGAGTGCAGTGGCGTGATCTCAGCTCACTACAACCTCCACCACCCAGGTTCAGGCAATTCTCCTGCCTCAGCCTACCGAGTAACTGGGACTACAGGCGCACACCACCACGCCCAGCTAATTTTTTGTATTTTAATTTTTTGTATTTTAGTAGAGACGGGGTTTCACCCTGTTGCCCAGGCTGGTCTCAAACTCCTGAGCTCAGGCAATCCGCCCACCTTAGCCTCCCAAAGTGCTAGGATTACAGGCATGAGCCACCACACCTGGCGTAAGAGTCATATTTCTTTAAAAACAAACATTGGATACAATTATACAACAAGTCAATTTGCAAGGTGAACAGGGCTAGATTACCACAGATAGCTTATTTAGGAGCTTCTGTGATAGAGGGAAGCTTTAAGAACCAGTATGTTCACCTCCTTTAAACCTGGATATGAGCTCAAGATGTATAAAGCATGCCAATTGTTAGAACACAAATTTGAGGGTTTCTTAAAAAACAATTTGTATTAGGGAAGCACAAGCTAGGGGATTAACAATCTCTGCAGTGCTGGAAGTTTGCCTATCTTATCAGGGAAACCCAGGGTACACAGTGAAAAGCAGACAGGCAGTGACTTCCTCAAGAGACAGATAATGTGAAAACAAAAGTGATATAAATCGTATCCTGACAGTGCTAGCCCAGGAACGCCTGGCTTTGCGCACCTTATCTAAGCAGCTCTCAGAATGGAGGCTGCACAGCTGGAGTCTCCATGCCCCATACCCACCCTCCCACCTCCCTCCAACTTCTCAATCCAGCACTACTTTTTAAAAGAAGGGGAGGGAAACAACTCCACAACTCTGGCTTCTCACTTCCCAGGCTCTGTGCCACCAGCAGCCCTTTCCTTGGATTGTGTTTCCTTTGTTCATTTATAATCCAGGAATAAGGAATTTCCTTTTCTTCTTGTATCATTTTCTTTTTTCTTTTTTTTTTTTTTTTTTTTTTTGAGATGGAGTCTCGCACTGTCACCCGGGCTGGTGTGCAATGGCAAGATCTCAGCTCACTGCAACCTCCGCCTCCCAGGTTCAAGCGATTCTCCTGCCTCAGCCTCTCAAGTAGCTAGGATTACAGGCGTCTGCCACCACACCCGGCTGTTTTTTTGTATTTGAAGTGGAGACAAGGTTTCACGATGTTGGCCAGGCTGGTCTTGAACTCCTGACCTCATTATCCACCCGCCTCGGCCTCCCTAAGTGCTGGGATTACAGACGTGAGCCACCGCGCCTCCTGCATCATTGTCTCTGGTCTAAACTTTTCTAGCTAAAAGCCTAGGTGGCTTGTATGTATGGCAGCATGCTTGGACATGAAACAGACTTCTGGTTAGATTCCAGTCAAGTTCTATAGATGTTACTGGTAGGCAGAAAGGCTGTTGTGGAATTCTTCTGGTGACTTTTAGTCCCTGCTTTTAGTCCCTGACCCAGGTATATTGTCCTTTGAGTCCCAGATTAACTAACTATAGCAGCTAAGCATTTGAATCAGACTTCTCATAGCAATATTATGGGCTGTCTGATATATTCAGGATTTGTTGAGCAGATAATTATGCACAGTGCTGTGTGTGATCTTTTTCATTCTCAGCCTTGCCACAGACATACCCCACATTTCCCTTTAGTTATTTTTTTTATACAGAGAATGCTATTAATTGTTATTTGATATCAAATAATTTTATTTTTCTAATGTCAGGAAATGACCCATTCCACTTAAGTCAGTTTTCCAAATAATTAAAAAATACTTCAGAAATAAAATGTTTCCAAATATTTCTTAAAATTCTTAAAATTTAGATTAAAGTTTGCTGATCTCTTACATTTAATAAAGCTGGGACTTAAAAGACTTACCATAGTTTTCAGCCGCCTTGCAAGTTCATAAACTTGTAAGGGTACAAAGTGAATAAGATAAATTCAGAGTTTTAAGGTAAGGGCTTTATATTAGCTTTTTTTTTTTTTAAGGTTGTTTTGTTTTGTTTTGTTTTGTTTTTGTTTTTGAGACAAAGTCTCACTCTGTCACCCAGGCTGGAGTGCAGTGGCACGATCTTGGCTCACTGCAACCTCCACTTCCTGGGTTCAGGCAATTCTTCTGTCTCAGCCTCCTGAGTAACTGGGACTACAGGCATATGCCACCATGCCTGGCTAGTTTTCTGTATTTTTAATAGAGATGGGGTTTCACGTTTCACTATGCTAGCCAGGATGGTCTCAATCTCCTGACCTCATAATCTGCCCACCTTGGACTCCCAAGGTGCTGGGATTACAGGCATGAGCCACCGCACCCAGCCTTTTTAAAGTTTTTAATTGACATATAATTGTACATATTTACGGGGTACATAGTGATGTTTTGAGACATATATAATGATCAGATCGGAACAATTAGCATATCCATCACATTGAACAATTATCATTTGTGTTGAGCCTTTAGTTTTTTTTTGGGACGGAGTCTTTTTTGTTTTTTTTTTTTTTTGGAGACAGAGTCTCACTCTGTCACCCAGGCTGGAGTGCAGTGGCGCCATCTCAGCTCACTGCAACCTCCGACTCCCTGGTTCAAGCAGTTCTCCTGCCTCAGCCTCCCAAGTAGCTGGGATTACAGACACGCGTCACCATGCCCAGCTAATTTTTGTATTTTTAGTAGAGACAGGGTTTCACCATATTGACCACGATGGTCTTGATCTCCTGACCTTGTAATCTGCCCACCTTGGCCTCCCAAAGTGCTGGGATTACAGGCGTGAGCCACCATGCCCAGCTGAGCCTTTAGTTCTAAGTAAATAATACCTATACCAGTCACTCCTATTAAAAATCTTTAAAAAAATTACTCAAATGTTACCACTGGAATTTTTC
This sequence comes from Chlorocebus sabaeus, assembly GCF_047675955.1. Classification (NCBI taxonomy): domain Eukaryota; kingdom Metazoa; phylum Chordata; class Mammalia; order Primates; family Cercopithecidae; genus Chlorocebus; species Chlorocebus sabaeus. Next base: position 9,944,554 of record NC_132922.1, on the reverse strand, counting down.
TCCCTGAATTGAAGGTATGTGGTTAGATCATTAGCAATACCCTCTAAATGAAGGAAACATATCTGGATATCCAGTGTTATATACTTTTATGTATTTATTTCAGGAATTACTATTTTGTCTCCATAATTAGGAAACAGACTGTGTTCTTTATTGGAAACACAACAGTATAAATACTGGAGTAAAGTTGGGTGCAGTGGATCACGGCTGTAATCCCAGCACTTGAGCCCAGGAGTTTGAGACCAGCCTAGGCAACACAGAGGGACCTTGTCTCAGCAAAAAAATTTAAAGTTAGCCGGGTGTGGTGGTGTGCACCTATAGTCCCAGCTACTCAGGAGGCTGAGGTGGGAGGACCACTTGAGCACAGGAGGTCAAGGCTGCAGTGAGCCAAGATTGTGCCACTCCATGCCACCCTGGGCAACAGAGCAAGACCCTGTCTCAATAAAAGAGAAGAGAAAAACTGGAGTGAGAACTCTCCTCCTCTCATAATCATAGTATCCACGTTAGGAAAATGCTTCTGAGAGTAACTTAAAGTACTCTGTGTGCATCTTCTTTCAAAACCTTGCTTTTTTCTCAGTTTTTGTAAGGTGAGAAAGGGAAAAACCTTTACCATAGAAGTACTGTCTTAATTGAGATTAAGATCCAAATAAAACATGTTAAACCTCCATATAAAGACATTGCAACTCATTAAAACGGAAAAATATACCTTTGTTATGTCTTTCCAAATATCCATACCCACATCCTGTTCAGCTTTGTTAATAATACAAAGATCACAAATGTGAAGCACAAATGCTGCTTCTCCCCCTCTTGTTCCCATGTCAGAGATGGAGAAGAAAGCACAGTGAGCTGTTCACCAGTCCAGCAGTGACCTTGGAGTCCTTTGTAACAGTGTTTCCAATAACTGCTGCCAATAAAACAGTTAGAATTTGAGTTAGAACCTATCTGCTGTCCCTCAACTAGTGTCTGATAGCCGAGAATGTAATTTGTTTGTGTGTCTATTAGAAAATTAGCAGCACTTTGGGAGGCCGAGGCGGGCGAATCTCGAGGTCAGGAGATCAAAACCATCCTGGTTAACCTGGTGAAACCCCGTCTCTACTAAAAATACAAAAAATTAGCTGGGCATGGTGGCGGGCACCTGTAGTCCCAGCTACTCGGGAGGCTGAGGCAAGAGAATGGCGTGAACCCGGGAGGCGGAGCTTGCAGTGAGCCGAGATAGCACCACTGCACTCCAGCCTGGGCGACAGAGCAAGACTCTGTCTCAAAAAAAAGGAAAAGAAAAGAAAATTAGGCAGGCCCCACCGACAGTAGCAGCATGAAGGAACCTGCTTAGAAGAGGTTTTTATGGTGTGATTGTGTTTTTTTTTTTTTTAATTGTTGTTTCCTGAAGTAGAATCCATAGCCCAAAACAAGTTTTAAGCCTGAGAAAATATAATTTGAGGTGTTTTTTATGCTCCTAATGAAAAGATGAATGAATGCATCATTACACCTTAACAGTAGAGCAGAATTTCACTGTTACAAACCGCATAGGTCCTCCTGGTTGTGCTGCTGTTCTCTGCCTGTGTGTCACTGAGTTCGAACATCATTATTGTTTGAATCAGAGGACCCACTGGGATTAAGGCTTCTTGGAGTTGCTGCGCAAGAATCTGAGGAAACTTCAATCTTTACTAGCATTTCTTAATGCTTTCCATGACTTTTGTGCAATTATATAAGTTCAATTTAGACAAAATGCTGTTACTTTTTAAGGCATTACTATTCACTGAAAATAGATACGTCATTCCCCATCAAGGGAAAAGCATTTGTAACTGTCATTTAAAAAAAAAAAAACTATAAAACAATATAGAGGTGTATGGTGTGTGTGTGTTACTTTAGAATCTAGAGTTTACAATCTGTTTAGTGTAAACATGAGACTATCTGGTTTTACAAAATATTTTACAAAGTATTCATTAGCTGCTGTCTCAAAATCATGATAGCAAACTTGAAATGATTTTATCAGTCTTATAGAGGAAGAATCTGATGGATTTGATCCAGCCTGTTAAACTGATTGACACAAAAGTGACTGAAAGGTCTCCAGAAAGTCCCCATAGTACTCAAGACTGTAAACTCTAGCCGTGCACATTTTATGAAGGATGAATTTTGTGGGGAAATAGGATCAAGTTGCAAAATTAGGAATATTTGAACTTTGTCAACCATATAATGAATCGTAAGTGTAGCCATCTTGGGCTCAAGCGACTCTCCCACCTTAGCCTCCCAAGTAGCCGGGATTACAGCTGCCTGCCACCACACCTGGCTAATTTTTGTAGTAGAGATAGGGTGGCATGAACCACCTCACCCAGCCATTTTTGTTTTGTTTTGTGTTTTTGAGACAGAATCTTGCTCTGTCACCCAGGGTAGAGTGCAGTGGTGTAACCTCAGCTCACTTCGACCTCTGCTTCCCAGGTTCCAGCAATTCTCTTGCCTCAGTCTCCTGAGTAGCTGGGATTACAGGTACACATCTCCACACCCAGCGAATTTTTGTATGTTAGTAGAGATGGGGTTTCACCATGTTGGCCAGGCTGGTCTTCAACTCCTGACCTCAAGTGATCTGCCTGCCTCGGCCTCCCAAAGTGCTAGGATTACAGGCGTGAGTCACCGCATCCATCCTAAATGTTATATGTCCCAAAAAAATAATTTTTAAAATGTTAATGAAAGATTTGAGCTTTCTGGGAACCTGTGAGTTTTTGCTATCAGGCTGAAACACCTATACACTATACCTGATCCAGACTTTTTAGCGATAATGTCTTCAGATTCTTCTTACACAAGTAGGTGATAAAAAACTTAAAATCAGCCAGGCACGGTGGCTCATTCCTTTAACCCCAGCACTTTGGGAAGCCAAGGCAGGTGGATTGCTTGAGTCCAGGATATTAAGACCAGCATGGGCAACATGGTGAAACTCTGTCTCTACTAAAAATAGAAAAATTGCCAAGCATGGTAGTGTAACACCTATAGTCCCAGCTGCTAGGGAGGCTGAGGTGGGAGGATTTATTGAGCCTGTGAGGTTGAGGCTGCAGTGAACCAAGATCATGCCACTACACGCCAGCCTGGGAGTCAGAGCTAGACCCTATCTCAAAAAAGAAGAAAAAGTTGTCCAGGTGCGGTGGCTCATGCCTGTAATCGCAGCACTTCGGGAGGCCAAGGCGGGCAGATCACCTTGAGGTCAGGAGTTCGAGACCAGCCTGACCAACATGGAGAAACCCCGTCTCTACTAAAAATACAAAATTAGCCAGGCATGGTGATGCATGCCTGTAATCCCAGCTACTCGGGACGCTGAGGCAGGAGAATCGCTTGAACCCAGGAGGCAGAGGTTGCAGTGAGCCAAGATTGCACCATTGCAGTCTAGCCTGGGCAACAGAGCAAGACTCTATCTCAAAAAAAAAAGAAAAAGAAGAAAAAGTTGGCCGGGCGCGGTGGCTCAAGCCTGTAATCCCAGCACTTTGGGAGGCCGAGACGGGCGGATCACGAGGTCAGGAGATCGAGACCATCCTGGCTAACACGGTGAAACCCCGTCTCTACTAAAAATACAAAAAACTAGCCGGGCGAGGTGGCGGGCGCCTGTAGTCCCAGCTACTCCGGAGGCTGAGGCAGGAGAATGGCGTAAACCCGGGAGGCGGAGCTTGCAGTGAGCTGAGATCCGGCCACTGCAGTCCAGCCCGGGCTACAGAGCAAGACTCCGTCTCAAAAAAAAAAAAAAAAAAAGAAAAAGAAGAAAAAGTTAAACCAGGCCGGGCACGGTGACTCACACACCTGTAATCCCAGCACTCTGGGAGGCCAAGGTGGGCAGATCACCTGAGGTCAGGAGTTTGAGACCAGCCTGGCTAACATGGTGAAACCCCGTTTCCACTAAAAATACAAAAGATTAGCCGGGTGGTGTCCACCTGTAATCCCAGCTACTTGGGAGGCTGAAGCAGGAGAATCTCTTGAACCTGGGAGGCAGAGGTTGCAGTGAGCCAAGATCGCGCCATTGCACTCCAGTTTGGGCAATAAGAGCGAAACTCCATCTCAAGAAAAAAAAAAAATAGGTTAAACCAGTTTTAGGACCGTTCAAAAATTTACCATCAGGCACAGTAGTAGTTGTAGTCCCAGGTACTTGGGAAGCTGAGACAGCAGAATAGCCTGAGACAGACACATACTTAGGAAGCTGAGACAGCAGAATCGCTTGAACCCAGAAGTTTGAGTCCAGCCTAAGCAACATAGCAAGACCCCCAATCTGAAAAGAAAAAATACATTACCACTGAACTGATGAAATGGATAAAATATGGTATATCCATACATTAAGATATTCAGCCATAAAAAGGAATAGGTAGGCCAGGCGCGGTAGCTCACGCCTGTAATCCCAGCACTTTGGGAGGCCGAGGCAGGCAGATCATGAGGTCAGGAGTTTGAGACCAGCCTGGACAACAAGGTGAAACTCCATCTCTACTAAAAATACAATTAGCCAAGCATGGTGGTGCGAGCCTGTAGTCCCAGCTACTCAGGAGACTAAGGCAGGAGAATCGCTTGAACCCTGGAGGCGGAGGTTGCGATGAGTTGAGATCGTGCCACTGCACTCCAGCCTGGGCAACAGTGCGAGACTCCGTCTCAGAAAAGAAAAAAAAAAAAGGAATAGTTAATGCTACTACATGAATAAATCTTGAAAACATTATGCTAAGGGAAAGAAGCCAGACACAAAAAGAGGACTGTCGCAGGAGTCTATTTAAACGTAATGTCCAGAAGAGGCAAATCCATACAGACAAAAAGTAGGTTAGTGATTACAAGGTACTTGAGGGCAGGGGAAATGGAGAGTGGCTGCTAACAGGTACAGAGTTTTGTGGGGTTTGGGGTTTGGTTTTTGTTGTTTGGGTTGTTTTGTGTTTTTTGTTTTTGTTTTTGTTTTTGTTTCTAGACAGGGTCTCACTCCAGTTGCCCAGACTGGAATGCAGTGGTGTGATCTCGGCTCACTGCAGCCTCGACTTCCCAGGCTCAGGTGATTCTCCCACCTCAGCCCCCCAAGTAGCTGGAACTACAGACATAAGCCACCATGCCTGGCTAAATTTTTTTGTGCTTTTTGTAGAGACAGGGTTTCATCATACTGCCCAGGCGTGGTCTCAAACTCCTGGGCCCAAGCAGTCCTTCCCCCTCAGCCTTCCAAAGTGCTGAGATTACAGGTGTGAGCCACTGCACATGGCCCAGAGTTTCTTTTTTAGGTGATGAAAATGTAGAACTCGATAGTGGTGATAGATGTCTAACTCTGTGAAAACCATTAAATTGTTCACTTTATGTTAAATAAATCTTTTAAAATATAATTTATGCTGGATGCAGTGGCCCATGCATGTAATCTCAGAAACTCAGGAGGCTGAGGTAGGAGGGATCACTTGAGCCCAGGGGTTTGAGGCTGCATTGAGCTATGATCATGCCACTGTACTCCAGCCTGGGTGACAGAGCAAGACTCCATTTCTTAAAAACTGAAAAAATAATTATTACCATTGAAGTAAAATTTAAAGAATCTAAGCCTGGGCAACATGGCAAAACCTCATCTCTACTAAAAATACCAAAAATTAGCCAGGCGTGATGGCATGTGCCTGTAGTCCCAGCTACTGAGGAGGCTGAGGTGGGAGAATTGCCTGAGCCCAGGAGGTCAAGGCTGCAGTGATCACGCCACTGTACTCCAGCCTGGCCAAGTGGAGTGAGACCCTATCTCGACGACAACAACAAAAAAGAATCTAGCAATTCTTCCTTTAACTAACAAATGTGATTTTTTTTTCTTTCTTTTTTTTTTTTTTGGGACGAGTCTTGCTTTGTCGCCCCGACTGGAGTACAGTGATCGCAGCTCACTGCAGCCTCCACCACCCAGGTTCAAGCGGTTCTCCTGTGATTCTCCTGCCTCAGCCTCCCAAGTAGCTGGGACTACAGGTGTGCACCACCACATCTGGCTAATTTTTGTATTTTTTTAGTAGAGACCGGGCTTCACCACATTGGCCAGGCTAGTCTCAAACTCCTGACCTCTTGTGATCCACCTGCCTCAGCCTCCCAAAGCGCTGGGATTATAGGCGTGAGCCACCATGGCTGACCAACAAACATAAAATTTCTTATAATGTGAATGGATTTCTAATCCAGTTGAAATATTTTATATCAAATATTTCAAAATAATGAAGCTATAATTTGCAGCATATTACATGTAAGAACAGTCACCCTGCTCACAGCTTGGACTCCACTAAGAGGTACTTCATCCAAAAAAGTCATAAGTATTCAGCATATGTAAAGCAGAGATCTGGGCTGTCTGAAGCTGTATCTGGAAGCAGCCCTGGCCCAGTCCTCAGCCCCCATGACACCTATGGCTAGCAGCCCTTACACATCTGAAACACCAACCACTCTAGCAATTCCACGGCTGCCTTGTCTTTCATGTGAAACTGTGCTCAACTGCTGCCACTGAAGTAGATGACCAAATGGTAACATCCCTCTTTCTCCGTGTTTCAGTGAGCTCTTGAAAAATAATTCTAGATCTTACGACCTTAAATTAAATACCCTAATTGAAATACCATTTAGGGTATTTAATTTAGGGTCGTAAGATCTAGAATTATACTGGTAAGAATTATTCTGGACATAAAAATTTGTGTGACTGGTCAGGTATAGTGGCTCATGCATGTAATCCTAGCACTTCGGGGGGCTGAGGTGGGAGGATCACTGGAGGCCAGAAGTTCAAGACCAACCTGGACAACATAGCTAGATCCCCATCTCTACAAAAAAAAATTATATTAGGTGTTATGGTGCACGCATACAGTCCCAGCTACATAGGAGGTTGAGGTGGCAGGATCATTTGAGCCCAAGAGTCCAAGGCCCAAAGCTGCAACAAGCTATGATCACACCACTACACTCTTCAGTGACAAGGGCAAGACCCTGTCTCAAAAAAAAAAGTATCTGTCACTATGTAATATTGATTTATATATATAAAACCAATTTTTAAACCCCATTGGTACTGAATGGTTGTCACTAAATACTACGTTTTCCTAGGAAACAAAGTTGAAAGTGGGAAGCCTTCAAGGTTAGAACAAACATTTTTATTAAAATATTCATCTTGGAGGGGCAAGGGGAGGGAGAGCATCAGGATAAACAGCTAATGCATGCAGAGCTTAATACCTAGGTGATGGGTTAATAGGTGCAGCAAACCACCATGGCACACATTTACCTATGTAACAAACCTGCACGTTCTGCACAGTTCTGCACATGTATCCTGGAAAAAAATGGCCGGGCACGGTGGCTCATGCCTGTAATTCTAGCACTTTCGGAGGCCAAGGTGGGCGGATTACCTGAGCTCAAGAGTTTGAGACTAGCTTGGTCAACGTAGTGAAACCCCGTCTCTACTAAAATACAAAAACAACAACAACAACAATATATTAGCTGGGCATGGTGGTGGGAGCCTGTAGTCCCAGCTACTGGAGAGGCTGAAGCAGGAGAATTGCTTGAACTTGAGAGGTGGAAGTTGCAGTGAGCCAAGATCAAGTCACTGCACTCCAGCCTGGGAGACAGAGCGAGACTCCGTCTCAAAAAAAAAAAAAAAAAAAAGAAAAATTAAAATTTTTAACACTTCACATTTTAGCAATTAAATAAAAAAAATACTCATCTTTTTGAAAGATGTTATTAAATATTCTATTGAGGCCAGGTGTGGTGGCTCACACCTCTAATCCCCGCACTTTGGGAGGCTGGGGCAGGCGGATCACCTGAGGTCAGGAGTTACAGAGCAGCCTGGCCAACATGGTGAAACCTCCTCTCTACTAAAAATACAAAAATTAGCCAGGCATGGCCGGGGGCGGTGGCTCAGGCCTGTGATCTCATCACTTTGGGAGGCCAAGGTGGGTGGATCACAAGGTCAGGAGAGATCGACACCATCCTGGCTAACACAGTGAAACCCCGTCTCTACTAAAAATACAAAAAAAAATTAGCCGGGCGTGGCGGCGGGCGCCTGTAGTCCCAGCTACCCAGGAGGCTGAGGCAGGAGAAAGGAGTAAACCCGGGAGGCGGAGCTTGTAGTGAGCCGAGATTGCGCCACTGCACTCCAGCCTGGGCAACAGAGCGAGACTCCCTCTCAAAAAAAAAAAACATATATATATATATTCTCACTCATAAGTGGGAGCTGAACATTGAGTACACATGGATCCAAAGAAGGGAACAAGAGATACCGGTGCCTACTGGAGGCTGAAACAAGGAGGATGAGGATCGAAAAACCAGCTCTCAGGTACTAGGCTCATTACCTCAGTGACAAAATAATCTGCACACCAAACTCCCATGATGAGCAGTTTACTCATGTACCAATCATGCACAGGTGCCCTTTGAACTGAAAAATTTGAAAGAAAGAAAAATGCGTAAAATTGGGAAATTGTATGTGCATTTTGCCACAATAATTTTTTTTTTTTTTTCGAGACAGAGTCTTGCTCTGCAGCCCAGGCTGGAGTGCAGTGGTGCGATCTCGGCTCACTGCAAGCTCCGCCTCCCAGGTTTATGCCATTCTCCTGCCTCAGCCTCCCGAGTAGCTGGGACTACAGGCACCGGCCACCACGCCCTGCTAATTTTTTTGTATTTTTTAGTAGAGACGGGGTTTCACCGTGTTAGCCAGGATGGTCTCGACCTCCTGACCTCGTGATCCACCCGCCTCGGCATCCCAAACTGCTGAAATTACAGGCTTGAGCCAACGCGCCCAGCAATAACAATTTTTAATAAAATAACTATATCTGCGGAAGGCTGAGGCAGGAGACTCGCTTGAACCCAAGAGGCAGAGGTTGCGGTGAGCTGAGATGGCGCCATTGCACTCCAGCCTGGGCAACAAGAGCAAAACTCTCAAAACAACAACAACAACACCACCACACTATATCTGCATGTGGGCAACAGGAAGAGGAGGACTAAAGGCAGATTGAGGTTGACAGTATTTAAGTAACTAAAATGAGAATAAAATCAAATAGCAGGAATTTGGCCAGGCGTGGTGTCTCGTGCCTGTAACACCACCACTTTGGGAGGCCGAGACAGGCAGAATACCTGAGGGCAGGAGTTCAAGACAAGCCTAGACAATGTGGTGAAACCCCATCTCTACAATCAATCAATCAATCAATCAATCAATCAATAAAATAAAAAATGTTGGTGGTGACCACCTGTAGTCACAGCTACTTGGGAGGCTGAAGCATGAGAACCAGGAGGCAGAGGTTGCAGTAAGCCGAGATCACACCACTGCACTCCAGCCTGGGTGACAGAGTGAGACTCTGTTTCAAAAAAATACAAAAAATGAAAACAAAAACCAGGAGTTTATAATCTCATGGTCCCCTGCAATAATTAGATTATTATGTCTGAAGTATCATGTGCATTTTGGGGCACCTGTTTTTAAAAAGATATGCCGGCCGGGCATGGTGGCTCACGCCTGTATTCCCAGCACTTTGGGAGGCCAAGGTGGGCGGATTTCCCAAGGTCAGGAGCTCAAGACCAGCCTGACCAACATGGCAAAATCCTGTCTCTACTAAAAATACAAAAATTAGCCAGGCATAATGGTGGGTGCCTGTAATCCCAGCTACTCGGGGAGGCTGATGCTTGGACCCAGGAGGCAGAGGTTGCAGTGAGACGAGATCGCGCCACTGCACTCCAGCCTGGGCAAGACTCAGTATCAAAAAAAAAAAAGAAAAAAAAGAATGTTAGGTAAATAGAATCACACCATACAGTGTGTAACCTTGAGGGACTGACTTTTTTTTTTTAATTCAGCAGAATTCTCTGGAAATTCCTCCCGTTGTTGCGTATCAATAGTTCATTCCTTTTTATTGCAGAGTGGTATGGATTTACCAGTTTAGCCACTCATCCGTTGAAGGATATCTGGCTATTAAGAACAAAAGTGCTATAAACATTTATGCATGGGTTTTATGTAAATAGAGGTCTTCATTTCTCTGGAATAAATGCCAGGAGTGCAATAGCTGGGGTTTTCTGTTTCTGTTTTTGTTCTCTTTTAGAGTCAAGACCTCATTCTAGTGCCTAGGCTAGAATGCAGGTACAATCACAGCTCACTGCAGCCTCAAATTCCTGGGCCCAGGTGATCCTCCAGCCTCAGCCTCCTGAGTAGCTAGGAGTACAGGCACCTGCTACCACACTCAGTGAAATATGTGTGTGTGTACATGTGTGTGTGTGTGAGAGAGAGAGAAGGAGAGTTTAGAGACAGGGTGGAGAGTCTTGCTATGTTGCCCAGGCTAATCTCAAACTCCTAGTCTCAAGCAGTCCTCCCACCTCTGCCTGCTTTATTTTGTAAAAAATACAAAAAATTAGCCAGGCATGGTGGCGCGCACCTGTAGTCCTAGCTACTCAGGAGGCTGAGGTGGGAGGATCGCTTGAGCCCATGGCTGTCAAGGCTGCAGTGAGCCATGATCATGCCACTGCAGACCATGTACACCAGTCTGGGCAACGGGAGTGATACCCTGTCTAAAAAAAAAAAACAAACAAAACACTACCACCAGGCCCAGTGGTGCACGCCTGTAATCCCAGCACTTTGGGAGGCTGAAGCAGCTGTATCACCTGAGGTCAGGAGTTTGAAACCAGCCTGACCCACATGGTGAAACCCCTATTACATCTCTACTAAATACAAAAAATTAGCCAAGTGTGGTGGTGCATGCCTATAATCCCAGCTACTTGGGAGGCTGAGGCAGGAGAATTGCTTGAACCCAGGAGGCGGAGGTTGCAGTCAGCCGAGATCACACCATTGTACTCCGTCCTGGGCAACAGAAGTGAAACTCCATTTAAAAAAAAAAAAGATACTGGAGATACTGGCAAACTTTTCCCAAAGTGACTGTACCATTTTGCATTTCTACCTGCAGTGTATGAGTGATTCTATTTTTCCACATCCTCACCAGCATTTTGTGTTGTCACAGTTTTGTTTTTGTTTGTGTTTAGGTTTTTTTGGCCATTCTGATGGGTAGTGATATCTCATTGTGGTTTTAATTTGCATTTCTCTGATGGCTAATGGTGTTGAACATCTCTTCATCTGCTTACTTGCCATTAGTATTATATATATCCTCTCCAATGAAATATCTTTTCATGCCATTTGCTCATGTTCTAATTGGATTGTTTTTTGACAGCTGAATTTTAAGAATTCTTTCTTTATATATTCTGCCTATTAGTGCTTTGTCAGATATGTGGTTTGCAAATACTTTCTCCCACTCTGTAGCTGTCTGTTCCTCCTAACTGGCCCTTTCACCAAGCAAAAATTTTAAATTCTAATGTTCAATTTATCAATTGTTCCACTTATAGATCATGCTATTTATTGGTGCCAAGTCTAAGAATTCTGTCTGACCCTAGATCCTGCACATCTTCTCCTCTTTCATTCTAAGTTTGTTTTATTTATTTATTTATTTTTTTGGCTTTTTTTTTTTTTTTTTTTTTATTGTTTTTGAGACAGAGTCTCACTCTGTCACCCAGGCTATAGTGCATTGGCATTATCTCAGCTTGCTGCAACCTCTGCCTCCCAGGTTCAAGTGATTCTCATGCCTCTCAGACTCCCAAGAGCTGGGATTACAGGCGCCCGCCATCATGCCTGGCTGATTTTTGTATTTTTAATAGAGATCGGGTTTCTCCATGTTGGCCAGGCTGGTCTCGAACTCCTGGCCTCAAGTGATCCGCCCATCTCGACCTGCCAAATTGCTGGGATTACAGGCATGAGCCACCGCGGCTGGCCGTCATTCTAAAAGTTTGATAGTTTTAGGTTTAAGTTCTTGATACAGGTTGAGTTAATTTTTGAATAACATGTGAGACATAGGTCGAGGGTGTTTTGTTTTGGTTTGGTTTTTGTTTGCCTATAGATGTTCAATTGCTCCAGCAGCATTTGTTAAAAATGGTGTGTTTTTCCTCTATGGAATTACTTTTGTACCTCTGTCAAAATTCAGTTGGGCATATTTGAGTGAGTCTTTTTCTGGGTTCCTCTATTCTGTTCCTCTGATCTACGTGTCTATCCTCCACCAACACCAGTCTTGATTACTGCAGCTGTAAAAAATAAGTCTTGAAAGCAGGTAAAAAGATTCCTCCCACTTTATTCTTCCTTTTCAAAATTGTTTTAGCTATTCTAGTTCCTTTGCCTTTTAATATAAATTTTAGAATAGGCCAGAGTTGGTGACTCATGCCTATAATCCCAGCACTTTGGGAGGCATAGGCAGGCAGATCACCTGAGGTCAGGAGTTTGAGACCAGCCCGGCCAACATGGTGAAACCCCATCTCTACTTAAAAAATACAAAAATTGGCTTAGGTGCGGTGGCTCATGCGTGTAACCTCAGCACTTTGGGAGGCCGAGGCAGGCGGATCACCTGAGGTAAGGAGTTTGAGACCAGCCTGACCAACATGGTGAAACCCCGTCTCTACTAAAAATACAAAAATTAGCTGGGCATGGTGGCGGGCGCCTGTAGACCCAGCTACTAGGGAGGGTGAGACAAGAGAATTGCTTGAACCTGGGAGGCAGAGGTTGCAGTGAGCCAAGATCATGTCACTACACTCTAGCCTGGGCAACAGAATGAGACTCCATCCCAAAAAAAAAAAAAAAAATTAGCCGGGCGTGGTGGTGGGTGCCTGTAATCCCAGCTACTTGGGAGGCTGAGGCAGGAGAATCACTTGAACCTGGGAGGTGGAGATGGCAGTGAGCTGAGATCCTGCCACTCCACTTCAGCCTGGGTGACAGAGGGAGACTCTGTCTCAAAAAAGAAAAATAATAATAATCTTGTCTATAAATAAAAAAAAACTTACTGGGATTTTGATAGGAATTTTGTTAAACTGTATATCAATTTGGTGAAAACTGACATCTTTACAATGTTGAATCTTCCAACCCATGAACACCGTGTGTCTATTTATTTTTTTAAAAATGTTTAGGCCGGGCGCGGTGGCTCAAGCCTGTAATCCCAGCACTTTGGGAGGCCGAGACGGGCGGATCACGAGGTCAAGAGATCGAGACCATCCTGGTTAACACGGTGAAACCCCATCTCTACTAAAAAAATACAAAAAACTAGCCGGGCGAGGTGGCGGGCACCTGTAGTCCCAGCTACTCGGGAGGCTGAGGCCGGAGAATGGCGTGAACCCGGGAGGCGGAGCTTGCAGTGAGCTGAGATCTGGCCACTGCACTCCAGCCTGGGCGACAGAGCTACACTCCGCCTCAAAAAAAAAAAAAAAAAAAAAAATGTTTAGACCAGGTATAGTAGCTCATGCCTGCCATCTCAGCACTTTGGGAGGCTGAGGAGCGATGATTGCTTGAGACCAGGAGTTGGAGGCTAGCCTGGGCAACTTAGTGAGACCCATCTCTACAAAAAATACCAAAAAATTAGCCGGGCATGGTGACACATGCCTATAGTCCCAGCTACTTGGGACGCTGAAGGAGGATTGCTTGAGCCCAGGAGTCCAAGGCTGGAGGGAGCTGAGATCACACACCACTGCACTCCAGCCTGGGCAACAAAGGGAGATTGTGTCGCAAAAATATGCATATATTGTTTATTTCTCTTATCAGTGTTGTGTAATTTTCCGCACACAAGTCTGAAATACGTTGTTAGATTTACACCTAACTATTTCACTTTTTGGATGATTAGAAATGGCATATTCCTTTCAATTTCAGTGTCCACATGTTCTTAGCTAGTGTATACAAATACAATTGATTTTTGTATGTTTATCATGTATTCTGTAACCTTGCTGAACTCATTTAGTTGTAAGAGTTTTGCTAGATTCCTTGAGATTTTCTACATAAACCGTGTGTCGTCTAAAAATGGACAGTTTTATTTCTTCCTTTCCAAACTGTATGCCTTTTACTTCCTTTTTTTTTTTTTTTTTTTTTTTTTTGAGATGGAGTCTCGGTCTGTCACCCAGGTTGGAGTGCAATGGCGCGATCTGGGCTCACTGCAACATCCACCTCCTGGTTCAAGTGATTCTCCTGCCTCAGCCTCCTCAGCCTCCCGAGTAGCTGGGATTACAGGTGTACACCACCACACCTGGCTAATTTTTGTATCTTTGGTAGAAACGGTCTCACCATGTTGGTCAGGGTGGTCTGGAACTCCTGATCTCAGGTGATCCACCTGCCTCAGCCTCCCAAAGTGCTGGGATTACAGGCGTGAGCCACTGCACCTGGCTACTTCCTTTTTTTTTTTTGGTCTCGTTCCACTGACTAGAGGTTCCAGTGCTATAATGAATAAGAGTGAAAGAGTGATGAGGCCTTTCTTGCCTTGTTCCCAATTTTAGGAGAAAGTATCCAGCGTTTCACCATTAAGTACACTTGTCCCTTGATGTCCATGGGAGATTGGCTCCAGGATCCCCAACATATACCAAAATCCTGGGATCTTCAAGTCCCTGAGATAAAATGGTGTAGTATTTGCATATAACCTAGGCATATCTTCCTGCATACTTTAAATTATCTCTAGATTACTTATAATACAATGTAAACGCTACGTAAATAGTTCACATACCCTATAGTCTAGGTAAGAAATAATGACAAGGAAAAAAAGGCTGTACGTGTTCAGTACAAACACAACATCCTTATTGGGGTTTTTTTTCCCCAAGTATTTTTGATCCCTTGTTGGTTGAATCCACAGATACGGAGGACCAGGTGTATAACGTTGGCGGTAGGGTTTTTGTACATGCTCCTTATCAAATTGAGGAAGTTCCTCTTCTATTCCTATTTTTCTGAGAATTTATATCATGAATGGATGTTTAATTTTGCAAATGTTTTGTGAGCACCTATTGACATAATCATGTGATTTTTCTTCGAGTCCATTAATATGGAAGGATCCATTGACTTATTTTGAAATACTGAACCAGCCTTGCATCCCTGGAAAAACCCCCACTTGGTCATGATGAATAATTATTTTTATAAATTGTTGGATTATATTTGCTAATTTTGTCCCATTAACAAAATTTTTTTAAATTTTTGTAGGTGTTATTTGCTAATATTTTGTTGAGGATTTTTGTGTGTATATTCATGAGAGTTACTGTTTCTGTAGCTTTCTTTTTTGTACTCTGTGTGGTTTTGTTATCAGGATAAAACTAAAATTATACATGATCCTCAACTTTTTGTTTTTTCCTTTGAGACAATTTCTGGGTCTATTGGCCAGGCTGAGTGCAGTAGCACCATCTCAGCTCACTGCAATCTCTACCTCCCGGGCTCATGCCTATAATCCCAGCACGTTGGGAGGCCAAGGAGGGCAGGAGTTTGAGACCAGCCTGGGCAACATAGCAAAGCCCTGCCTCTGCTAAAAATACAAAAATTAGCCGGGCATGGTGGCATGCATCTGTAGTCCCAGCTACTCAGGAGGCTGAGGCACAAGAATCGCTTGAAGCCGGGAGGCAGAGTTTGCAGTGAGCCGAGATCACACCACTGCACTCCAGCCAGGGCAACAGAGTGAGATTCTGTCTCAAAAAAATAAATAAATAATAAAAAGTTATATGGCTATTCAAATTATCTATTTTGTCTTCGATGAGTTGTGGTAATTTGTGTTTTTTGAGAAAGTGATCAATTTTGCCTGAGTCATTACATTTTTCCTTTTTTTTGAAACAGGAAAAATGAGTGTTTTTTTGAAACACTCTGTTACCCAGGCGGTAGTGCAGTGGGGCAATCATGGCTCACTGCAGCCTCCCACCCTCAGCCTCCCATGCAGCTGAGACCACAGGTGTGTGGCACCATGCCTGGCTAATTTTTTTTTATTTTTTGTGAGGCAGGGTCTCACTATGTTGCCCAGACCAGTCAACTCCTATGTTCAAGCAATCCTCCCACTTTGGCCTCCCAAAGTGCTTGGATTACAGGTGTGGGATACCACACCTGGCTTGGACTTATCTATTTCTTCTTTTAGGTCTGTCAGTTTTCACTTCACGTTTTGCAGTGCTGTGTTTTAGTGCGTACACATTTAGGATTGCTATGTCTTCTTAGTGGATTGACTCTTTCAGCGATGTATAATGTCCCGCTCTTTCTTTTTTTTTTTTTTTTTTGAGACGGAGTCTCGCTTCGTCGCCCAGGCTGGAGTGCAGTGGCGCCATCTTGGCTCACTGCAAGCTCCGCCTCCTGGGTTCACGCTATTCTCCTGCCTCAGCCTCCGAGTAGCTGGGACTACAGGCACGCACCACCACGCCCGGCTAATTTTTTGTATTTTTAGTAGAGACGGGGTTTCACCGTGTTAGCCAGGATGGTCTCGATCTCCTGACCTCGTGATCCGCCCGTCTCGGCCTCCCAAAGTGCTGGGATTACAGGCTTGAGCCACCGCGCCCGGCCGATGTCCCGCTCTTTCTATGTTAATTTTCTTTGCTCCAAAGTCCACTTTAGTTTATTTTCGTATAGTCACTCTTGCTTTCCTTTGATGAATGCTTATATGACATAACTTTTTCCATCCTTTTACTTGCAACTTGCCTGTATCGTATTTGTAGTGAATTTCTTGCAGATAGCATACAACCGGTTTTTTTTTTTTAAATCCACTCTGCCAATTTCTGTCTTTTAATTGGTATATTTAGACTATTTGCATTTAATGTAATTGTTGATATGTTAGGGCCAAATTCTGTCATTTTTTTTTTAATTTTAATTTTTTCTATTTTTCTAATCAGCTTCCTCAGGTTGAAGTGATTATTTTATTTCATTTTTTTTTTTTGAGACGGAGCTTTGCTCTTGTTGCACAGGCTGGAGTGCAATGGTGCGATCTCAGCTCACTGCAAGCTCTGCCTCCCGCGTTCACGCCATTCTCCTGCCTCAGCCTCCCGAGTAGCTGGGATTACAGGCGCCCACCACCAGGCCTGGCTGATTTTTTGTGTTTTTAGTAGGGACGGGGTTTCACTGTGTTAGCCAGGATGGTCTCGATCTCCTGACCTCCCGCCTCGGCCTCCCAAAGTGCTGGGATTACAGACGTGAGCCACCGCCCCCAGCTCTTTGTATAGCTTTTTAAGTGGCTGCTCTTATATACATGACTTATGACAGTCTACTAATGTCATCATTTTACCAGTTTGAGAGAACTATAAAAACTTTACATCCTTCTGTGTCCCTTCACCCTTCCCAGTTTATAATTGTTTGAAATATTTTCTCCATATAGACTTAGGACTATATTAGATGATACTATAATTTTTTTTTTTTTTTTTTTTTTTTGGAGACGAAGTCTCGCTCTGTCACCCAGGCTGGAGTGCAGTGGCACGATCTCAGCACACTGCCACCTCTGCATCCCGGGCGCAACCTCTGCCTCCCAGGTTCAAACGATTCTTCGGCCTCAGCCTCCCGAGTAGTGGGACTACAGGCATGTGCCACCATGCCTGGCTAATTTTTTGTATTTTTAGTAGAGATAGGGTTTCTTTTTTTTTTTTTTTTTTTTTTTTTGAGATGGAGTCTCGCTCTGTCGCCCAGGCTGGAGTGCAGTGGCGCAATCTCGGCTCACTGCAAGCTCCGCCTCCCGGGTTCACGCCATTCTCCTGCCTCAGCCTCCTGAGTAGCTGGGACTACAGGCGCCCGCCACCGCGCCCGGCTAATTTTTTCTATTTTTTGTAGAGACGGGGTTTCACCATGGTCTCGATCTCCTGACCTTGTGATCCGCCCGCCTCGGCCTCCCAAAGTGCTGGGATTACAGGCGTGAGCCATCGCGCCCGGCCAGAGATAGGGTTTCACTGAGATGGGGTTTCACCATGTTAGCCAAGATGGTCTCGATCTCTTGGCCTCGTGATCTGCCCGCCTTGGCCTCCCAAAGTTCTGGGAATGCTGTAATTTTTATTTTAGGCCAGGTGCAGTGGCTCATGCCTGTAATCCCAGCACTTTGGGAGGCCAAGACGGACAGATCACCTGAGATCAGGAGTTCGAGATCAGCCTGGCCAACAAGGTGAAACCCCATCTCTACTAAAAATAAAAAAAAAATTAGCCGGGCATGGTGGCACATGCCTGTAATCCCAGCTACCTGGGAGGCTGAGGCATGAGAACTGCTTGAACCCGGGAAGTGGAAGTTGTAGTGAGCTGAGATTACACTACTGCACTCCAGCCTGGGCAACAGAGCAAGACTCTGTCTCCAAAAAAATTTTTTACTTCAACTGTCAAACATAATTTAGAAAACTCAAAAGGAGAAGAAAAGCTTATTGTATTTGCCCATATTTTTACTTTCTGGGTTTGTTTTTTCTTTCTAATTTTCCAAAGTCCTTGTTTTATTGTTTTCTTTCTTTTTAGAGAACTTCTTTTAGCCCTTTCTGGGGAAGGCCTACTGGTGACATATTCTCTGTCACTCCACTGAGATCGTGCCACTGCACTCCAGCCTGGGTGACAGAGCGACAGAGACAACCAAATGTCTTGATTCCCCCTTGATTCCTGAAGGACATTTTCACTACATACAGCGTTCTGAGTTGACAAGTGTTTTTTTGTATTCGCTTTTTGCATGAAAAACATTTTGCCACTTCTGCTGGCCTTTGTGGTTTGTGGTGAGAAATCTGCCATTCAAATGATTTTTCCTCTTTAGGTAAGGTGTTTTCTCTGGCTGCTTTCAAAATTTCTTCTCTCTTTAGTTTTCAGAAGTTTAATTGTGATGCGTTGTGGTATGGGTTTCTGTGGGTGTATTCTGTGTAGTGTTTGCTCAGCTTCTTAAATCCATAGATTTTTCTTGCCATAGTTGGCGAGTATGCAGCCATTATTTTGCCAACTACCTTTTCAACCTGGCCCTCTTTATCCTATCCTCCTGGAACCCTGATGACACAAATATTAGATCTTCTGTAGTATTTCCACAGGTCCACAGGCTGTTTTTAATTTTGTTTTCAGTCTATTTTCTCTTTCTTGTTCAGATCAGGTAATTTCTATTGTTTTGGTTTCTTGTTTGTTTTTTGGAGACAGTCTCACTCTGTTGCCCAAGCTGGAGTGCAGTGGTGCTATCTCAGCTCACTGCAAGGTCTGCCTCCCAGGTTCAAGTGATTCTCCTGCCTCAGCCTCCCAAGTAGCTGAGAATATAGGCACGCACCATCACACCTGACTAATTTTTTGTACTTTTAGTAGGGACAGGGTTTCACCATGTTGCCCAGGCTGGTCTCAAACTCCTGAGCTCAGACAATCCGCCTGCCTCAGCTTCCCAAAGTGCTGGGATTAGAGGTGTGAGCCACCACGTCCAGCCTTATTTCTATTGTTCTATCCTCCAGTTCAATTATTTTTTTTTCTTCTGTCACTTCCATGTCTTTTTTTCCTCCCAGCTTCTGTTGGGAAAAATGTCACTTCCATTCTGTTGTTGATCCCATCCACTGAGAGTTTTTAAATTCAGTTATTTGCATTTTTCAGTTCTAAGACTTCCACTTGGTTCTTTTTTCTTTTTCTTTTCTTTTCTTTTCTTTTTTTTTTTTTTTTTTTTTTTTTGGAGACAGAGTCTTTCTCTGTCGCCCAGGTTGGAGTGCAGTGGCACAATCTCAGCTCACTGCAACCTCTGCCTCCTGGGTTCAAGTGATTCTCCTACCTTAGCCTCCCAAGTAGCGGGGATTACAGGCACAAGCCACCATACCTGGCTAATTTTTTATATTTTTGGTACAGATGGGGTTTCACCATGTTGGCCAGGCTGGTCTCGAACTCCTGACCTCAAGTGATCCACCTGCTTTGGCCTCCCAAAGTGCTGGGATTATAGGCACAG
This sequence comes from Chlorocebus sabaeus, assembly GCF_047675955.1. NCBI lineage: Eukaryota > Metazoa > Chordata > Mammalia > Primates > Cercopithecidae > Chlorocebus > Chlorocebus sabaeus. The sequence goes on along the minus strand of NC_132922.1, from coordinate 9,924,959 downwards.
ATACCTGAGCTAAAAATACAAAAACTTACCCAGGTGTGGTGGGGGGGGCGCCTATAATCCCAGCTACAGGGGAGGCTGCAGAAGGAGAATTGCTTGAACCCAGGAGGTGGAGGCTACAGTGAGCTGAGATTAGACCACTGCACTCCAGCCTGGGCAACAGAGCAAGACTCTCAAAAAAAAAAAAAAAAAAAAACCTTCAATGCCTTCCCATAAGATCCACAATAAAATAGATGCTCTGGCCCCTGCCTGCCTCTCTGACATCTCTTACTACTTTCTGCTTGCTCAGTAAGCTCCAAATTTCTTTACTCAACACATAATGAGCACATACAATGTACCAGTTTTTGTTACCAATAAACAAATCAAAATTTCCTCTTCTTGCAGAGGACACACAAAAAACAATAATCCTAATATACAAGTAAATGTCAAAATACCAAAATACGTTTGTTTGTTAGGAGATAGGGTCTTTCTCTGTCACTCAGGCTGGAGCACAGTGGTGTAATTTCAGCTTACTACAGCCTCGAATTCCCAAGTTCAAGGGATTCTCCCACGTCCTTAGCCTCCTGAGTAGCTGGGACCACATGCCCAACTTAGAAAAGATATTTTCAAAGGTATATGTAAATTGGATGGGGAAGCAGATCATGTAGGGCCATTTAAACGACTTCAGCTTAAATGTCACTCTTCATAGAAGCCTTATTCAATCACCCAATTTACTGTGGCCTCCTTCTCCTCTCAATCTCATTACCTTGTTTTCTTCATAGCACTTACTGATACCTGACACTTTTTTTTTTTTTTTTTTTTTAAGAACGAGCCTCACTCTGTCATCCAGGCTGGAGTGCAGTGGCACAATCTTGGCTCACTGCAACTGCCACGTCCCAGGTTCAAGTAATTCTCCTGCCTCAGCCTCCCAAGTAGCTGGGATTACAGGTGCCCACCACCACGCCCAGCTAATTTTTATATTTTTAGTAGAGACGAGGTTTTGCCATTTAGGCTGGGCTGGTCTCGAACTCCTGACCTCAGGTAATTCACCCGCCTCGGCCTCCCAAAGTGCTGGGATTACAGGCATGAGCCACTGTGCCTAGCCAGAGACTTTTTTCAATGCAGCATTTTTTTATTAATTTATTATGAGATAGGGTCTTGCTCTGTCACCCAGGCTGGTATGCAGTGGCACCATCTCAGCTCACTGCAACCTCCATGTACAGGGCTCAGGTAATCCTCCCCCCTCAGCCTCCAGAGTAGCTGGGACTACAGGCATGTGCCACCTTGCCTAGCTAATTTTTGTATTTTTTGTAGAGACGACGTTTTGCCATGTTGGCCAGGCTGGTCTGGAACTCCTGGACTCAAGTGATCAGCCTGCCTTGGCCTCCCAAAGTGCTGGGATTACAGGCCTGAGCCACCCTGCCTGGCAAATACCTGAAACTTTTTTTTTTTTTTTTTGAGATAGACTCTCGCTTTGTTGCCCAGGCTGAAGTGCAGTGGCACTATCTCGGCTCACTGGAACCTCCACCTCCTGGGTTCAATACATTCTCCTGCCTCAGCCTCCCCAGTAGCTGGGACTACAGGTGCCCGCCACCACGCCCGGCTCATTTTTGTTTTTGTACTTTTAGTAGAGATGGGCTTTCACCATGTTGGTCAGGCTGGTCTCTTAACTCCTGACTTCCAGTGATCCACCTGCCTTGGCCTCCCAAAGTGCTGGGATTACAGGCGCAAGACACCTCGACTGGCCCTGAAACTTCCTGATGTATTTATTTGTTGACTTGTATCTTATTCCCTAACTAGGGGTTTGACTGTTATTATGTCTCTTCTGTTTAAAACAGAACCTGGTAAATATCAATACTTTTGTTGAATGATGGATAAATATGTCCTCAATACCTTAATTTACAATGGGTTTCTAGTATTCCTGTCAGGGCCTGTAGGCGCACAATAAATTAACAACAGAAATTTTAACATAAAGTCATTACAACTTGGGCTAAAAAAAACTTCGTAGGGTTCTTGTAGCCCTTTAAGGTCTGTCTCACACAATTTTTCTTTCCAAGTCTGGTTAAAGCTGTGGTGGTGTTTTCCCGGATCTGTTGTGCCTGTTTATGACTAACAAATAAACAAATGGCAATTCTTTTTCTTTTATTATTATTTTTTTGGGAACGGAGTCTCACTCTGTCACCCAAGCTGGAGTACAGTGGCTCGATCTCAGCTCACTGTCACCTCCGCCTCCCGGGTTCAAGAGAGTCTCCTGCCTCAGCCTCCCGAGTAACTGGGACTACAGGCACGTGTCACCACGCCCAGCTAATTTTTGTATTTCTAGTAGAGATGCGGTTTCGCCATGTTGGCCAGGCTGGTCTCGAACTTCCGACCTCAGGTGATCGACCCGCCTCGGCCTTCCAAAATGCTGGGATTACAGGTGTGAGCCACCGCGCCTGGCCAATTCTTTCTCTTTAGCAATAGTGTCAGCACACTCCATTACTCTCCAGTTATCTTTTAAGAGAAAATAAAAGGCTTCAAATCACCTGTACAAGATCTAGGAGTGCTCTGGCGGAGTCACACCTCTGCAAGGTTAGAGATGTCAAAGGGAGTCCTGGTCTAGCGAGAAATGGAAGAGTGATACAAAGTACAGGTGCTTGGGTCGGGCGCGGTGGCGCACTCCTGTGATCCTAGCACTTTGGGAGGTCGAAGCGGGAGGATCGCTTGAGCCGAGGAGTTCGAGACCAGCCTGGGCAACATAGTGAGACCTTGTCTCTATTTAAAACAAAAAAAGTCGGCTCTAGCCTGTAATTCCAGCACTTTGGGAGGCCGAGGCAGGCGGATCACCTGAGGTGAGGAGTTCGAGACCGGCCTGGCCAACATGGTAAAAACCCGTTTCTACTAAAAATACAAAAAATGAGCCGGGCGTGGTGGCGGACACCTGTAATCCCAGCTACTAGGGAGGCTGAGGCAGGAGAATCGCTTGGACCCGGGAGGTGGAGGTTGCAGTGGGCCGAAACCGCGCGTGCCCGTGCACTCCAGCCTGGGCAACAAGAGCGAAACTCCGTCTCAAAAAAAAAAACCAAAAAGTCAGAATGCCTCACAAAAATTAAAGAAATACAGCGACTGCAGATGGGTCGGTTTCACTATAGCATAAGTAGCGGAAAGAGGACGCAGACTGGGGAGAAATCACCCCACACAGATGACAACTGAGGAATGAGGAGTGGGGACTAACACACGCCACGGTGAAACCGCGCACCACGACCAAACGCGGTCCTAGGACTGCGACTAAGCGGGCGCAGAGGCCACCCTCCAGGCTTGGCGGGGGGGGTGAGGACAGCATTGGGGGCCTGCTCAGTCTGGCCTTAGGGAGGACCTTCGGAGGTCTCCTCTCTCCCCATCGATCCCTGCGCAGTTCCCGAACAGAAATCGGAGACCAGACGGTGCCTGGGCCCCAGCCCTCCCACGGGGACTGCACCTTGGGCCTGGCTCGGAGGCGGGTCAGAGTCTGCGAAAGACCAGCGAGGGCTCTTAGGTTTCGGGGCAGGCGGCGGGCGCCCACCCCGGCTAGTACTGGGAGTCGCGGGGCGACCCGGCGAGCCCGGTAGGCAGGACAGGACTGCGGCGCAGGTCCGGCTCAGGCGGAGGAAGCAGCCGCCGCCCCAGCTGACGGAGTGCGGCCGGGGGCTTCCCAGAGGAGGCGGCGACATCGAGCCCTTTCGAACGTTGCTACCAGGCTAGCTCACGTACCCTCGGCCCCGCCCGGCCCCGCCCCACCCACTCCGGCCACCGCCCCCTCCCCGGCCGATACTTCGCGGGTGGGGCGACCTGCGACAGTCCCTTTAAGAGGCGTGGTCACGTGCTCCGCCCCCACCTCCCCCTCGCGCGCCAGTAAGGGGTGGGGTGCGGGAGGAGGTGCCGGGGAGGCTGGGGGAACGAGGTGTGCGCTGCTGCGCAGGCGCGGTGGTCGGACGACAGACCGTGTGTTTCCAAAATGGCGGCAGCGATGGATGTGGATACCCCGAGCGGCACCAACAGCGGCGCGGGCAAGAAGCGCTTTGAAGTGAAAAAGGTTGGGTCTCGCCAGCGCCTTCCTCAGGGAATCTAGAGAGGCGCGGATCTGGCTGGCAGGCCCGAGGATGGTCGAGGCGCGGAGTAAAGGGTTTCATTTCAGGGCGTTCCTGGGACCGGGTACCACGAAAGGAAGTTGGGGGGCGGGTCTTAGAGTTGATCGGCGTGACGGCGGCCCACTGTCAGGGCAAGTGTTGGTTTCGCTGTGAGGCTGAGGGGCCAATCACAGAGCTGCTTGTTGAGATACGCGGGGTTGCGACTTGGCGGCGGGAGCCAAGCGCCTGAGCTGTCACTGGAGTGGTTGAGAGGTGGGGGAAGGACAGGGTGGGGTGGGGTGGGGTGGGGTGGGTGGAATGGGGAGTCAGAGCTACTGCGGCGGTGGAGGATGGGGCAGTGCGGCGAAAGCCTGGAACCTGAGGTCCTACCGCATTGGAGGCCTCTGAGGAGCCCCGCTGGTGATCTTGCTCCGCCCCTTTTTGAAGCTTGGGGTCCTCTCACTTGAAGGGATCAGACTTGGTCCCCGCTGAACCGAGGCCTCCATTAACCCCATCTCTGGGCCTCACACCGCCGAGTTAGAGTCTGGAGTGTAATGCTTGGCTGTTCTGAGACGTCTGTTGGCTTTACAACCACCCCACTCTTGGATTCTCTGTCACGTCCAGAATCTCCCCCTTCCGAAATAATAATAAAAAGCGTGGTGGAACTGGTTAAGAAAATCCGAGCCCAAATCCTGTGGCATTTCGGGAGGGTTGAGTACTAGTTGCGAATGACTTGGTAAGAGGGGAAAGCAAAAATGGAACGTGTCTTTTTGCATGAAATGCCTTTTAGTGGTTTGCCACAGTTTGGGAGAAAAGTGTCGATTCCCACCTAACATGAAAACTGTTCAAAATGGAGATTCTGAAATAGGGAAGATATTCCTGGAACGTCTGGCTAAACACTGACAATATCCCGCCTCCTAGTGCTTTTTGGTGTCTCATTGTGGCCACTGCTGCTGTTACAGCCAGCCATATTGAAGAATAATAGAAGTAGGGGCTTTTCCTCCAAGTTGAAGCTGTGATGTGAAAAGTGGTGAAGAAGTTACTAGGCACTGAGACTGGGGTTTGAAAGCGATGAAGGTTTGGGAGTATTTGTAATTGAGGAAACCAGAGTTGAATGAATGAAATGCCACTTTTAGTTAAACTCTTACTGGAATTATTATCTTAATAGAAGAGTCTAAACATATAAAAGTTGAGAACATCAGTTTATTTTATGGTAGGAATCGAACAAAATTCTAGTGAATTGTAGAATTTGTTATGAAGTAATGTAAGATTTAAGTGATGACCTTGTTCTGTGTACTGACATGGGTAGTTAATTATCCAGCTTATCCCACGATTACCCGTTTTATGATCCAGTCATCATCTTAGTTCATTCTGTTCCCTAGCTTTCACTTCATTGCTCATGCTTCCAAAGCTGCCTGGAAGAGCAGATACTTATTCAGATTTTGAGCTCTTCTGCAACTGCCACCAAAACCTGCACAGAAATTCAAGTTTGTGCTTTTTTTTTTTTTTTTTTTTTTTTTTGAGATAGAGTCTCACTCCATCGCCCAGGCTGGAGTGCAGTGGCACGATCTTGGCTCACTGCAACCTCTGTCCCCCAGATTCAAGCAATTCTCCTGCCTTAGCTTCCCAAATAGCTGGCATTATAGACACCCGCCACCAGGCCTGGCTAATTTTTGTATTTTTAGTAAAGACGAGGTTTCACCATATTGGCCAGGCTGGTCTCGAACTCCTGACTTCAGGTGATCCACCCGCCTCAGCCTTCCAAAATGCTAGGATTATGGGCGTGAGCCACTGCGTCCGGCCAGACTAAATTGTTTTAAACTATAGGAAACAAATTAAAAGATGACATTAATTTATGTGTTCATATACTCAGTCTTTTGGAGAATAGGAGAACATATGTGTTGTCTACTGTTGTCTTTGGTATAATAAGATTAACATAATATCCAAAAACTTTTGTTTGGTGGTTCCCTGTGGCCAGAGATGATAACTACAACTGCAGCCTGAAGTCCTAAAGACTGTATGTGTGTTATAAGGAGAATGCATTGTTCCCTCTTTTTGTCTTTGCAGTGGAATGCAGTAGCCCTCTGGGCCTGGGATATTGTGGTTGATAACTGTGCCATCTGCAGGAACCACATTATGGATCTTTGTAAGTAATTGGAGGAGGATGGGAGGAAGTTGAGAAGGTTGCAGAGCTTGTGGCTATCTTGATGTGACCGATTTTCTCCTTCACAAGCAGATATCAAGCCTACTCTGAGCACTCGGTCTTCTGTGTCTAGTCTCTTGGTGTGTTTGAAATAGAGTAGTTTTTTTATGATGTCCTGGAGGCATACCCAGCTTTCAGAATAAATCTACTCAATATAAAGATGGCAGGGACACATTTAGAATTAATTGTGGACAATAGGCACTGTTGATTCTTCCTGCATATCTCCCATCTTGTGCCTAGACTAAAAGGTAGAAATAGTGAAAGGAGGAAAATAAACTTTGAGCTAAAATATTCTATCTGAGGCCAGGCGCGGTGGCTCATGCTTGTAATCCCAGCACTTTGGGAGGCCAAGGTGGGCAACATGGTGAAACCCCGACTCTATTAAAAATGCAAAAATACTCTATTAAAAATGCAGAAATTAGCCGGGTGTGGTGGTGCATGCCTGTAAACCCAGCACTTTGGGAGGCTGAGGCGGGCGGATTATTTGAGGCCAGGAGTTCAAGACCAGCCTGACCAGCATGGTGAAACCCCGTCTCTACCAAAAATACAAAAATTACCTGGGCGTGGTGGTGCATGTCTGTAATCCCAGCTACTTGGGAGGCTGAGGCAGGACAGCTGTTTGAACCTGGTAGGTGGAGGTGGCAGTGAGCTGAGATCACACCACTGCACTACAACCTGGGCGACAGAGCAAGACTCACAGTCTTTTTTTGAGACTCAGAGTCTCAAAAAAAAAAAAAAAAGTCTATCTGAGCTGATTTTTGCTCGTCATTGTTTACAAAGGAAAGAAGCCTAAGGAGTAAGTATTTTGTATGTTAGGCCCAAACATAATAAAAAGGAAATCATTGCCAACATCTAAATAGGTAATTGATTGCACTAAAGAAATTTCATTTAAATCTCCACATATTTTATTACATGTAGTGGTCAACACATAGTGATCCGATTATAGTCTTTGATGGACTGATTTCCTGTCCTTATAATAGAAGGAACAAGAATGTTGATGACACCAGAAACAGTAGAGATTACTTTTTCATCCGGGAACTAAAATGATTTGTTACTGAGGCCAGAAATGGAGGAAAGAAACTTCAAGTTTCTAGAATTGGAATTATAGGAACTTACTTTTCAGATCACTCACCTGCCTTTACAACTTCATCTTGAGTCACTCCTGCTCACTCTGTTAGTTTACCTGGACACTTTTTTTTTTTTTTTTTTTTTGAGACGGAGTCTCGCTCTGTCTCCCAGGCTGGAGTACAGTGGCCGGATCTCGGCTCACTGCAAGCTCTGCCTCCCGGGTTTACGCCATTCTCCTGCCTCAGACTCCCGAGTAGCTGGGACTACAGGCGCCCGCCACCTCGCCCGGCTAGTTTTTTGTATTTTTTAGTAGAGACGGGGTTTCACCGTGTTAGCCACGGTGGTCTCGATCTCCTGACCTCGTGATCCGCCCGTCTCGGCCTCCCAAAGTGCTGGGATTACAGGCTTGAGCCACCGCGCCCGGCCCTTTTTTTTTTTTTTTTTTAAACTAACTACGGTGGCCAAAGCAGCCATGGCCCCTGGCCGGTTTTCCTTTTTTTTTTTTCTTATTTTGAGATGGAGTCGCCCAGGCTGGAGTGCAGTGGCGTGATCTCAGCTCACTGCAACCTCTGCCTCCTGGGTTCAAGAAATTCTCCTGCCTCAGCCTCCTCAATAGCTGGGATTACAGGCGCCTGCCACCATGCCCAGCTAATTTTTGTATTTTTAGTAGAGACAGGGCTTCACCATGTTGGCCAGGCTGGTCTCAAACTCCTGACCTCAGGTGATCTGCCCACGTCGGCCTCCCAAAGTGCTGGGATTACAAGCATAAGCTGCCGCTCCCGGCCTGCTTTTTCATTCTTAAGTGTCCATGCTCTTTTTCAGAGCCCTTACATAGCCTATTCTTTCTCGCCTAGAATATTCTTCACCTGTTCTCTTCCTTGGTTTTGTCTAACCCAGCACTGTCCAATCTGAATGTAAACCACAAATACAAACACATATATAATTTTAAGGTTTTTTTTCCTTTTCTTTTGTTTTTTTCAGAGACAGGATCTCGCTTTGTTGCCCAGGCTGGTCTCGAACTGGCTTCAAGTGATCCTCCCACTTTGGCCTTCCAAAATGTTGCAATTATAGGCGTGAGCCACTGTGGCTGGCCTGAAATTTTCTAGTACCCACATTCATAAAGTAAAAAGAAAATAAAAAGGTGAAATTAATCTATTTTATTTAACCTTTTATAGCCAAAATATTTTTATTTCAACATGTAATTAATGTAAAAAAAGGAGATATTTTACATTCTGTCTTTGCACCATCTTTGAAATTCAGTGTGTATTTTACACTTACAACACATCTGGATTCAGACTAGCCACACTTCAAGTGCTCAATAGTCACATGTGGTTAATAACTACTTTATTGTGCAATGTAACACTAACCCAGAGTTGAGCTTTAGATCTTATCTTAAACTTGCTCAGATGTTTTCAACTTGGAAAGCACGAATCAAATATTTTCTGTTGGAAAGCAGTCACGGCATATACTGGTCATGTATTGCCCTTGGCTTCTTTGAGCTTTGACACTGTTTATCTCTTCACACTACAGCCAAGGGAGATCAGCAGCTACCATGATGTTTAATATAGATGACATGAGCCCATCACAGAAAAACATATGCATTGGTTTCAAATGTGTTTGGGTGGGGTCTTTGATTACATGCTTGCCAGTTTCTGGGCCTTGCATTTTCACAAGGAGTTATACCCAGAGAAAATTTTACTTTACTGGGGCTCTATTTTGAAAATAGTTAACGATTTTTAATGATCTTATATACAACCCTGATTTTTTTTTCTCTATATTTAAGTCAGTGTATATGTGTCTCTGGATATGAGAGAATGTACTTCTTAGAAGGACCACAGAAGACAAAGGCAATCCATATTCTGTCTTCTCTTAGAGTGAAATGCTTGAGACATCACATTAGGCTTTCAGTGGAATACCTGTTTTGTTTCATAACATATTTCGAATGTCAGATGAAGTAGGATATTGAAATCTTATAACAAAAACCTTATGAAAGTATTTTCTAAGTCGTATCTTTTATTTATCCAATGAATATATCCTGAGCATCCTGGTAGGCACCAGGATAAAACAATGACAGAGATCAGGTCTTTACCTTTTTTTTTTTTTTTTTTTTTTTTTTTTTGAGACAGAGTCTCTGTTTGTCTCTCAGGCTGGAGTGCAGTGATGCAATCTTGGCTCGCTGCGACCTCTGCCTCCCATGTTCAAGTGATTCTCCTGCCTCGGCCTCCCAAGTAGCTGGGATTACAGGTGTGGGCCACCTCACCCGGCTAATTTTTTGTATTTTTACTAGAGATAGGGTTTCGCCATGTTGGCCAGGCTGATCTCGAACTCCTTACCTCAAGTGATCTGTCCACCTTGGCCTCTCAAAGTGCGGGGATTACAGACGTGACCCACTCAAACTCCTGGCCTCAAGGAAACCACCTTCTTTGGCCTCCCAAAGTGCCAGGATTATAACTGTGAGCCACCATGCCCGACCTCAAGTCTTTACCTTTAAGAAACACTCTTGGGCCGGGCATGGTGGCTCACATCTGGAATCCCGGTACTTTGGGAGTTCGAGGAGGGTGGATCACCTGAGGTCAGGAGTTCGAGACCAACCTGGCCAACATGGTGAAACCTCATCTCTACTAAAAATACAAAATTAGCCAGGCGTGGTAGTGCACGCCTGTAATCCCAGCTACATGGGAGGCTGAAGCAGGAGAATCACTTGAACCTGGGAGGTGGAGGTTGCAGTGAGCCAAGATCCTGCCATTGCATTCCATCCTGGAAAAAAAGAGCAAAACTTTGTCTTAAAAAAAAAAAGACACTCTTGGCCAGGTGAGGTGGCTCACACCTGTAAACCCCAAGACTTTGGGTGTGAGGCAGGCAGATTGCTTGAGACTGGGAGTTCAAGACCAGCCTGGGCAACATGGCGAAACCCTGTCTCTACAAAAATTAGCCAGGCATGGTGGCCTATGCCTGTGGTCCCAGCTACTTGGGAGGCTGAGGTGGGAAGATCTCTTGAACCTGGGAGGCAGAGGTGACAGTGAGTCAAGATTTCTCTCCACTGCACTCCGGCCTAGGTGAGAGAGTGAGACTCTATCTCAAGAGAAACACTGTTTTTTTTTTTTTTATTTTTATGTATTTTTTTTGTTAGCAATAGGGTCTCACTCAATTGCCCAGGCTGCAGTGCAGTGGCACAATCATAGTTCACTATAGCCTTGACCTGGGATCAAGCAGTCCTGCCTCAGCCTCTAAGTAGCTGGGACCACAGGCGTGCACTACCACACCTAGCTAATTTTTTTTTTTGGAGGCGGAGTTTCACGCTGTCACCCAGCTGAAGTGCAATGGCGCAGTCTCGGCTCACTGCAACCTCCACCTCCAGGGTTCAAACGATTCTCCTGCCTCAGCTTCCCGAGTAGCTGGGATTACACGTACCCACCACCACACCTGGCTAATTTTTTGTATTTTTAATAGAGACGGGGTTTCACTATGTTGGCCAGGCTGGTCTCAACCTCCTGACCTCGTGATCCACCCATCTCGGCCCCCAAAGTGCTGGGATTACAGGTGTGAAGCACCATGTCTGGCTGCTAATTTTTAAATTTTTTGTAGAGATAGGGTCTTGCTATGTCGTCCAGACTTGTCTTGAACGCCTGGACTCAAGCAATCTTTCTGCCTCACCTTCCCAAAACACTGAGCTTACAGGTGTGAGCCACTGCCCCTGGCCACACACTTCTATTGTACACACTAAGGAGAAGTCTGAGTATCATAACATTTAAAAAAAAAAAAAAAGGATTTATATGGGAAAAGAACTTAGTAAAGAAAAACAAAAAAATGGATTTATTTTTGTAAAGACAATTTTTGTTAAAGATGAAAGTAAGAATCTAGATTTAGCAATGGCTGTATTTTAATAAATCTTTTCTGGCCTTAAATGAGTAATTATATACATAGCTCTAAGTAAATAACAATGATATGGCTGTGCCTCAGTAGGATTCTGAAGACTTCCTCTTTTAAGTCCATATTGATTCTACATGCCCTCCTATAGCTTTGTATTTATTTTATTTTACTTTGTCTCCTTTCTTGGTTGTATTAAGGAGTTGCTGAAAAATCAAATATGCTAGGTTTTATTTTCTCTGTTACCTCTGGTAATCTTATTCCGGATGATGGGGAATCTTCATCACCTTAGACCCAGCCTTGGCCCAGAAGATGTTAGTATCTACCTAAAACTACAGATCCATCAGTGTTTTGGTTTGATTTGGTTTGGTTTGGTTGGTTTGGTTTGGTTTGTTTGAGACAGAGTCTCATTCTGTTGCCCAGGCTGGAGTGCTGTGGCATGATCTCGGCTCGCTGCAACCTCTGCCTCCCAGGTTCAAGCTATGCTCCTGCCTCATCCTCCCGACTAGCTGGGACTGCAGGTATGCACCAGCACGCCCAGCTAATTTTTGTATTTTTAGTAGAGATGGGGTTTCACCATGTTGGCCAGTCTGGTCTCTTAACTCCTGACCTCGAGTGATCTACCCGGCGTTGCCTCCCAAAATGCTGGGATTCCAGGCGTGAGCCACTGCGCCTGGCCCTATCAGTGTTTTGAAAGTGTAATCTGTCTGCTCTTGAGATGAAGCCATTGCTTCCTTAACAGCTCTTTGGTGGCATAGCCTTTCTATCAAAGCCAAAAGGTCCCCAAGCTTTAGAATCACATGATAGCCTTCGGCCTTGGCAGGGGTGTGACATGAACGCATTGTGTGCCACTGTCTACCTGTTCTGGGTTGACAGTGAACAGTTCCTGCACCTGTTTAAACTAACTGGACCCAACCCCTTACTTACTCTCTGCAACAAAAGCTGGAAAACGTTTGTATTGAGCACATTTTACACCAATCGTTTTCCCTGCTATATCCCTTCTTATCTGGCATTCTAGATTGCTGTAATATCACTCCTATATCTTTTTGTTCTTTCTTAGGAATTTTCTAGCAAAGAATGGATCTGGCTGGGCGCGGTGCTCACGCCTGTAATCCCAGCACTTTGGGAGGTCAGGGCATGTGGATTGCCTGAGCTCAGTTCAAGACCAGCTTGGGCAATGCAGTGCAACCCCATCTCTACTAAAAATACAAAAAATTAGCCAGGCATGGTGACGCACGCCTGTAGTCCCAATTACTTGGGAGGCTGAGGCAGGAGAATCACTTGAACTCGGGAGACGGAGGTTGCAATGAGCCAAGATTGCGCCAGTGCACTCTAGCCTGAGGGGACAAAGCTAGACTCTGTCTCAAAAAAAAAAAAAAAAAAAAAAAGGAATGAATCTTGGCCGGGTGCAGTGGCTCACACCTGTAATCCCAGCACCTTGGGAGGCCGAGGCAGGCAGATCACCTGAGGTCAGAAGTTCAAGACCAGCCTGGTCAACATGGTGAAACCCCATCTCTACTAAAAATACAAAAAATTAGCTTGGTGTGGTGGTACGCACCTGTGATCCCAGCTGCTTGGGAGGCTGAGGTGGGAGAATCGCTGGAACCAAGAGGTGGAGGTTGCAGTGAGTAGAGATTGTGCCACTGCCCTTCAGCCTGGGCAACAGAGTGAGACTCCGTCTCAAAAAAAAAAAAAAAAAATTTAAAAAAAAAAAAAAAAGAATAAGAATGAATCTGTATTTGTCTTGTATTTCTTCTATTTATAGAAATAGTTTTTGTTTGCTTGTTCAAGTACCAAGAGCCTACTTGGCACTTGGCAAAGACTAGGTCCCTGCTCTGTGGGAGCTTTGAGTTGAGGGGGAAGGAGGGAGGTCAGGTATGTAAAGAGATACTCATAATTGATGTGTTAAGAGTGCCTGAAGGAGAGGAAAATGACTCAGGGTGGAAGCGTCAGGAAAAGTTTCAGTCAAGAAGTGGGATTTAAGCTGGGTCTTGAAGGGTGGAGATTAATTGAGAGTGATAGGAGGAGGAGCATGTTGCAGGTGTGGCAGAGAGGAAGGAAAGAACTATACCATGAAGGGAGCCTGAAGGATTCTTTAGGTTAGTAGTGCCATGGCCACAGTCAAAAGAAAGACCCAGATCAAATTTAAACATGGTGATGTACCTTGAAACAGTTTTAATTTTCACTTTAATAATTGTGACTGTTATTTAATTTTATAATATATAGTCCTCCTCTTAAGTTAGAGGATCCAACTTAAAGGATATTTTTACTTTTCTCTTCCATTCTTTTAAATATAGTAGTGTATTCTAGTCCCAATAAGTTATTAAATACACTGCATAGACCCTAGATCCTTTTTTTTTTTTTCTTTTTAAGATGGAGTCTCACTCTGTCACCCAGGGTGGAGTGCAGTGGCGTGATCTCAACTCACTGCAACCTCTGCCTCCCAAGTTCCAGCAATTCTCCTGCCTCAGCTTCTCTAGTAGCTGGGATTACAGGCATGTGCCACCCACCACACCCGGCAAATTGTTTGTATTTTTAGAAGAGATGGAGTTTCACCATGTTGGCCAGGCTGGTCTTGAACTCCTGACCTCAGATGATCTGCCTGCCTCAGCTTCCCAAAGTGCTGGAATTACAGACATGAGCCACCATGCCTGGTCGAGCCACCATGCCTGGCTTTTTTTTTTTTTTTTTTTTTTAAATACAAGGTTTTGCTCTGTCACCCATGCTGGAGTGCAGTGGTGCAATCATGGTGCACGGCAGCCTCAACTGCCTGCACTCAAGCCATTCTCCTGCCTCAGCCTCCTTAGTAGCTGGGACCACAGGCATGTGCCACCACACCTGGCTAATTTTTTTGTTTCTAGAGATGAGATGTTGCTGTGTTGCCCAGCCTGGTCTTGAGTGGGCTAAAGTGATCCTCCTGCCGTGGCCTCCTAAAGTGCTGGGATTACAGGTGTGAGTGACTGTGCCTGGCCCAATTCTTTATTTTTATTTTATTTATTTTATTTTTTGTTTTTGAGATGGAGTCTCTCTCTGTTACCAAGGCTGGAGTGCAGTGGTGCAATCTCGGCTCACTGCAAGCTCCGCCTCCCAGGTTCACGCCATTCTCCTGCCTCAGTCTCCTGAGTAGCTGGGACTACAGGTACCCGCCACCACGCCTGGCTAATTTTTTTATATTTTTAGTAGAGATGGGGTTTCACCATGTTAGCCAGGATGGTCTCGATCTCCTGACCTCATGATCCACCCACCTCAGCCTCACAAAGCGGTGGGATTACAGGGATGAGCCACCGCGCCTGGCCCCAATTCTTTATTTTTATCAGTTGGCAAGCCAAGTTACTCTGTAGTGTAAATCTGGCTAGCAAAAGTAAGTTCTTTGCTTTCCTTTTGTGTGTGTGTGTGTGTGACTCTGTCGCCCAGGCTGGAATGCAGTGGTGTGATCTGGGCTCACTGCAGCCTCTGCCTCCTGGGTTCAAGTGATTCTCCTGCCTCAGCCTCCTGAGTCGCTGGGATTACAGATGTCCACAACGAGGCCTGGCTAATTTTTGCTATTTTAGTAGAGAGGGGGTTTTGCCATATTTTGCCAGGCTGGTCTCAAACCCTGACATCAAGTGATCTGCCAGCCTCATCCTTCCAAAGTGCTGGGATTGCAGGCGTGAGCCACTACTCCCAGCCTTTGTTTGATTTTTTGTTTTTTGATATAGAGTCTTGCTGCATTGCCCAGGCTGGAGTACAATGGTGCACAACCTCGGCTCACTGCAACCTCTGCCCCCTGGTTTCAAGCAATTCTCCTGACTCAGCCTCCCAAGCAGCTGGGATTACAGACATGTACCACCACGCCCAGCTAAATTTTGTATTTTTAGTAGAGATTGGGTTTTGCCATATTGGCCAGGCTGGTCTCGAATTCCTGACTTCATGTGACTCGCCCATCTCAGCTTCTCATAGTGCTGGCATTACAGGTGTGAACCACCATGCCCAGCCCAGTTTCTAAATTTTTGAAGGGTGAAAAAAAATATATTATTGTGGTATCTCTTCCCCTAAAACCACATATGCCCATTAACATCTATTTTTGTTTGTTTGTTTAGTTTTCCTTTTTTTTTTTTTTTTTGAGACAAGTCTAGCTCTGTCACCCAGGCTAGAGTGTAGTGGCGCAATCTCGGCTCACTGCAACCTCTGCCTCCCAGGTTCAAGCAATTCTTCTGCCTCAGCCTCCTGAGTAGCTAGAACTACAGACGCCCACCACCACACATGCCCGGCTAATTTTTTTTTTTTTTTTTTGAGACAGGAGTCTTACACTGTCGCCCAGTCTGGAGTGCAGTGATGCGATCTCGGCCCCCTGCAAGCTCTGCCTCCCGGATTCAATTAATTCTCTTCCCTCAGCCTCCTGAGTAGCTGGGACTACAGGCACCCGCCACTACGCCCGGCTAACTTTTTCTTGTATTTTTAGAAGAGACGGGGTTTCACCATGTTGGCCAGGATGGTCCCGATCTCCTGATCTCGTGATCTGCCTGCCTTGACTTCCCAAAGTGCTGAGATTACAGGCATGAGCCATTGCGCCTGGCCTACGCCCAGCTAATTTTTCGTATTTTTAGTAGAGACAGGGTTTCACCATGTTGGGTGCACTGGTCTTGAACTCCCGACCTCGTGATCCACCCGCCTCAGCCTCCCAAAGTGCTGGGATTACAGTCATGAGCCACTGCGCCTGACCATAGTTTTACTATTTTTCACCTGTAATGGTTTGAAGTGATTCTCCCCTATTAAATAGTTTCTCCTGAAGCTTTTTATTCTTCAGAAGGGAGACTCCATTTAGTTACTATCATCAGAGAAAGCAAATTATGCATTAGTAATTCTTGTTCTTTAAATATTTATACCCAGTTGTACTTTACCCATCAGATCTTTTTGTTTGTTTGTTTGTTTTTTGAGACGGAGTCTTGCTCTGTCACCCAGGCTGGAGTGCAGTGGCACGATCTCAGCTCACTGCAAGCTCTGCCTCCCAGGTTCACCATTCTCCTCCTGCTTCAACCTCCCAAGTAGCTGGGATTACAGGCGGCCGCCACCACGCCTGGCTAATTTTTTGTATTTTTAGTAGAGGCGGGGTTTCACTATGTTAGCCAGGATGGTCTTGATCTCCTGACCTCGTGATCCACCTGCCTCAGCCTCCCAAAGTGCTGGGATTACAGGCGTGAGCCACCCTGCCTGGCCTTCGATGAGTTCTTGACTGTGATCAAGATCTGATGGGTAGGTAGGGCGTAGTGGCTCACTTTGGGAGGCCGAGGCGGGTGGATCATCTAAGGTCAGGAGTTTGAAACCAGCCTGACCAATATGATGAAACCCTGTCTCTACTAAAAATACAAAAAAATTAGCCGGGTGTTGTGGCATCCACCTGTAATTCCAGCTACTTGGGAGGCTGAGACAGGAGAATCGCTTGAACCCGGGAGGCGGAGGTTGCAGCTAGCCAAGATCGCTCTATTGCACTCCAGCCTGGGCAACAAGAGGGAAACTCCGTCTCAAAAAAAAGGAAAAAAACTCAGTCTAGGCGACATGGTGAAACCCCATCTCTACAAAAATACAAACAATTAGCTGGGCATGGTGGTGCGTGCCTGTATTCCCAGCTACTCAGGAGGCTGAAGGAGAATCACCTGAACCCAGGATGTTGAGGCTGCAGTGAGCCATGCTCATGTCACTCTGCACTGTAGCCTGGACAGCGGGAGTGAGATGTGCGTTTCCCATTTGTTACTCTTTTTAAACAAGGATAGGAAATCATCAGAAAGCATACTGTTACCTCTGTCTTCTCTGTTCGTCCTTTCCCACATTCATTAAAAAACAATTATGGCTAATTAACCACTTGAGAATTGTTTTGGCTGCTATAGATTGAAACGTTCCTGCTCCCAAGGTCCAGTGATCCTGTTGCTCTTGTTCCCACAGGCATAGAATGTCAAGCTAACCAGGCGTCTGCTACTTCAGAAGAATGTACCGTCGCATGGGGAGTCTGTAACGTAAGGAAGCATCTTTACCTGTCAGCATGGCTTGTAAACATATTTCCACTTTTCCTGCTTTGCTAGTCTTGAAAATAACTAGGGAAAAAAACTGACTAGTCCAGCTTTCTCCTAAAAGGTATACAAATAATAAAAAAAATTTTAAATCATGATACTATTCACCTGTTACAGGGTAAAAATTACAGTTACTGCAAAAAGGCACTTACTTGTCTTAATTATAAAGTGGACCCACTTTTGTTAGCAATATTTTAGGGCTTCATCTATGGGAATTGCCTTCAAAACCTGCGTGCACCCTTTGGAATATTCTCTTGGTAGAACTTTGTACCTTTGAAACAGACTTTTTTAAAGACCACGTGTCTAATGGAACTAAGTTTGATGAGTAAATTGAGTGTTTAAGTTTCTGTGTATGTGTGTTTGTGTGTGTGTGTGAAGTGTGGCATATGTACTGAGATAGGATTTTTTTTTAAACATGGCTTATACCAGAAATGCTTTGTGTAGCTTTATTGGACTGAATGGCCTTCCAAGAGTGTGACAGCTGTGAAGGATAACAAATACCAAATATGTTATTTCTAGCATGTGTTAAAAATTCATCCTTTAAGCTGTAAAGTCCCAGTCACATGAGCTAAAATTGTCTTGTCAGGGCCTCCTGTGTCATGGGGACAGAATACCCACAGTTTCCAGCATGACACAGGGCTAAGAGATTCTAGAGTCAGACCACCATTCCCTGTCTTTGTGACTGACTTGCTGAGTGACGTTAGGCAAGGCGTTTAACATCTCTAATCCTGGGTTCCCTCATGTAAAATGGGGCTGATAGTAGACCACATAAAATTGTAATCAGGATTAGATGATTTATGTTAAAATGTGATTAAACAGCTCCCAGCACATAGTAAGCACAAATGCTTGTTTAAAAAAAATCTAAATAGGCCAGGTGTGGTGGCTCACGCCTGTAATTCCAGCACTTTGGGAGGCCAAGGCAGGTGGATCACGAGGTCAGGAAATCGAGACCATCCTGGCTAACAAGGTGAAACCCTGGTCTCTACTAAAAATACAAAAAATTAGCTGGGCGTGGTGGCGGGAGCCTGTAGTCCCAGCTACTTGAGAGGCTGAGGCAGGAGAATGGTGTGAGCCCAGGAGGCAGATCTTGCAGTGAACTGAGGCTGTGCCACTGTACTCCAGCCTGGGTGACAGAGTAAGACTCCGTCTCAAAAAAAAAAAATCTAAATAAATACAAATTAGAGGTAGAGGTGTTACTGTGTAGATGGTGTTCTCGGTATTTTTTCCTGTTGCCTTGCAACCCTTTTTCCTACCTCCACTGTTTTTTGTTTGTTTGTTTGTTTGTTTTGAGGTGGAGTCTCACTGTGTGGCCCCAGCTGGAGTGCAGTGACGCAATCCCAGCTCACTGCAACCTTCACCTCCTGGGTTCAAGTGATTCTCCTGCTTCAGCCTTCCAAGTAGCTGGGATTATAGGTGTGCACCACCACGCCCGGCTAATTTTTATATTTTTAGTAGAGATGGGGTTTCACCATGTTGGCCAGGCTGGTCTTGAACTCCTGACCTCAGGGTGATCCGCCCACCTCGGCCTCCCAAAGTGCTGGGATTACAGGCATGAGCCACCGTGCCCAGCCCCTACCCACACTTTCTGGTACACCTTCTTCCATCTCTGTTGTGACCCTTTGGCCAGGCTCACAGTAGACCGTGTTGGCCGTGGGGGAACTTCAATCGTTTATGGGGATAAAAGAAGTATGTCGGGCTCTTTGCCCTCCCTGGCATGCAGACATACTAAGAACCATGTTCCTTTATGTGGAAAGAAAAGAGAGTGAACGTCCTCTTCAATTTCGCTAAGGAGAGATTCTCTCAGAGAGCCTGCCGTAAAAGAGAGCCAGCATGGTGTGGCAGAAGCCTCTGGATTAGTCCTGGGTTCCAGTTCTGGGTCTTCTACAAACCAGCTCCATGAATTAGGCAAGTCACTTGTCTGGGTTTCGGTTTCCTGTCTGTAAAATGAAGATAAAAATATCTGTCATGCTTGCCTGCCAGGGTTGATGTGAGGCCTCAAATGAGGTAATACATGTCAACATCTTCTGTAAACTGTCAAGTACTGTAAATTTATCTTCTGTAAATTATACTCTGACCGCTGAATATATCCATTAACACGTCTTAGTAAACGTTCAGGGTGCTGTCACCTCCCTGACACCTCATTACAGCCCCCTTCTCCCCAGCGCTTGGTGTTCTCTGACTTAGTTGGGCTATACCAGGACCCTGTACTGCTGCAAAGTGCTTAGTGGTTGAGGAGAGAGAGGGAGAAGCTGTCGAATACCCTTCGGTGAACCCGACCCTAAAACCTGGTGGTTAAGAAAAATGTCGCCGCGTTCTGCCTTTTGGAAATTCTGCCTTTTCTCTTTTTCACAGTGAGTTATACAAGAGTCAACAGAAAAGGGATCTTCCAAAAGGCTGTACTCTAGGAGAATATTTGTCCTCTTGGGTATCCTTAGTGTAGTAGCTATGGATTCCACTCTTAATTACTGAATTATGTTTTTGTCTTTGTCAAAAGATATTTCCCAAGATAATAATCCATATTATATAATCCCTTAAGTTCCATACATACTTTGGGAGATGTACTGACCAGATTTCAGTTGTTATTAAATGAAGCTTGCAAAGCTTTTGTTGTTTTGTTAGGGTGTATTTCTCCCCGTGCCCCATCACAGCGCACCAGTCACAGACGAAGTGAAGGAAGCACTTGCTACACCTGTCCTAATACGCACATGAGCAGGGGGAGAAGTGCTTATTGTAGAGGCATTGTGATTAGCATCTGCATGTCATGAGCCCACACCAAAAAACTGCACGCAGCCTGTCCTTTTCCCAAATCTAAGCAGACTTCTAGCTCCCTGTCAGTTACCGGTGGTCTTGGTACTCTTGTCTTTTTACTTCTTGTCTTGATTATGAAATAAGCCTTTTGATGCTCTTTAGGCTGCTTGTGTGCTGTTTGTCCCTCGTAAGAATACTTCCTTTTACCCCAATTTTCTTTTATCTCATTCCCTAAGACGAAGTCCCTCACCCATTACAGGCATGTGAAGTACTGAGCTCTTGTAATATCAATATGTCTGTGAATAAGTCTGGAAATAAAGTTCCTTTGACCAGAGCTGAGCTGGGTGTGGGGAGGTTGGGGAAGTGCCCGTCTCAACTCTGGGTGGGTGGCAGTGACCGTGCACTTCTCTACCAAGGGCTGGGAAGAAGGCTCTGCTCCTGCAGGTCGTATTCTGCAGGGGCAGGAGGGTGGGAGGGAAGCTAGAGACCAGGAATGGCGATATTTGAAATCTGCATTGATCAGGGGCCTCCTTTCCCAGGGAAAGTGGAAGTATCCCCTTACAGACTGAATGGGACCAAGGAGCCACATTCCATGTTCTCTTAAAGAGAAGAGAGCTCAGTGCTAGCACATACTCCTGTGCTTCCTGAATGATTTCCTTTAGTAGTAGTGACATTTCTAACAAATGCTTTATTGGAAATATCCTCGCATCTAACCAAGATACAGTCAGTTGTTGAACTTTTGCCTCTCGTTGTTACCTCCTTTTCTAGCCCACTATGTGTCACCCATGCCACTGCCCTGTGGGACCTGTAAAAAAACCGGAGTTATTTTTAATAAAATATCTTTTTTTCCAGCATGCTTTTCACTTCCACTGCATCTCTCGCTGGCTCAAAACACGACAGGTGTGTCCATTGGACAACAGAGAGTGGGAATTCCAAAAGTAGGTATCTTTGGTTGTTTTGACGGGGCTTTTTGACTTGCCTCAGGCTGAAAGGAGTGTGGTCTTGGGGGATGGAGACATGATACATGCCTTATTTTTGTAAAGCTGGTTTTTGGTTACTTAAGCTAGGACTTATCTGTATGGAAAACGCACAGAGGATTAGCCAACATTAGACATTTGCAGCCTAGGGTCTCCCAACCTTTTTTTTGGTTTATTTTTTAAGATGGAATCTCGCTCTGTTGCCCGGGCTGGAGTGCAGTGGTGCTGTCTTGGCTCACTGTAACCTCCACCTCCCGGGTTCAAGCAATCCTCCCACCTCAGCCTAGCAAGTAGCTGGGATTACAAACATGTGCCACCATGCCCAGCTCATTTTTGTATTTTTAGTAGAGATGGGGTTTCACCATGTTGGCCAGGCTGGTCTTGAACTCCTGGTCTCAAGTGATCTGCCTGCCTCGGTCTCCCAGAGTGCTGGGATTACAGGTGTGAGCTACTGTGCCCAGCAGGTTTCCCAGCCTTCTAGGGTCTGTGAAAGTAGAAAATGTGATAATCTATAAACTCTTAAATATTTCATAAATTACATCCTAATGAGGTTCCATGGGCTACCTCATGTCAGGTAGCTTTTGACTAGACTTGTATCCACCTATCATATTTCAGTAGTTTATCCCATACTGATTAATTCTAATATAGCATTTATGGCTATCCTGATTAGATTTTATTGTTATATAAATAAAACATGGCCTGGTAAATTTTTAAAAATTTAAATGGTTGAAAGTGTATATCACAAAACATGAATTTCCCACTATAGGCCCCTGCTCCTGCTTGCTGGAGCTAGCCATCAGCGACAGGACAGCTTCTTAGTAGATTTTCTGACTATCTCTTATATGTCCCAGCATTTACATGGCTGTGTGTATATATATTTTTTTGTTAACATAAATGTGAGTATCCTATACAGTAATTCACCTTTTTTTTTTTTTTCCATTTTGTACATTTTGGAGATTTTCCATTTCCACAAATAACAAACTACCTCATTTTTAATGGTTGCAGAGTATTTCTTTATGTAAATGTACCTTAACTTTTTTCTTTTTTTTATTTGTTTGCATGTTTTTAACATTTTTTACATTTTTTAAAAAGTCAGTCCCTGGCCGGGCGCAGTGGCTCACGCCTGTAATCCTAGCACTTTGGGAGGCCGAGGCGGGTGGATCACCTGAGGTTGGGTGTTCAAGACCAGCCTGGCCAACATGGAGAAACCCTGTCTCTACTAAAAATACAAAATTAGCTGGGCGTGGGGGTGCATGCCTGTAATCCTAGCTACTTAGGGGGCTGAGGCAGGAGAATCACTCGAATCCGGGAGGCAGAGGTTGCGGTGAGCTGAGATCGCGCCTTTGCACTCCAGCCTGGGCAACAAGAGCGAAACTGCGTCTCAAAAAACAAGTCAGTCCCTATTGGTGGGCATTTGGGCTTCCAGTTTTTCACTGATGCAAGCAATGTGAAGGGAGAAACATCCTTATACATGAAGCTTTATGTAAATGTGTAGATGTATTTGGAGCAGTAATTCCTAAAAGAGGAATTTCTGGGTAAAGAGCATGGCTGGGCTTGGTGGCTCACACCTGTAATCTCAACACTTTAGGAGGACAAGGTGGGCAGATTGCTTGAGTCCACTAGTTCGAGACCAACTGGCAACATGTTGAAACCCCATCTCTACCAAAAAATAGTAAATTAGCCTGTGCGTGATGGCTCGTGCCTGTAATCCCAGGACTTTGGGAGGTTGAGACAGGTGGATCATTTGAGGTCAGTTTGAGACTAGCCTGGCCCACGTGGTGAAACCCCATCTCTACTTAAAAAAATACAAAAATCAGCTGGGTGGTAGTGGTGCGTGCCTGTAATCCCAGTTACTTAGGAGGCTGAGGCAGGAGAATCACTTGAGCCTGAGAGGCAGAGGTTGCAGTGAGCTGAGATCGCGCCACTGTGCTCCGGTCTAGATGACAGAGTGAGACCCTGTCTCAAAAAAAGAAAGAAAATTAGCTGGATGTGTTGCCATGCACTCGCAGTCCTGGCTACTCTAGAGGCTGAGGTGGGAGGATGGCTTGAGCCCAGGAGGCGGAGTTTGCAGTGAGCTGAGATCAGGCCACTGCACTCCAGCCTAGGTAACAGAGCCAATTAAAAAAAAAAAAAAAAGGTCAGGTGCAGTTGCTCACACCTATAATCCTAGCACTTTAGGAGACTGAGGCGGGTGGATCACCTGAGGTCAGGAGTTCAAGACTAGCCTGGCCAACATGGTGAAACCCTGTCTCTACTAAAAATACAAAAATTAGCCAAGCGTGGTGGTGCACGCCTGTAATTCCAGCTACTCGGGAGGCTGAGGCAGGAGAATCATCGCTTGAACCTGGAGGGCTGGAGGTTGCAGTGAGCTGAGATCACACCACTTCAGCCTGGGCAAAAGAGCAAAACTTCGTCTCAGAAAAAAAAAATATGTATTTTTATTTTTGAGAAATAGTGTCAGTTTTTCCATTCCTAAGAATATACACTGATTTACAATCCCCTCCAAACAGTGAAGCAGAACTCCCCTTTCTTCATTTCCTGCCAAGGCTTCCTTATACAATTTTTCCATCTTAGCCACTCTAATAGGTGACAATCAGTATTCGATTTTCATTTTTGAATTTTCAGTGAGGTTGGGCAGTTGTTCATGTTTTTATATCTCTTACGCTTTTCTGTGAGCCACTGTGTTTATCTTCCTGCATGTTGTTTTCTTTTGAATTACTGGTCATTTTCTTTACTGAGTTTTTTCTGGGAAAGGAGTTTTTAAATTTAAATATAAGTCTTTATTAGGCTATTCTTGGATTTAAAAAACAAAAAAATAGGATCCTTTTGTTTGTGAAATATTTAGAAATCTATTATTAGTACAGTGATTTTGCTTTTAAATTCAATAATTTATTTGGTAAAACATTTGGAAGTATTATCAGTGTATATTCAGTTTTTAAGAAACCTGCCAAATACTCAGTATCTGAGTGGTACTGTTGGGCTTCCTTCAGCAAAATGTATGCTAAGTGCCGTGTAAAGTATAAAAACATTTGAGATGGTCCTTCCAGCCCTTGGAGCTTGCATTCTACGGAAAACCATAACAGGAATACATGTCAAGGCAGAGGACTTTTCTTTTTTTTTTTTTTTTTTTTTTTTTTTGAGGCGGAGTTTCACTCTGTCGCCCAGGCTGGAGTGCAGTGGCCGGATCTCAGCTCACTGCAAGCTCCGCCTCCCGGGTTCACGCCATTCTCCTGCCTCAGCCTCCCGAGTAGCTGGGACTACAGGCGCCCGCCACCTCACCCGGCTAGATTTTTGTATTTTTTAGTAGAGACGGGGTTTCACCGTGTTAGCCAGGATGGTCTTGATCTCCTGACCTCGTGATCCGCCCGTCTCGGCCTCCCAAAGTGCTGGGATTACAGGCTTGAGCCACCGCGCCCGGCCGGCAGAGGACTTTTCTAAGTTTTCAGGGGGCCTGTGTAATTGGCTCTGCCCTACAGCAGGCTCAAGGTTCCGTTTTAGACCAAAACGTTCTTGTTTTGCCCGTACATGTGCCCAGGGCTAAATCTGAGAATTGGCGAGGGTATGAAGAATTCCTTGTCTGGGGCTTTGACTGCCACTCTAACTGGTGACTTTCCCAGGTGGTAGTTATCAGTGCATTGGGAAAACAAATTCTTCAGTATTCTTTAATCTGATAGGATTGTTCTACAACCCATATCACGTGCTAGAACCTAACCTATGTGGAATTTGGCATAACAGCTCTTTTTAAGACAATATTCAAGTAGATTTCTTAAGAGAAGCTGTGATCAAGAGTTCCAGTGCCCTAGTTTCTATCCATACAACAAATTATTTTAATCAGGTTAACTGCCTAAAAAGATCCAGGACAAAAGATAATGAGGGATCTTGTGTTCAAGAAATCTGTTCATATGTGGAAGAAATTCCTTGGCCTTGTTTCTTTATTTTTATTTATATATATATTTTTTGAGACAGAGTCTCACTCTGTCCTCCAGGCTATAGTGCAGTGGTGTGATCTCTCAGTTCACTGCAACCTCCAACTCCTGGGTTGAAGCAGTTTTCCTGCCTCAGTCTCCCGAGTAGCTGGGATTACAGGCACCTGCCACCACACCTGGCTAATTTTTGTATTTTTTAATAAAGACAGGGTTTCACCATGTTGGCCAGGCCGGTTTTGAACTCTTGACCTCATATGATCTGCCCACCTCAGCCTCCCAAAGTGCTGGGATTACAAGGGTGAGCCACTGCACCCAGCCCCTTGTTTATTTTTTATAATTTTAGAGCCAAATTTCAGTTTCTGGGGAAAACAGAAACCCCTGAAATCCACGCCTAGCTTCTCTTCTCTTTGTATAGAACTGAATGTAATCAGAGTTGTAATTGGAGCTGATGACAGATTTTGAAATTGAAGGCTGATCAGTCGCTATTCTCACTATTAGCTTTACCCTGAACATGCCTGAGTAACGGAGTTCAGGTGAACATAGGCCGCCATGATCAGGGGAGCCCGAAAGTTTAAACTGAGCCCCTGCTTGGAGTGAGCAGGTGGAGCTGCCTTTCACAACCCGCCAATGACTTTTCCCTCTCACCTCCCTAATACCACCAAGCAGCTACTCGCACCTGTCAGGTGGGCGTGGTTGAGTCACAGGGAGAGCCTGTCACTAAGAGGGGATAGTAGGCAAGGAGTCCTGAAAGATGGGGAGGGGAAAGGGGATCACAATAACAGCTAAGCTAGTGTCAGTGTCTCACTCAGTCCTGGAGCAGACTGTGATCACTTAGGTTCTAACTAAAGTTGCTGGTGTTTAAGCAGGTTTTATGTCTCACACAGGAAATTACCACGGAATTAATCAGAGTAATTTGCTTTGTCTTTCAGGTATGGGCACTAGGAAAAGACTTCTTCCATCAAGCTTAATTGTTTTGTTATTCATTTAATGACTTTCCCTGCTGTTACCTAATTACAGATTAGATGGAACCGTGTTTTTTCTGCTTTGTTTTTTCAGTTTGCTGTTTCTGTAGCCATATTGTATTCTGTGTCAAATAAAGTCCAGTTAGATTCTAGAACGGATGCTCTCTCTTGTGTATGTGAACAAAGTGAACATAAATGAAGAGTCTCCCCTTCCAAGGCTGAAAACTCAGCTTTCGAAAGTGAAATGTTCGTTCATCGGGGCCAGAGCAGGGTTGTCCTCTGAGCGCATCACTTAGTCATGAGGGATCCGACAGAGGCAAAGTATGGATCGCTGGCACCCGAAAACAGCAGTCAGCCCTTCTTTCTCCTCCTGTGTGACAGCAGCGGGCAGCTGAATGAGGGAAGAATGTGGGATTCAGTCGTCAAACCCAGTTCTGAGTCCTGGTTCCACAGCCTGGTTACTGATGGCAATCTTGGCAAAGTTGCCTCTCTACTCTGAACTTTGTCTGTACTGTGGGCTTCTGAGGACTAAGTGGCATCATGTGGTCACAGAGAGAAGCTTTGTAAAATGTAAAACCACTATACAAATGTGACCTTTGGTTGTGTATGACAGCAGTCCCCAACCTTTTTGCCACCAGGGATTGGTTTCATGAAAGACAATTTTTCCACGGGTGGGGATGGGGTGGGGGTGTGCCTGGGGATGGTTCTGGAACTGTTCCACCTGAGATCATGAGGCACTAGATGGACTCCACAACCTAGATCCCTCACATACACAGTTCGCCATAGGCTTCAAGCTCCTGTGAGAATCTAATGCCGCCGCTGATCTGACAGGCAGAGCTGAGGCGGTAATGCTTGGTCAGCACCTGTTCACCTCCTGCTGTACGGCCGGGTTCCTAGCAGGCCATGGACTGGTATCCGCTCTGCAGCCCAAGGGTTAGGGACCCCTGGCGTACGACATGTTTCTTTCTTTTCTTGGCTTAGAAAAATAAAGATATATATAATCGTGGCTGGCAAAAGGACAATTTATGAACTCAAGTTAAAAATTGATATTGGCAAGGCCGGGCGCGGTGGCTCACGCCTGTAATCCCAGCACTTTGGGAGGCCGAGGTGGGCGGATCACAAGGTTAGGAGATCGAGACCATGGTGAAACCCCGTCTCTACTAAAAAAATAGAAAAAATTAGCCGGGCGCAGTGGCGGGCACCTGTGGTCCCAGCTCCTCGGGAGGCTGAGGCAGGAGAATGGCGTGAACCCGGGAGGCGGAGCTTGCAGTGAGCCAAGATTGCGCCACTGCACTCCAGCCTGGGTGACAGAGCGAGACTCCGTCTCAAAAAAAAAAAAAAAAAAATTGATATTGGCCGGGGCGGTGGCTCATGCCTACCATCAGGCGGGCGGATCACGAGGTCAGGAGTTCAAGATCAGCCTGACCAATATGGTGAAACCCCATCTCTACTAAAAATACAAAAATTAGCCAGGCATGGTGGTGTGCACCTGTAATCTGAGCTACTCAGGAGGCTGAGGCAGGAGAATCCCTTGAACCTGGGAGGTGGAGGTTGCAGTGAGCCGAGATCGCGCCACTGCACCCCAGGCTGGGCAACAAAAGTGAAACTCCGTCTCAAAAAAAAAAAAATCTTGGGAGATGGAAGGAATTGTCAGTTCTAATACTAATTCAATGGTTAATAATACAGATTTTTTAACTGAGAAGCAATATAGTTTGTTGCAGTGGCTCTCAAAGTATCATCTGAGGATTCTTGACAAGGGGGTACCTGAAACCCTTTCAGGGGGTTCATGAAGTTCTTCCAACTGCAAGTCTATGTGAAAGCAGTTTTTCTTTATATTCAACCAAAGCAGCATATCCAATGAAGAAACCGACTTAAGAATCCACTGTCTTCTATTAAATCAGATGTAAAAGAGATTAGCAAAAATACAAAAACAATGCGAGTCTCACATTTTTTGTTTTAAAAAATAATTTTAATAAAAATATGTTCATAAGTGATGGGTTTTTATTCTTTTCAGTCATTTTTCAAATTTCTGGGGCTTTTATTTTGTGGGGGGGGGGCGGGATTTGAGACATGGTCTTGCTCTGTCCCCAAGGCTGGAGTGTAGTGGCGAGATCACAGCTCACTGCAGCCCCAACCTCCTGGGTTCAAGTGATCCTCCCGCCTCAGCCTCCTAAGTAGCTGGGACTACATGCGTGCACCACCATACCCAGCTAATTTTTTTTTTTTTTTTTTAAGTCTCGCTCTTGTCGCCCAGGCTGGAGTGCGGTGGCACCATCTTGGCTCACTGCAACCTCCTCTCAGGTTCAAGTGATTCTCCTGCCTCAGCCTCCCGAGGAGCTGGGATTACAGGCACATGCCCCCATACATGGCTAATTTTTGTATTTTTATTAGCGACGAGGTTTCACCATGCTGGCCAGGCTAGTCTCAAACTGCTGACCTCAATCCACTTGCCTTGGCCTCCCAAAGTGATGGGATTACAGGTGTGAGCCACCCCACCAGGCCCCACACTGAGCTAATTTTTAAATTTTGTGTAGAGTCTTGGCCGGGCATGGTAGCTCACGCCTGTAATCCCAACAGTTTGGGAGGTCAAGATGGGTGGATTGCTTGAATCCAATGGTTCAAGACTAGCCTGGGCAACATGGTGAAACCCCATCTCCAAAAAATATAAAAATTAGCTGTGCGTGGGGGCATGTACCTGTAGTCCCAGCTGCTGGGGAGACTGAGGCAGGAAGGTTGCTTGAGCCCAGAAGGTGGAGGTTGCAGTGAGCCAAGATCCTGTCACTACACTCCAGCCTGGGTAACAGAGGGAGACCCTGTCTCAGAGTCTTACTGTGTTCCCCAGGCTAATTTCTCAGTTCTGGTTTCCATTATTGTAAATATTTGTAGATAAAACCCGCATAAAACTCTTTGGAGTCCTCAGTTTTTAACATCATAAAAGGGTCCTGATACTAAAAAGTTTGAAAAGCTTTGTTTAGCTTAGTCATTAAGAACTTCGGCCGGGCACGGTGGTTCACACCTGTAATCCCAGCACTTTGGGAGGCCGAGGTGGGTGAATCATGAGGTCAGGAGATCAAGACCATCCTGGCCAACATGAGGAAACTTTCTACTAAAATACAAAAAATTAGCTGGGCATGGTGGTAGTCTCAGCTACTTGGGAGGCTGAGGCAGGGGAATCGCTTGAACCCAGGAGGTGGAAATTGCAGTGAGCCGAGATCGCGCCACTGCACTCCAGCCTGGTGACAGAGCGAGACTCTGTCTCAAAAAAAAAAAAAAAAAAAACCTCAAAAAAAGAACTAAAAGAACTTCAAAGTCTAACCTGGAACAAAACTGACTTCCCCACTAAACTACCACAGTACCTAGTATGTAGCAAGCACTCAAATGGAGGCAGCTGCTACTGTTCCTTTTTGTATCATTTTGGTACTACCATCCTCAGCAGAAATTCCTTCTTTTAAACCCTTTCCAGGCAGTATTCAGACTGCATAAATACTTTCATTAATGAAAAACACATTGCTTTTTGCACAGATGACACATTACATATTTGCAGAATTCTGCTTGGGTTTTGATCAGAATTCTTTGCGTAAAGTACAGAAATCCAGCTTCTGCTTGGGCAAAAGGGAAATTTCTTGGAGGGCTATAGAGGTCTGCAATGCAACAGCAGAAAGGGCTGGAGACGCAGCTGGATCTAAGACTGAAGAGAACCAGGGAATCTATGCTGCTGGGATTCTCACTGCTTCTCTTTTTCATTTTTTTATTTTTATTTTTATTTTTGGAGACAGAGTTTTGCTTTGTCACCCAGGCTGGGATCCAGTGGCGTGATCTTGGCTCACTGCAACCTCTGCCTCCCAGGTTCAAGTGATGCTCCTGCCTCAGCCTCCTGAGTAGCTGGGACTATAGGCATGTGCCACCATGCCCAGCTAAGTTTTGTATTTTTAGTAGAGACGGGGTTTCACCATGTTAGCCAGGCTGGTCTCGAACTCCTGACCCCAGGCGGTCCGCCCACCTCAGCCTCAGAAAGTGCTGGGATTACAGGTGTGAGCCACCATACCCGGCCCTCACTGTTTCTCTCACAGAGACCAGCTTCAGACATGACAGGAAAACTCTGGATGCCAAAGACTCTGCCACCTTTCCCACAGCTTCTGCCACAGGCAAGGGACCAACTCCAAGTTCTTTCTTTAAAAAATGAATTGGCTGGGCACGGCGGCTCATGCCTGTAATCCCATCACTTTGGGAGGCCAAGGTGAGAGGATCGCTTGAGGCCAGGAGTTTAAGACCGGCCTGGCAAATATGGCAAAACCTTGTCTCTAGTAAAAAATATAAAAATTAGCTGTACAGGCTGGGCGCGGTGGCTCACGCCTGTAATCCCAGCACTTTGGGAGGCCGAGGCAGGTGGATCATGAGGTCAGGAGATTGAGACCATCCTGGCTAACACAGTGAAACCCTGTCTCTACTAAAAATACAAAAAATTAGCCACGCGTGGTGGTGGGCACCTCTCCCAGCTAAATGGGAGGCTGAGGAAGGAGAATGGCGTGAACCCAGGAGGCAGAGCTTGCAGTGAACCGAGATCGCGCCACTGCACTCCGGCTTGGGTGTCAGAATGAGACTCCATCTCAAAAAAAAAAAAATTAGCCAGATATGGTGGCGCTCACCTATAGGTTGCAGTGAGCCAAGATCACGCCACTGCATTCCAGCCTGGGCGACAGAGCAAGACTCTGTCTCGGAAAAAGACAAAGAAAAACAAAGGCAAGGCATGGTCGCTCACGCCTGTAATCCCAGCACTCTGGGAGGCCGAGACGGGCGGATCACTTGAAGTCAGGGGCTCGAGACCAGCCTGGCCAACATGGTGAAACCCTGTCTCTACTAAAAATACAAAAAAAAAAAAAAAAAAAAAAAAAATTAGCTGGGCGTGGTGGCAGGCACCTCTAGTACCAGCTACTCAGGAGGCTGAGGCACGAGAATCATTTGAGCCCAGGAAGTGGAGGTTGCAGTGAGCCAAGATTGTGCCACTGCATTCCAGCCTGGGCAACAGAGTGAGACTCTGTCTCAAAAAAAAAAAAAAAAAAAAAAAAGATTAAGAAAAAAAAAGTCAGTGAGTAATAGAGCATGACAATAATAACAATGCCAATAATTATCAAGCTCCTAGACTCACATATTAAAAAAAAAATTATTTCAAAGTGAACCATAACTTTACATAAAGTTACAGGGTCAGGACAAATACTTACTTCTATACCATCAGTTTAATACTGTCTCCTAGTGGACCGCCAGATCCTGACCAGATAATTGGCTTGGCAGACACGAATGAAGTCAAAGTCAGGGCCGCTCATTTGTTCATTCGTTCGTTCATTTATTCAGCTGGTATCCATTAGGGTACCGTGTTGAGTACTGGAGATTCACAGGTGAATGGGACAGACAAGGCTTTCGCTCTGCTGAAGGAAGCCTCACAACCAGGAGGGTAGACAGGCTGTAAAGAAGTAATCACATGGCCGGGCGCGGTGGCTCAAGCCTGTAATCCCAGCACTTTGGGAGGCCGAGATGGGCGGATCACGAGGTCAGGAGATCGAGACCATCCTGGCTAACACGGTGAAACCCCGTCTCTACTAAAAAATACAAAAAAACTAGCCGGGCGAGGTGGCGGGCGCCTGTAGTCCCAGCTACGCGGGAGGCTGAGGCAGGAGAATGGCGTAAACCCGGGAGGCGGAGCTTGCAGTGAGCTGAGATCCGGCCACTGCACTCTAGCCTGGGCGACAGAGCGAGACTCCGTCTCAAAAAAAAAGAAGTAATCACATATGTGACTAGTGTTTTAGATAGTGCTAAGTGTCATGTAGACAGTGAAGCGGGTTGAGGTGTCATAGAGTAAAACTTGTTGGCCATTTCTAACAGAGTGGCAGGGAAGTCCTCTTTGAGGACATGATACACAAGTTCTGAGACTTGATGAAGCCAGTCATCGGAGATAGGTGGGGAGTTCAAGATCAAGTCCCCGGGGCAGATGATGACTTGCTCCAGTGTGATTGGAGCTCTGTGAACACAGGAGGGAGCATCATTTTTACAGAGGAAGACTGGGGCCAGTTCACCTGGAGGTATGTTGGGCTGGGTAAGAAGTTTCTGTTGTTGTTGTCGTTGTTGTTGTTGTTGTTGTTGTTGAGGCAGAGTCTGGCTCTGTCACCCAGAAGGCTGAAGTGCAGTGGCACGATCTCGGCTCACTGCAACCTCCGCCTCCCAGGTTCAAGCGATTCTCCTGCCTCAGCCTCCCTAGCAGCTGGGATTACAGGCGTGTGCAACCATGCCTGGCTGATTTTTGTATTTTTAGTAGAGACAGCGTTTTGTTATGTTGGTCAGGCTGGTCTTGAACTCCTGACCTCAGGTGAGCCACTTGCCTCGGCCTCCCAAAGTGCCAGGATTACAGGTGTGTGCCACCGTGCCTGGCCTATTCATTGACTTTCAATGATGTGCCAGGCACAAGGGGAAACTGCACCATCCACTTATTCATCACAAAAATAGAGCCTGTGGGCCAGGCACTGTGGTTCACACCTGTAATCCCAGCACTTTGGGAGGCTGAGGGGGATGGATCACTGGAGGTCAGGAATTTGAGACCAGCCTGGCCAACATGGTGAAACCCCGTCTCTACTAAAAATACAAAAATTAGCCAGGCGTGGTGGTGCATGTCTGTAATCCCAGCTACTCAGGAGGCTGAGGCAGCAGAATCTCTTGAACCCAGAAGGTGGAGGTTGCAGTGAGCCAAGATGGAACCATTGCACTCTGGCCTGGGCAACAGAGCAAGACTCCATCTCAAAAAACAAAAAACAACAAAAATAGAGCCTGTGAAATTAGTTCTGCTATTGCCCCGATGCTGCACATCAGGAAACTGATACCCAGAGAGCTAAGTGACTCGTTTAAGTTCCCGCCATAGGAAATGGCAGGGGCAGAATTTGAATCAAGGCTCAGAATTTGAATCAAGAATCTGACTCCAAGGCTGGCGTCCTCATCTTTGGCCCATGGTTGATACCAAGCCCTGTCCCCTTACCCACCCAGAGGATTTGCTTACCCTCTCTTGGTCTTTGGTGATGATGGTTTTACCTCACCCTACCCTTTGCGGTGGGCTGCCCACCCCGCAGTATCATCATTCATGATTCAGAGTAGACAAGATTTTTATTTTTTATGCAATATATATATTTACTTATTTGAGACAGAGTCTCACTCTGTTGCCCAGGCTGGAGTGCAGTGATCTCAGCTCAATGCAACCTCCGCCTCCCGGGTTCAAGCAATTCTCCTGCCTCAGTCTCCCTAGTAGCTGGCATTGTAGGTATGCGCCATGACGCCCAGCTAATATATGTATTTTTAGTAGAGACGGAGTTTCATCATGCTGGTCAGGCTGGTTTCAAACTCCTGACCTCAGGTGATCTGCCCATCTCAGCCTCCCAAAGTGCTGGGGTTACAGGCGTGAGCCATCATGCCCGGCCTTATTTTATTTTATTTTATTTTATTTTATGTTATTTTATTTTATTTTATTTTTTGAGATGGAGTCTTGCTTTGTCACCCAGGCTGGAGTGCAGTGGCACAATCTCAGCTCACTGCAAGCTCCGCCTCCTGGGTTGACGCCATTCTCCTGCCTCAGTCTCCCCAGCAGCTGGGACAACAGGCGCACACCGCCACACCCAGCTAATTTTTTTGTATTTTTAGTAGAGACAAGGTTTCACTGTGTTAGCCAGGATGGTCTCGATCTCCTGACCTCGTGATCCGCCCATCTCCACCTCCCAAAGTGCTGGGATTACAGGCGTGAGCCACTGCGCCCGGTTAATTTTTGTATTTTTTAGTAGAGACGGGGTTTCTCAATGTTGGCTAGGCTGGTCATGAACTCCTGACCTCAGGTGATCTGCCTGCCTTGACCTCCCAAATTGCTGGGATTATAGACATGAGCTACCATGTCTGACTGCTTTTTTTTTTTTTTTTTTTTAACCTTTTGGCTGTCACAAATAATGTCGCAATAAATACAATGTGTACCAATGTCTCTAGAAGACCCTGCTTTCAGTTATTTTGGGTATATATCAAGAAGTAGAATTGTTGGGTCATACAGTAAATTCTATGTTTAGGTTTTTTAGTAATTGCCAGATTTTTCCACAGGTATACTATTTTACATTTCCGCCAGTAATGCACTTCAATTTTTCCAAATTTGTATTAGTCTACTAAGGCTGTTCTAACAAAATACCATAGACTGGGCAGCTTCAACAACAGAAATTTATTTTCTATTCTGTTCTGGAGGCTGGAAGTTCAAGATCAAAGTGCCAGTAAATTCAGTTTCTGATGAGGGCTCTCTTCCTGGCTTGTAGACGGCTGCCTTCCTGCTGCATCCTCACATGGCCTTTGGAGAGAGAGAGCGAGCTCTGGGTGATAGCCCAGGGCTCATCTGGTTGTCCCTGCAGAAGTGTCCGCTGCTTCGCAGCACCCACAGCAGATTTTTGTTGCTGCTTCTCTTTTCTTCTAGTGCCACTGTCTAAATTTAGATTCCCCTAAAGAAGAGCCTGAGACGAGAACTTGGTAGCTTATTTTGGAGTTGATTCCAGGAAGCACAGCACGGGAGAGGGAATGTGAGACAGGGGAGTGAGGAAAGGCACTGAGCGGGTCACCTCTGTGGGCAACTGGGCTCAGTCCCCCTCCGGGCCCGCTGAGGGGTCGTGCAGAGCACACCACAGCACTGCACACCAAGGGATGGGAAGCCCAGTCTCTTCTTTCTCTTCTTCTTTCTCTTCCTCTAAGACACCAGTCCTATTGGATTAGGTCCCCAACTATATACCTCAGTTAACCTTAATTATCTCCAAAACACGTTATCTCCAAATACAGTCGTACCAGGAGCTAGGGCTTCAACATATGAATTTGCAGGGAGGGTTACAATTCAGTCCACAGCGACATCCTTGCCAACACTTGTCATTTTACGAATTTTGATAATAAATCCTGGGGAATGAGAACTAGTTGTGGTTTTGATGCTGTTGAGCATCTTTTCATGGCTTCTTTCTTAGCCATTTTTGGTTTTTGTTTTGTTTTTTGAGACAGTCTTTTTTTTTTTTTCTTTTTTTTTTTTTTTTTTGAGTCGGAGTCTCACTCTGTCGCCAGGCTGGAGTGCAGTGGCGCGATCTCGGCTCACTGCAAGCTCCGCCTCCAGGGCTCAAGCGATTCTCCTGCTTCGGCCTTCTGAGTAGCTGGGACTACAGGCGCATGCCACCACACCCAGCTAATTTTTGTATTTTTATAGAGATGGGGTTTCACCATGTTGGCCAGGATGGTCTCCATCTCTTGACGTTGTGATCCGCCCACTTGGCCTCCCAAAGTGCTGGAATTACAGGCGTGAGCCACCACACCTGACCAACACAGTCTTATTCTGTTGCTCAAGCTGGAGTGCAGTGGTGAGATCTGGGCTCGCTGCCACCTCTGCCTCCCAGGTTCAAGCGATTGTCCTACCTCAGCCTCCCAAGTAGCTAGGAGGATTACAGGTGTCTGCCACCACACCTGGCTAAATTTTGTAATTTTAGTAGAGACCAGGTTTTACCATGTTGGCCAGGCTGGTCTCGAACTCCTGACCTCAAGTGATCTGCCCAGCTCAGCCTCCCCAAGTGCTGGAATTACAGGCATGAGCCACCATGCCTGACCTACTTCTTACTTTTGTTGTTGTTGTTGTTGTTGTTGTTGTTGTTGTTGTTTTGGAGACAGAGTCTCCCTCTATCCCCCACGCTGGAGTGCAGTGGCGCAATTTCCACTCACTGCAACCTCCACCTCCTGGGTTGAAGCGATTCTTCTGCCTCTTCCTCTTGAGTAGCTGGGACTGCAGACATGTGCCACCAATCCTGGCTTTTTAAAATTATTTATTTATTTATTTATTTTTATTGAGATGGAGTTTTGCTCTTGTTTCCCAGGCTGGAGTACAATGGTGCAATCTCGGCTCAGTGCAACCTTCATCTCCCAGGTTCAGGCGATTCTGCTGCCTCAGCCTCCTGTGTAGCTGGGATTACAGGCGCGTGCCACCACACCTGGCTAATTTTGTATTTTTAGTAGAGACAGGGTTTCACCATGTTGGTCAGGCTGGTCATGAACTGCTGACCTCAGGTGATCCACCCACCCCAAAGTGCTGGGATTACAGGTGTGAGCCACCACGCCCGGCCTACTTTATTTTTTAAGATATTACCTCCCTTGCAAGTTGTCAAGAGAATGAGAGATGAAAGGAAAGTGCCTGCCACAGAGCTGGCCACATAGTAGGTGCTCAATAAACAGCAGCTCTCCTTAGGAGAATGCTGGTTTGGTGTCTTCAGGTTGAAAGGACCAGAGTCTTCCTCGGGTTCCCTCAGGCACACTGGTAGCACAGCAGGCTCACAGGAAATGCTCCCTGTCTGCACAGTCTGGCCTGGGAGACCGGAATGTCGCTTAGTAGGCCACAGGCCTCCATCTGGTTGTCCCTGCAGAAGTGTCCGCTGCTTCGCAGCACCCACAGCAGATTTTTGTTGCTGTTTCTCTTTTCTTCTAGTGCCACTGTCTAAATTTAGATTCCCCTAAAGAAGAGCCTGAGACGAGAACTTGGTAGCTTATTTTGGAGTTGATTCCAGGAAGCACAGCGCGGGAGAGGGAATGTGAGACAGGGGAGTGAGGAAAGGCACTGGGCGGGTCACCTCTGTGGGCAACTGGGCTCAGTCCCCCTCTGGGCCCGCTGAGGGGTCGTGCAGAGCACACCACAGCACTCCTCACCCAGCGATGAG
Organism: Chlorocebus sabaeus; assembly: GCF_047675955.1. Taxonomy (NCBI): domain Eukaryota; kingdom Metazoa; phylum Chordata; class Mammalia; order Primates; family Cercopithecidae; genus Chlorocebus; species Chlorocebus sabaeus. Next base: position 9,888,370 of record NC_132922.1, on the reverse strand, counting down.
AAGCCGGGTACTGAGCCAGGCCCTGGAGGTTTTAAATACCTGGCCCTTCTGGATTCCCCTGCACAAAAGGCTGAACAAGTGTTCACTGCTCCAGAAAAAACCCCTCGGGCTGAGAAGCAGAGAGATGGGGGTAGTGAAGTGAAGCTTTGTGTGTGCAGGGAACCACCGCCTACACCTGCAGTGGACTAAGAAGGCCCAAGGGGATACAGCGCAGGGGACCAACAGCTCCAGCAACCACCACGGCCTCTCTGCCGCCTTACTCCTGCATACTCCTGCATGCTTAAAGCTTCTACTGCCTCAGCCTCTACTTTTAGCTGTCATCTCTGTGGATCTCTGGGTTTCTGTGTCCCTGCTGCACAAATCTCCGCGGAAGCCTTGCATTTCATGTGTCCACGAGAAACAGGTGATCGGGCAGGACTGTTCACGCTAGCCCAGCTCACAGGGCACTGACCTCCAGAGATGGCTGCCCTTGCCACAGTCACCTGATCCTCTTCTAGTCCACGTGTCTGAAGTCCGAGGAATAGAGCATACCAACTTGTTCATAAAAACAATCTGTGGGCCGGGTGCAGTGGCTCACGCCTGTAATCCCAGCACTTTGGGAGGCCAAGGCGGGTGGATCATTTGAGGTCAGGAGTTTGAGACCAGCCTGGCCAACATGGTGAAACCCCGTCTCTACTGAAAATACAAAAATTAGCTGGGTGTGGTGACAGGCCCCTGTACTCCCAGCTACTCAAGAGGCTGGGGCAGGGGAATCGCTAGAACCTGGGAGATGGAAGTTGCAGTGAGCCAAGATTGTGCCATTGCACTCCAGCCTGGGTGACAGAGCGAAACTCTGTCTCAAAAAGAAAAAGAAAAAGAATTTCTGACACCTTCTCTAGTTGGGGCTGTGGAGTGGCAGTGCCCAGGGTCTCCTGGATGGCTGATCTGTAGTAAGTACTGTTACCCCCTTTACAAATGAGAGTACAGGGCTCAGAGTGTTGGAGAGACTGTGCCCGGAGGCAGATTTGGACCTGAGAGCAGTCTCCTGACTCCAAATCTCATGTTCTTTCCACTGAGTGACTTTACCTCTTATGCAGGGAACAAACTCTCCAAGTGTTAAGTGTTATGAAAATCTTCCTATTTGGAGCTGGGCACAGTGGCTCACGCCTGTAATCCCAGCACTTTGGGAGGCCGAGGCGGGTGGATCACCTGAGGTCCGGAGTTCAAGACCAGACTGACCAACATGGTGAAACCCCGTCTCTACTAAAAATACAAAAATTAGCCAGGCGTGGTGATGCATGCCTGTAGTCCCAGCTACACGGGAGGCTGAGGCAGGAGAATTGCTTTAACGTAGGAGGTGGAGGTTGCAGTGAGCCGAGATCACACCACTACACTCCAGCCTGGGCGACAGAGCAAGACTCCACCTAAAAAAAAAAAAAAAAAAGAAAGCAATCTTCCTATTTGGGGTGTGCGGGGGTCATCTCCCAATAGAAAGGGATCTGCCCAGGGAACCTCAGGCTTTCCAGGGCTCTGGGTTCCTCAGTGGCAGAGCACCATGGTTGAGCTGTGTGCCAAAGCCAGAATAAATAAACCTATACCTCTCGTGTCAGATTAAATACCTTTTATGAAATTGTAGTGGAGATGAGTCATAGTAGACATCAAAGATTTCAGAAAAATTTGCGGGAGAAAAGCACTAGACTGAAAAGAATTCTATGTATTCCCTTAAATATTTCTGGGAACTGGGGTGAGCTACTGGTACCAGTCAGGTTCCTGGTGGCAAACAGAAGAAACCAACTGGCTAGCTTGTGCAGGAAGGGATTTATTAGGAGACCATCAGAAAGCTCAGCAAATGGCAGGAAGTGTCAGGTGAGGATTACACACCTGTGATCCCATCTCTTTGGGAGGCCAAGGTAGGAGGATTGCTTCAGCTCAGGTGTTCGAGACCAGCCTGGTGAAACCCCATCTCTACAAAAAATGCAAAGATTAGCCAAGTGTGGTGGCACATGCCTGTAGTTCCAGCTACTTGGGAGATTGAGGTGGGAGGATCACCTGAGCCCGGGGGGGTCAAGGTTGCAGTGAGCCATGATCACATCCCTGCACTCTAGCCTAGGTGACAGAGCAAGATCCTCTCTCAAAAACAAACAAACAAAATGAACAAATGGCAGGAAAGCTAGAGAAGAAACTTAGAAAAAAAAAAAAAAGGCCAAACCAAGAGGGACAAAAGGCAGCTGAGACCAAACCACAGGAACTGTGGGCCAACACCACCACTCCTGGACAATCATCATGGCCTGCAAGCAGGTGGCCCCTGGGATACTCACTGCCCACCACTGGCCCCTAATCCCACCTTCTATATAGGAGCCTCTCAGATTGACCCAATCTGTGTCACATGCCCACGCCAGCTGCCCAGGGTGGGTGGCAGGAGGTGATGCCTGCTCTGTTTCTCAACTTGTCACTTCCAACCCTCTCCAAGAACTCAGAGGCTCTGCTCAGTGAAACCCTCTGTTCTCTAGCCACTGGCCTTACTTCTTTTTTTCTTTCTTTCTATCTTTTTTTTTTTTTTTTTTTTTTTTAAGATGGAGTCTTACTCTGTCACCCAGGCTGGAATGCAATGGCGTGATCTTGGCTCACCACAACCTCCGCCACCTGGGTTCAAGCGATTCTCCTGCCTCAGCCTCCCGAGTAGCTGGGATTACAAGCAAGCGCCACCATGCCAGGCTAAATTTTGTATTTTTAGTAGAGATGGTATTTCACTATGTTGGCCAAGCTGGTCTCCAACTCCTGACCTCAAATGATCCGCCTACCTCGACCTCCCAAAGTGCTGGGATTACAGGGGTGAGCCACCATGTCTGGCCCACTGGCCCTATTTCTTTGTTAATTGCCATCATCCATTATAGAGTATGACAGAAGCAGGCTCAAATGTTATGGAGCCTGGAGCTTATGCATTCAGGGGGAGCCTCTTTAAGACATAATACAGCGTTGCACATAGAAATTGCTAAAGCCCCTCATTGGGCCTTGGAAGGGGGTGGTGCAAGTGGGACACCTGCAGCTTAAACTGCAGCAACTTCGGCCGGGCGCGGTGGCTCAAGCCTGTAATCCCAGCACTTTGGGAGGCCGAGATGGGCGGATCACGAGGTCAGGAGATCAAGACCATCCTGGCTAACACGGTGAAACCCCGTCTCTACTGAAAAATACAAAAAACTAGCCGGGCGAGGTGGCGGGCGCCTGTAGTCCCAGCTACTCGGGAGGCTGAGGCCGGAGAATGGCGTGAACCCGGGAGGCGGAGCTTGCAGTGAGCTGAGATCTGGCCACTGCACTCCAGCCTGGGCCACAGAGCAAGACTCCGCCTCAAAAAAAAAAATAAATAAATAAACTTCAGCAACTTCATCATGAATCCCCCCTGAGGAGAGAGACCAGTTCATGAGCCATTTCCTGTCCGTGGATGTCATAGATTTGTCAGGTTTTCTGCTGTTACAAAAATGCCGCAAAGAACATTCTAATACGCAAGTCTTTTGTGAACATGCGTAAGTATTTCTCCAGGTTAGACAGAAAGAGCTGGAATTGCCAAGTTGTAGGACAAGAGCCTTTTCATTTTTATCTGATGGTGTCCTGCCAAATTGCCACCCAAGGGGTGTCGCTAAATCCAACTCCCATCAGAATTACAGTGAGAGTTTTCTCACATCTTTGCCAGCACTGGATATAATAATATTTTTCATTTTTTTGCCAACTGATGGAAAAAAAATTAAAGTGATCTCAACATTGTTTTAATTTACTATATTAGTTTTCTAGGGATGATATAACAAAGGACCACACACTAGGTGGTTTAAAAACAGAAATGTGGCCGGGCGCGGTGGCTCACGCCTGTAATCCCAGCACTTTGGGAGACCGAGGTGGGCAGATCACTTGAGGCCAGGAGTTGGAGACCAGCCTGGCCAACATGGTGAAACACTGTTTCTACTAAAAATACAAAAATGAGTTGGGCACGCTTCAGCATGCCTGTGATCCCAGCTACTTGTGTGGCTGAAGCACGAGAAGCGCTTAAACCTGGAAGGCGGAGGTTGCATTGAGCCAAGATTGTGCCACTGCACTCCAGCCTGGGCAACAGAGTGAGACTCCATCTCAAAAAATAAATGAATAAATGAATAAATGGAAATGCATTGTCTTACAGTTTTGGAGGTTCGAAGTCCAAAATCAAAGTGTTGGCTGGGCGAGGTGGCTCACAACTGTAATCCTAGCACTTTGGGAGGCCAAGGCAGGCGAATCGCTTGAGGTCAGGAGTTCGAGACCAGCCTGACCAATGTGGTAAAACTTCATCTCTACCAAAAATATAAAAAATTTGCCGGGTATGGTAGCGCATGCCTGTAAGCCCAGCTACTTGGGAGGAGAGGCAGAATTGCTTGAACCTGGGAGGCAGAGGTTGCAGTGAGCCGAGATCGTGCCACTGCACTCCAGCTTGGGTAACAGAGCAAGACTCTGTCTCAAAAAAACAAATAAACAAATTCCACCTGTCCTCAGGCCCCAACCCCTGCCCACAGCAAAGCCCTCTATGTCCCCACCCTCTTCTCTGCTCGCCTGACTCTTCCCTGAGTGAGGACACTGCTTCCTTTTAACCCTTCAAGGGGGCTTTTTCCTTCCAGGCTCCCTGTCCTAAAAGGCTGGAGGTGGGGTCAGGCTCTCCCAAGCTCCTGGTTGCCTCTTCACGATCACTGTCCCTCTCTCCTTCCTCAAGCCTCGCAGCGCCTTTGGTGCACAGGCCCTGGGGTGATCTCCCTGGTTCCAGTCGCATGCCTTCCTCCCAGGCATTCCGCGTAAGCCAGGATCACACGTGCAGTGGCTCCCCGTCCGTCTCTTGGCCGCTGTTCCCTCCACCTCCCTTCGCCATGATTTCAGCATCGTGGATGTAGACGGCCCATCCAACCTGGGACCTAGGGCCTAGACCTCCCTGCTGCCAAGGATCTGTTCTTTGGCCACCTGCTGACCTGGTCATATTATCATTGGCAAGAACAGTAGCAGCTGCAGAACTGCCACTTTTAATCCCCCGTCTCAGACCTCCACCTCCAAACGATACTCTGTCTTTTTCCTCTTAGTCTCCTGATGTGACAACCTCCTAATATTTGGGGCCCCTAAGCCACTTTTAAGCCACCAGTTAAAAGCCACATCTTTTAACTAGTCACCATCCCCTTTCCTATTCTTTTTTTTTTTTTTTTTTTGAGACAGAGTTTTGCTGTGTCGCCCATGCTGGAGTACAGTGGTACAATCTCAGCTCACTGCAACCTCTGCCTTTCGGATTCAAGCGATTCTCCTACCTCAGCCTCCTGAGTAGCTGGGATTACAGGTGCCCGCCAACACGCCCAGCTAATTTTTGTGTTTTTAGTAGAGACAGGGTTTCACCTTGTTGGCCAGGCTGGTCTCGAACTCCTGACCTCAGGTGATCCACCCACCTCGGCCTGCCAAAATGTTGGGATTACAGGAGTGAGCCACCGCACCTGACCCCCTTTCCTATTCTTATGTCCTAACCCAGATTAGATCCAAGCGCCATCATGTTAACTCTTTCCTTGCGGAACAGCTGAAAGTGGCTGGAGAACACTCAGCCATGCTGAACGTCCTCACTTTGACTTTATGACACAAAGCTGAATAGAACCTCAGTTCTGGTCAGCAACCCAATCACCCTTCTCTGGTCCATTTTTTCTCCCACCTCTCTGAGAGGCAGAGAAGTAATCAGTACGAAACACGGCCTCCTCCTTAGCACTCATTGCTTAGGCAGTTTGTTGGGATGAAGTGGGGTGGCCTTGTCGGGAGGGCACGACCGTCTCACTACAAATCTGAGGATGCCCACTGTCCCGCTGCAGAAAGAGCTGAAGCAGAGCCAGAGCTATTTTTTTTGTTTGTTTGTTTTTTGTTTTTTTGAGACAGTCTCACTCTGTTGCCCAAGCTGGAGTGCAGTGGCACGATCTCGGCTCACTGCAACCTCCACCTCCTGGGTTCAAGCGATTCTCCTGCCTCAGCCTCCCGAGTAGCTGGGACTACAGGCATGCGCCACCATGCCCGTTTAATTTTTGTATTTTTAGTAGAGACAGGGTTTCACTATGTTGGCCAGGCTGGTCTTGAACTCCTGACCTCATGATCCATCGCCTCGGCTTCCCAGAGTGCTGAGACTACAGGCATGAGCCACCACGCCTGGCCGAGCCAGAGATTTTGATGTCACACGCTCAGTTTGAGCCCCTGAATGGGGAAGGACATGGTATTTATCCACTGACAGTACATTAGAAGGGAAGAGATTCACCAGAGATTCACCAGGGTGGGAGGAAGTTACTTTTAGGGGCTTGTAGGGAGTTTGTTGGGGTCTTCTTGACCCAGGAGAAGAGCAGGAGTAGCAATTCTCTCCCAGTGCCAAGGACTCTGCAGGTGACTGAACCAGCTGCTAGGACCAGGAGACACCTGCTGCTTGAAAGAGCTCTGCTATGCATTTCACCTGTGCCCTGCATCCAGGAGGACTGAGCCATGCATCTGCCCTCGGGCGAGGGCTTTCAGGACCAGCTGCTTGCACGTCACCCGTGGGCCATCCAGCTGGGATGCTCTTCAGCCCAAATTGGTTTGATTTGGCAATAAAGAAGTTGTTAGTGACCTGCAATAAAAGTTTCGGTGGAATTTGGCAGAAGCCAAGTGGCTCTGGGGAGTATGTGGTATGTGAGGAAACTGAGGCAGCCAATGTAAACAACTCTTTGAAAAAGTGCTTTGGGGCCGGTTGCGGTGGCTCATGCCTGTAATCCCAGCACTACGGGAGATTGAGGCAGGAGGATTGCTTCAGCTCAGGAGTTTAAGACCAGCCTGGACAACATAGGAAGACCCTGTCTGTACAAAAAAAAAAAAAAATTAGCCAGACGTGCTGGCATGCACCTGTAGTTCCAGCTACTTGGGAAGCTGAGGTGGGAGGATCGCTTGAGCCCAGGAGGTTGTCTGCAGTGAGCCGTGATTGCACCACTACACTCCAGCCTGGGCGACGGAAGAAGACCCTGTCTCAACAACAACAACATCAAAAAAAAAGTGGTTTGGCTTCAGAGCCAGGTTACTTGTTAGAAAAAGACACAAGGTTGAGAGAGGGAGGTAGACATGGAAGGGTTCTTGTCTGTTCTTGGCAAGGAGTCAGTAGAGAGAGAGAGAGATGGAAGACGCTCAAGAGCATCCAGGAGCCAAAGGTGGAATTTAGGAATCAGTGCACAGCAGGGAGGACTGGCTTCAGTGGGAAAAGGACACATTTCCCCTCCGGGAGGTGACAGGTGGGGCAGTCAGGTAGGCACCTTGGTGGCAGGATGATGGGAGAGTTCCTATCTGAAGGCTGCCAGTTTCTGAGTATAATAGAAAGTGAGGTTTTCAATAGCCATGCTGGAAGATTTTGGGGGTGAGCTGACGAGGAGAGTCCAGCGGCTGGCAGGTAGCATTGGAGGACACAGTTACGGTTGATGTCCATGGATTGACAGCACCAGATTCTGCAGTGATGTGATTTTCTCCAGCACAGCTTAGGACCCAGCGGTAGCCAAGAAGGATGAGGAGACTGGCTCTGAGTCAGGGCTTCCAGGTTAGTGCATCAGTGAGACAAGTCAAGAAAAGTCAGGATTTCAGGCGTGGTGACTCACACCTGTAATCCCAGCACTTTGAGAGGCCAAGGTGGGTGGATCACCTGAGGTCGGGAGTTCAAGACCAGTCTGACCAACATGGAGAAACCCCGTCTCTACTAAAAATACAAAAATTAGCCAGGCGTGGTGGCACATGCCTGTAATCCCAGCTACTCAGGAGGTTGAGGCAGGAGAATCGCTTAAATCCGGGAGGCGAAGGTTGTGGTGAGCCAAGATCGCGCCATTGCACTCCAGCCTGGTCAACAAGAACAAAACTTCATCTCAAAAAAAAAAAAAAAAAAAAAAAGATAAGTCAGGATGTTGTTAAGAGATTGGCCAAGATGGGGAACTGTGGAATCCATGCTGGAGAAGGAAGCAAAGACTGGAGAAAGAGGCCAGAAAGGAGGATTGAAGTCAAAGATTGTCTTGCAGGAGAAAGGATGGAAGTGAGAGCAGCCAACAGCAGCAGAGTAGATGACCACAGAGAGAGAAAGGACCACCCAGAATGCAGTAAGTCAGGGTGGGACCCTTGGCTGCAAGTTCTGGCCTTGCGAAGGGGGCAGAGCTCCAGGGAAGGTGAAATGACTGGGGGGGAAGGAAGTCAGGGAACTGACAGAGGTTGGTGGTTGTAGGGGTCATCTAAGCGAACATCAGAGATACCCAGAACAGAGTCAGGGACTGCAAGAAAGAGGAAAATAGAAAGTATGTCTGCTGGGTGCGGTGGCTCACGCCTGTAATCCCAGCACTTGGGGAAGCCGAGGCAGGCAGATCATGAGGTCAGGAGATCGAGACCATCCTGGTTAACACGGTGACACCCCGTCTCTACTAAAAATACAAAAAATTAGCCAGGCGTGATGGTGGGTGCCTATAGTCCCCGCTACTCAGGAGGCTGAGGCAGGAGAATGGCATGAACCCAGGAGGTGGAGCTTGCAGTGAGCCGAGATCGCACCACTGCACTCCAGCCTGGGCGACAGAGTGAGACTCCGTCTCAAAAAAAAAAAAAAAGAAAGAGAAAGAGTATGTCTGGGGGTGGGCATGGTGGCTCAAGCCTATAATACCAGCAGTTTGGGAGGCTGAAGTGGGTGGATCATTTGAGGTCAGGAGTTCAAGACCAGCCTGGTCAACAAGATGAAACCCTATCTCTACTAAAAATACAAAAACTAGGTGGGCCATAGTGGCACGCGCCTGTAATCCCAGCTACTCAGGAGGTTGAGGCAAGAGAATCTCTTAAGTCTGGGAGGAGGAGGTTGCGGTGAGCCAAGATCATGCCAGTGCACTCCAGTCTGGGTGGAGACTGGAGAATGAGACCGTGTCTCAAAAAATAAATAAAGAAAGAAAGAAAGAAAAGAGAAAGAAAGAGAAGAAAGAAAGAAAAGGAAAGTACACCTGGGTCTAATGTTGTCAGTGAATGAGTATAACTGAGAAGCAAGGACTTCGAAGGTGACAAGATCTTTAAAAGACAATATTAGCTGGGGGCACTGGTGCGCACCTGTATTCCCAGCTACTCAGGAGGCTGAGCCAGGAGGATCTCTTAAGCCTAGAAATTCAAGGCTGCAGTTAGCTGAGATCGTGCCACTGCCTTTCATCCAGGGCAATACAGCAAGACTTTGTTTCTAAAAATAAATAAATAGATAAACAAAATAAAAGATAGTGAGTGATGATGGTTGGAAGAAGCTTTAGGGTTGGCTCTGGAGGGTCAAGGGATGAGGAAGAAGGAGCAGCCTCCCCGGGGGAGGGGTGCTGGGAAGTGAGAACCCCAGATGAGCGCATGGTTTCTGTTAAAACATAGGCTCCAAACTGGTAGCCAATAAGCCAAACAGTAGTTCGCTTTGCCTGCTCAAAAATTAAGCCAATGAAGGCTGGGCCTGGTGGCTCCCACCTGTAATCTCAGCACTTTGAGAGGCTGAGGCGGGCAGATTACCTGAGGTCAGGAGTTCAAGACCAGCCTGGCCAATATAAAGAAACCCCAACTCTATTAAAAATACAAAAATTGGCCCGGTGCAGTGGTTCACGCCTGTAATCCCAGCAGTTTGGGAGGCCGAGGTGGGCAGAGAAGTGGGAGGTCGGGAGTTCAAGACCAGCTTGGCCAACATGGTGAAACCCCATCTCTACTAAAAATACAAAAATTAGACATGTGTGGTGGTAGGGCCCCTGTAATCCCAGCTAAAGGAGGCTGAGGCAGGAGAATCACTTGAACCCAGGGGGCAGAGGTTGCAGTGAGCCGAGATTGCACCATTGCACTCCAGCCTGGGCAACAAGAATGAAACTCTGTCTCAAAAAAACAAAAACAAAAACAAAAACCAAACCAAACCAAACAAAACAAAACAAAAAATGTCTTGGCGCGGTGGCTCACACCTGTAATCCCAGCACTTTGGGAGGCCAAGGTGGGTGGATCATGAGGTCAGGAGTTCAAGAGCAGCCTGGCCAACATAGTGAAACCCTGTCTCTACTAAAATTACAAAAATTAGCCAGGCATGGTGGTGCGCACTTGTAGTCCCAGCTACTCGGGAGGCTGAGGCAGGAGAATCACTTGAACCCAGGAGGTGGAGGCTGCAGTGAGCCGAGATTGTGCCACTGCACTCCAGCCTGGGTGACAGAGTGAGACTCCATCTCAAAAAATAAAAATTAAAAAATTAAAATAAATAGCACTGCTATAAGCGTTCGTGTACAAGCTGGCATGTGGACATATGTTTTCAGTTCTTGGGTAGATACCTAGCTAGGAGTGGAATTACGGGGTCATATGGTAACTCTATGTTTAACTTTTTGAGGAATCACCGAACTGTCTTCCACAGTGCCGTGCTATTTTACATCCCTACCAGCATTGTATGAGGGTTTCTTGCCTCTTTTAAATTATCTGAAGATCTGGCCATGCTGGGTCTACATTCCCACATGCCAGCACTCAGCCTGGAACTGGATCAGGAAACGTGGGCGCTCACCTTCCCGGGTTCTCACTACTCACAGTCCAGGCACAGACATTACCCACTGCCTTTGGCCCTTCATGCTCTATACATTTTCTTTCCTTCTTTTTTTTTTTTTTTTTTTTTGAGACGGAGTTTTGCTGTCGTCACCCAGGCTGGGGAGCAATGGCGGTATCCTGGCTCACTGCCGCCTCTGCTTCCCGTGTTCAAGCAATTCTCCTGCCTCAGCACCCTGAGTAGCTGGGATTATAGGTGCCCACCACCATGCCTGGCTAATTTTGTATTTTTAGTACAGACAGGTTTTCACCATGTTGACCAGGCTGGTCTCAAACTCCTGACCTCGGGTGATCTGCTCACGTTGGCCTCTCAAAGTGCTGGGATTACAGGCGTGAACCTCCAGGTATTTTCCTTACCTGCTGGGCCCCAGAGCAAACCCCAGGCAGGGGAAGACTGTGGTGTGAAGGGTGGGGTTGAGAGCACGTTTGTTGACCAAGAGTCAGCTTTCGAAGGGCCAAGTAAAAAGGTCTCAGAAGGTGGGGAACAGGGAGTTGTCAAGATGAGAGAGGAATTAGCAGTGCGGAAATGACAGCAGAAGAGAAGAGATGACTAGAGGAGCTGACATTTTGAACGGTGACTGAGTATAACAGAGACACGAGGTGTGGTGGGAGGAGCATCCCAGTTGGGCTCTGCAGGCTGAGGCCAGGCGGCTCCCACAGAGGTTCTGGTGGAGGCAGAGGGCCAGTCCTCCAGGCCCTGAAGCTCAGTAATGTAGGAGCTCAAGGAGGGATTTGCCTTTTTGTTTGGTTTGTTTTGTTGAGAGACAGAGTCTTGCTCTGTTATCCAGGCTCGAGTGCAGTGGCATGATCTCAGCTTGCTGCAACCTCTGCCTCCTGGGTTCAGGTGATTCTTCTGCCTCAGCCTCCCTAGTAGCTGGGATTACAGGCATGCGCCACCACACCCAGCTAATTTTTTGTATTTTTAGTAGAGACATGGTTTCACCATGCCGGGCTGGTCTCGAACTCCTCACCTCAGTTGATCCACCTGCCTCGGCCTCCTAAAGTGCTGGGATTATAAGCGTGAGCCACCGCCCCCTGTTGGATTTGTTTTTATCTAGATCAGAACTGTCCAATAAAAATAGAATACAAGCCATCTACATTATGAAACCATGTTTATCTTTGCCAATAATTAAGTGTAAATGGGGCTGGGTGCAGTGGCTCATGCCTGTAATCCCAGCACTTTGGAGGCTGAGATGGGCGGATCACGAGGTCAGGAGATGGAGACCATCCTGGCTAACATGGTGAAACCCCGTCTCTACTAAAAATACAAAAACATTAGCCAGGCATGGTGGAGGGCGCCCGTAGTCTCAGCTACTCGGGAGGCTGAGGCAGGAGAATGTTGTGAACCCGGGAGGCGGAGCTTGCCATGAGCCGAGATGGTGCCGTTGTACTCCAGCCTGGGCGACGGAGCCAGACTCAGTCTCAAAAAAAAAAAAAAAAAAAAAAAAAAAAGGAAATGGAATCTCATTGTGGATTTAAGTGAAATTGAGCATCCCTTTATTTAAGAGCCATAATAATTTTCTTTTCTGTGAATTCTCCTTTTTTTTTTTTTTTTTTTTTTTTTGAGACATAGAATCACTGTCATCCAGGCTGTAGAATCACTGTCACCCAGGCTGGAGTGCAGTTGGGCGATCTCAGCTCACTGTGACCTCCGCCTCCCAGGTTCAAGTGATCCTCCCGCCTCAGCCTCCCAAATAGCTGGGAGTACAGAAACGTGCCACCACACCTGGATAATTTTTTTGTATTTTTAGTAGAGACTGGTTTTTACCATGTTGGCCAGGCTGGTCTTGAACTCCTGACCTCAGATGATCCACCCACCTCAGCCTTCCCAAGTGCTGGTATTACAGGCGTGAGTTACCATGCCCACCTTCTTTTCGGTGATTTCTTTCTTCATATCCCATGACTGTTTTGCTATAGGATTTTGCTCTTTTGCACTTCAGTTTACAGGACATTTTTTTTTTTTTTTTTGAGACAGAGTCTCACTCTGTTGCCCAGGCTGGAGTGCAGTGGCATGATCTTGGCCCACTGCAACCCCTGCCTCCCAGGTTCAAGCGATTCTCGTGCCTCAGCCTCCAGAGTAGCTGGGATTACAGGCACCTGCCACCATGGAGTAGCTGGGACTACAGGCACGTGGCACCACATTCAACTAATTTTTTGTAGTTTTTGTAGAGACAGGGTTTCACCATGTTATTGAGGCTGTCTCTAACTTCCGACTTCAAGTAATCTGCCCACCTCAGCCTCCCAAAGTGCCCGGATTACAAGCCTGAGCCACCATGCCTGGCCTAAGAATCCTTTTTATGCAAATTTGTCGGTTTTTTTAGACTCTGGGCTCAAGCGATTGTTCTGCCTCAGCCTCACGAGTAGCTGGGATTACAGGCACATCCACCACACCTGGACTTTTTTTTTTTTTTTTCTTTTTTTGAGACGGAGTTTTGCTCTTGTTGCCCAGGCTGGAGTGCAATGGCGCAATCTCGGCTCACCGCAAACTCCGCCTCCCGGGTTCAAGAGATTCTCCTGCTAGCCTCCCGAATAGCTGGGATTACAGGCATGTGCCACCACGCCTGGCTAATTTTGTATTCTTAGTAGAGATGGGGTTTCTTCATGTTGGTCAGGCTGGTCTCGGACTCCTGACCTCAGGTGATCCGCCCGCCCTTGGCCTCCCAAAGTGCTGGATGACAAGCATGAGCCACGGCGCCCAGACGTACTTTTGTATTTTTAGTAGAGGGGGGGTTTCACCTTGTAGGCCAGGCTGGTCTGGAACTCCTGACCTCCAGTGATCGGCCCACCTCAGCCTTCCAAAGTGCTGGGATTACGGGTGAGCCATGGCACCTGGCCAGAAATTTGTCTTATTTGTTGCATATATTATTTTTCAGTTTGTTGTCTTTTGACTTATTTTTCCATGGAAATTTTTAAATTTTTTACTGTGGTCAGAGTTGGTAACTTCTGAGTTTTGAGTCATGCTTAAGTAAGCCCATCCCACTGCAAGATTATATATTTTTTTAATCTGTTACTTTTATGGTTTCATGTTTTAGACGCGTATCATTGAGGCTTTTGAAACTTATTTTAGTGTAGGTAATGCAGGAAGGATACAAAGGCATTGTTTCCAGATGGCTAGTCCATATTCCAGAATGATTTATTGCATAATCCATTCTTTCCTTTGTGTATTTGGGTGTGTTTCAGGACTGTGTATTCTATTAATCTTGTCTATTTGTGTTCCCCCAAAAAGTATTTTAATTATAACAGGTTGTTTTTTTTTTTTTTTTTTTGAGACGGAGTCTGGCTCTGTCGCCCAGGCTGGAGTGCAGTGGCCGGATCTCAGCTCACTGCAAGCTCCGCCTCCCGGGTTTACGCCATTCTCCTGCCTCAGCCTCCCGAGTAGCTGGGACTACAGGCGCCCGCCACCTCGCCCGGCTAGTTTTTTGTATTTTTTAGTAGAGACGGGGTTTCGCCCGGTTAGCCAGGATGGTCTCAATCTCCTGACCTCGTGATCCGCCCGTCTCGGCCTCCCAAAGTGCTGGGATTACAGGCTTGAGCCACCGCACCCGGCCATAACAGGTTTTTTTTTGAGATGGAGTTTCACTCTTGTTGCCCAGGCTGTAGTGCAATGGCGTGATCTCAGCTCACTGCAACCTCTGCCTCCTTGGGTTCAAGTGATTCTCCTACCTCAGCCTCCCAAGTAGCTGGGATTACAGGCATGAGCCACTATGCCTGACTAATTTTTTGTATTTTTAGTAGAGATGGGATTTCTCCATGTTGGTCAGGCTGGTCTCAAACTCCTGACCTCAGGTGATCCGCCCCCTCAGCCTCCCAAAGTGCTGGGATTACAGGCGTGAACCACTGTGCCAGGCCTAATTATAATGGTTTTATAATATGTTTTAATATGTGGTTGGGCTAGTTCCCTTCTTTCTCTTTAAGAATCTCCTTAGTGCTTTTGGTTTTGTTTGCTTCTGTTTTTCAAGACAGGGTCTCGTTCTGTTGCCTAGGCTGGAGTGCAGTGGTATGATCATGACTCACTATAGCCTCCACCTTCCAGGCTCAAGCAATCCTCCCACCTCAGCCTCCCAAGTAGCTGCGACTACAGGCACGCACCACCATGCCTGGCTGATTTTTGTATTTTTTTTTTTTTTTGTAGAGATGGCATCTAGCCATCTTGCCCAGGCTAGTCTTGAACTTCTAGGCTCAAGCGATCTGTCTGCCTCAGCCTCCCAAAAGTGCAGAAATTACAGCTGTGAGCCACCACACCCAGGTATGAATTCTCTTTGTCCTTAAAACCAGCTTTTCTGTGTCTTGGGGGATCTCACAATTAATTTATAAATTAATTGAGAAATAATTGGCATCTTTATAATATTTATTTCTCTCCTTTTTTTTACACAAAGTTAGCATGCCATATAATCTATTCTGCTCCTTGCTTTTTTTCACTAAACAATATATTCCAGAGTTCTTTCTTTCACACTTCATAGATTTTCCTTATTCTTTTGTATAGCTGCATAGTATTCCATTGGTAGATGTACCACAGCCTGTTTAACTGGTCCCTTACAGATGAATACTTAGACTTTGAATCCTTTGCTGTTACCAACATTACTGTAATGAAATCTTGTGCATGACTCCTTTCGTGTGTACACACCAGGCTCAGTCCTACCACAGGGACTTTGCCCTTTCCTCCCCATCACCCATATTCACATGGCTCACTTCCTCTCTGCCTTCCTTCTCCAAGAGGCTTACCCAGCCCTCTCAATCTCCCTGTCCTGTTCCATTTTTTTCGTATAGCAATCATCACCTTCAAACACAGTATGTACAATTTACTCTTTGGTTATGTTTATTGTCTGTTTCCTACCACCAGACTGCAAGGGGTTTTGTTGCTGTTTTGTTTTGGTTTTGTCCAATTTGTTCACCGATTTGTATTCCTGGCACCTGACAGGTATCTGATACTAAAATAATAATTGCTGAAGGGCCAGGCTTGGTGGCTCATGCCTGTAATCCCAGGACTTTGGGAGGCCAAAGCCCAGGAGTTCAAGACTAGCTTAGGCAACAAATAAATTTGTAAGATAAATTCCTAGAACAGGATTGCTGGGTCAAAATGTAGGTCTTCCCTTTTATTTCAAATTAATCTTTTTTTTTTTTTTTTTTGAGACAGGTTTTCTCTCTGTTCCCCCAGGCTGGAGTGCAGTGGCACGATCACAGCTGACTGCAGCCTCAACCTCCTGGGCTCAAGCAAGCCTCCCAACTCAGCTTCCCAGGTAGCTGGGTAGGTGGCGTGCGCCACCACACCCAACTAATATTTTGTATTTTTTTTTGTAGAGGCGGGGTTTCGCCTTGTTGCCCAGGCTGGTCTCCAATTCCTAAGCTTAAGCGATCTGCCTGCCTTGGCCTCCCAAAGTGCTGGAATTACGGGTGTGAGCCACTGCACCTGGCCAGGCTTTCTCATTTATTTATGTAATAATCACAGTCCTTTTAAGGTTCTTTGTAGCTATGGTTATTTTCTCATTTCATTTCTAATTTTGTTAGAAATGGTCTTAAGAAGGTATTTTCAATATTTCAAGAAGCCCAAATTCTACAGGCTTGTACTAACTAGCCAAATAAAATGGTCCAAGGTTTCCGGCTTTGAGCTAAAATGCCATCAGCTCAGTGGGGTAATGGTGGTGATCTCCTGCTGATACGAAGCTCTGATAGTAGCTTGAAAATTGTTGATGTGTAAAGAGAGGAGTTACAGTTTAGTGAACACTTAAAGGCAGATATTTTCAACAGACATGTTTTCTAAAACATGGATCTGTGGTGAAGGTGGTGGTGTTGGGGCAAACAAAGGGGTCCTTGGTCAGTAACAATGGCCAATAATTAAAGCTGTGTTAGGAAATCTCTTCTAGCCTTTGCTGCTTTGTGTTAACCCTTGTCAGCTTGGACAGAAGAGCCATAACCTGTTTAGCAAGAAACAGGTCCACTGTTTTTGTCCTGGATTGCCTGCAGCTGTTATTTCTAAAAGTTCTAAAAGTTCAGTTGCTATGACAACTATGTGAAAGCCCCAGAACATCTATCAACTTTGAACAGAGTGAATCTGGATGGAGGTGCGACAGAGTGGGAAGAGCAAGGTGTGACTCATTCATTCATTCTTTCATTAAATGCCTCTTTTTTTTTTTTTTTTTTTTTTTTTTTTTCTGAGATAGGGCTTTGCTTTGTAGCCCAGGCTAGAGTGCAATGGTGTAATCAAGGCTCACTGCAGCCTCGACCTCCTGGGTTCAAGCCATCCTCCCACCTCAACCTCCCGATATTAAATAAGTTTTGAACACTCCTCAGTATCAGGCATTACGGATACATAGATGAGCATGGCAGAAGGGCCCAGGAAGAACTATAGATTGTTGAAGAGTCAAGTTATTTGTTTTGTTTTGTTTTATTTTGTTTTGTTTGTTTGGTTGGTTTTTGAGATGGAGTCTCACCTTGTCACACAGGCTGGAGTGCAGTGGTGCAATCTCTGCTCACTGCAACCTCCGCCCCCAGGATTCAAGCTATTCTCCTGCCTCAGTCTCCTGAGTACCTGGGATTGCAGGCACACACCACCCTGCCAGGCTAATTTTTGTATATTTAGTAGCGACAGGTTTTCACCATGTTGGGCAGGCTGGTCTGGAATGCCTGACCTCGTGATCTGCCCACCTTGACCTCCCAAAGTGCTGGGATTACAGGTGTGAGCCACCATGCCCAGCTGTAGGCCTATGTTTTAATAGTATCTCTGCCTTTTAGTAGCTCGGCGATGTCGGCCAGTCACTAAGCCTCTCTGAATCTCATGAGCAGAATGGGGTTACTAACACCTGCTTTGCAGGGTGAGGCGCTGGATATAGGGCAGGTGCTATAAATATGTTAGTTTCCTTCCTCCTAACCCCAGCTCAGCCATTTACTGGCTCTGTGGCCTGGGAGGTCTTTACCTTCTTGGAGCTTCCATTTCCTCATAGGTACCTCTAAAGTTGCTTCTACACCTGGGAGCCTCGGGCCCTGATGGGTTAAATACGGAAGCTCTGCGAAGCCAGGTTGGCTGCTCCGCTCCTTCCTTCCCAAGAAAAACAAACCCGGAAGTACAGGTTCTTTCTAATGACAGCAACCCCCAGCCACAGGTTTTCCAGGGCAGGGCTAATTTCAGACGTGAATCCCGTGCTTGTCAGACCAGATTTCCTGCTTTGGGACTTGGGAAATCCAATTGCCTTAAACTGACCTTTCTCTGGGCCACTCTTCTTGTACCAGGTGCAAAACCTGTAAAAAAAAAAAAAAAAAAAAAAAAAAACTGGTCACAGTCCACAGACCCATGGCCTCGTAGAGAACAGCAGTGGCAGTCACTGCATAGTGCTGGGACTCAGGGGCCTCGTATTAAGTTCTCCATGGAGCTTTCTGTTTTTCTTTCTTTTTATAATTGAGGTGAAATTCGCACAACATGAAGTTAATCATTTTTAAGTGTATAGTGGCCAGGTATGGTAGCTCAGACTTGTAATACCAGCACTTTGGGAGGCTGAGCTGGGAGGATCGCTTGAGCTCAGGGTGAGACCCCATCACTATTTTGTTTTGTTTTGTTTTGTTTTGAGATGGAGTCTCGCTCTGTTGCCCCAGCTGGAGTGCAATGGCTCAATCTCGGCTCACTCTAGCCTGCACCTCCCGGGTTCAAGTGATTCTCCTACCTCAGCCTCCCAAGTAGCTAGGACTATAGGACTATAGGCGCCCGCTACAACACCCAGCTAATTTTTGTATTTTTAGTAGAGACAGGGTTTCACCATGTTGGCTAGGCTAATCTCAAACTCCTGACCTCAGGTGATCCACCTGCCCCGGCCTCCTA